>NC_091807.1:43707763-44017631 GCF_041296235.1 Equus asinus | reverse complement strand
CCAGCTGCTCAACTCGCCGGAACCACCTGCCAGACATGCCAGAACCACCTGCCGAGCACGCCGGAGCCACCTGCTGGACTCACCAGAACCACCTGCCTGACAGGCCAAAATCAACAGCTGGCTATGAGAGAACCACCTGGCAGACAATCCGCAATAACCTGCCAGGCATGCAGGAACCACCTCTCAGACGTAAGAGAACCACGTGCCGGACACGCTGGAACCACGTCCTGGACAGACTGGAACCACCTGCCGGACATGCCTGGACCACCTGCCGAGCACGCCGGAACCACCTGCTCGACTCGCAGGACCCATGTGCCAGACACGCCAAAATGAACTGCCGGCTACACCAGAACCACTTACCGGACACTCCGGAATAACCTGCCCGGCATGCCAGAACCACCTCTCACAAGTGCCAGAAGCACGTGCTGGACATGCCGGAACAACCTATCGGACAGAACGGAACAACCTGCCGGACACACCAAAATCACCTGCGGGCTACGCCAGAACCACTTGGAGGACTCTCCGGGAAAACCTGCCGGGCATGCTGGAACCACCTCTCAGACGTGCCTGAACCACGTGGCGGACACTCCGGAAACGCATGTCGGGCCGGCCGGAACCACCTCTCAGACGTGCCAGAACCTCATGCCGGACACCCCAGAACCACCTGCTGGACAGACCGGAAACACCTGCCGGACACGCCGGAACCACATGTTCGACTCGCTGGAACCACATTCTGGACATGGCAAAATCACCTGCCGCCTATGCCAGAACCGCTTGGCGAACACTCCGGAATCACCTGTCAGGCATGCCGGAACCACCTCTCAGACCTGCCAGAACCACATGCCAATGACACCGGAAGCACCTGCCGAGCATGCCGGAAGCACCTGCTCGACTCGCCAGAACCACCTGTCGGACACGCCAAAATCACCTGCCGGCTACGCCACAGCCAGTTGGTGAACACTCCGGAAACACCTGCCGGGCTGGCTGGAACCACCTGCCAGTCACGCCAACATCACCTGCCAGCTACGCCAGAACCACTTGGCGGAGACTCCAGAAACACCTGTTGGGCCAGCCGGAACCACCTCTCAGACGTGCCAGAACCATGTGCCTGAGATGCTGGAACCACACCCCGAACAGACCGAAACCACCTGCCAGACCCAACTGAACCACCTGCCGAGCACGCAGGAACAACCTGCTCGCCTCGCCGGAACCACCTGCCGGGCGCAGCGGAAGCACCTGCCGAGAGCGCCGGAGCCACCTGCTCGCCTCGCCGGAACCACCTGCCCGGCGCGCCGGAGCCACCTGCTCGCCTCGCCGGAACCACCTGCCGGGCGCAGCGGAAGCACCTGCCGAGCGCGCCGGAGCCACCTGCTCGCCTCGCCGGAAACACCAGCCAGGCCCAGCGGAAGCACCTGCCGAGCGCGCCGGAGCCACCTGCTCGCCTCGCCGGAACCACCTGCCCGGCGCGCCGGAGCCACCTGCTCGCCTCGCCGGAACCACCTGCCGGGCCCAGCGGAAGCACGTGCCAAGCACGCCGGAGCCACCTGCTCGCCTCGCCGGAACCACCTGCCGGGCCCAGCGGAAGCACCTGCCGAGCGCGCCGGAGCCACCTGCTCACCTCGCCGGAACCACGTGCCGGGCCCTTACCCTAACCCTTACCCTATCCCCAAACCCTAACCATAACCCTAACCACTAACCCTAAGCCTAACCCTAAACCCTAACCCAACCGTAACCCTAACCCTAACCCTACCCCTAACCCTAACCCCTAACCCCAAACCCTAAACCCTAACCCTAACCGTAACCCTAACCCTATCCCTAACCCTAACCTGACGGACAGGCTGGAACCAGCTGCTCAACTCGCCGGAACCACCTGCCAGACATGCCAGAACCACCTGCCGAGCACGCCGGAGCCACCTGCTGGACTCACCAGAACCACCTGCCTGACAGGCCAAAATCAACAGCTGGCTATGAGAGAACCACCTGGCAGACAATCCGCAATAACCTGCCAGGCATGCAGGAACCACCTCTCAGACGTAAGAGAACCACGTGCCGGACACGCTGGAACCACGTCCTGGACAGACTGGAACCACCTGCCGGACATGCCTGGACCACCTGCCGAGCACGCCGGAACCACCTGCTCGACTCGCAGGACCCATGTGCCAGACACGCCAAAATGAACTGCCGGCTACACCAGAACCACTTACCGGACACTCCGGAATAACCTGCCCGGCATGCCAGAACCACCTCTCAGAAGTGCCAGAAGCACGTGCTGGACATGCCGGAACAACCTATCGGACAGAACGGAACAACCTGCCGGACACACCAAAATCACCTGCGGGCTACGCCAGAACCACTTGGAGGACTCTCCGGGAAAACCTGCCGGGCATGCTGGAACCACCTCTCAGACGTGCCTGAACCACGTGGCGGACACTCCGGAAACGCACGTCGGGCCGGCCGGAACCACCTCTCAGACGTGCCAGAACCTCATGCCGGACACCCCAGAACCACCTGCTGGACAGACCGGAAACACCTGCCGGACACGCCGGAACCACATGTTCGACTCGCTGGAACCACATTCTGGACATGGCAAAATCACCTGCCGCCTATGCCAGAACCGCTTGGCGAACACTCCGGAATCACCTGTCAGGCATGCCGGAACCACCTCTCAGACCTGCCAGAACCACATGCCAATGACACCGGAAGCACCTGCCGAGCATGCCGGAAGCACCTGCTCGACTCGCCAGAACCACCTGTCGGACACGCCAAAATCACCTGCCGGCTACGCCACAGCCAGTTGGTGAACACTCCGGAAACACCTGCCGGGCTGGCTGGAACCACCTGCCAGTCACGCCAACATCACCTGCCAGCTACGCCAGAACCACTTGGCGGAGACTCCAGAAACACCTGTTGGGCCAGCCGGAACCACCTCTCAGACGTGCCAGAACCATGTGCCTGAGATGCTGGAACCACACCCCGAACAGACCGAAACCACCTGCCAGACCCAACTGAACCACCTGCCGAGCACGCAGGAACAACCTGCTCGCCTCGCCGGAACCACCTGCCGGGCGCAGCGGAAGCACCTGCCGAGCGCGCCGGAGACACCTGCTCGCCTCGCCGGAACCACCTGCCGGGCCCAGCGGAAGAACCTGCCGGGCGCGCCGGAGCCATCTGCTCGCCTCGCTGGAACCACCTGCCCGGCGCGCCGGAGCCACCTGCTCGCCTCGCCGGAACCACCTGCCAGGCCCAGCAGAAGCACCTGCCGAGCGCGCCGGAGCCACCTGCTCGCCTCGCTGGAACCACCTGCCCGGCGCGCCGGAGCCACCTGCTCGCCTCGCCGGAACCACCTGCCGGGCGCAGCGGAAGCACCTGCCGAGCGCGCCGGAGCCACCTGCTCGCCTCGCTGGAACCACCTGCCCGGCGCGCCGGAGCCACCTGCTCGCCTCGCCGGAACCACCTGCCAGGCCCAGCAGAAGCACCTGCCGGGCGCGCTGGAGCCACCTGCTCGCCTCGCCGGAACCACCTGCCAGGCCCAGCAGAAGCACCTGCCGGGCGCGCCGGAGCCACCTGCTCGCCTCGCCGGAACCACCTGCCGGGTGCAGCGGAAGCACCTGCCGAGCGCGCCGGAGCCACCTGCTCGCCTCGCCGGAACCACGTGCCGGGCCCTAACCCTAACCCTAACCCTAACCCTATCCCCAAACCCTAACCCTAACCCTAACCCCTAACCCTAAGCCTAACCCTAAACCCTAACCCAACCGTAACCCTAACCCTAACCCTACCCCTAACCCTAACCCCTAACCCCAAACCCTAAACCCTAACCCTAACCGTAACCCTAACCCTATCCCTAACCCTAACCTGACGGACAGGCTGGAACCAGCTGCTCAACTCGCCGGAACCACCTGCCAGACATGCCAGAACCACCTGCCGAGCACGCCGGAGCCACCTGCTGGACTCACCAGAACCACCTGCCTGACAGGCCAAAATCAACAGCTGGCTATGAGAGAACCACCTGGCAGACAATCCGCAATAACCTGCCAGGCATGCAGGAACCACCTCTCAGACGTAAGAGAACCACGTGCCGGACACGCTGGAACCACGTCCTGGACAGACTGGAACCACCTGCCGGACATGCCTGGACCACCTGCCGAGCACGCCGGAACCACCTGCTCGACTCGCAGGACCCATGTGCCAGACACGCCAAAATGAACTGCCGGCTACACCAGAACCACTTACCGGACACTCCGGAATAACCTGCCCGGCATGCCAGAACCACCTCTCAGAAGTGCCAGAAGCACGTGCTGGCATGCCGGAACAACCTATCGGACAGAACGGAACAACCTGCCGGACACACCAAAATCACCTGCGGGCTACGCCAGAACCACTTGGAGGACTCTCCGGGAAAACCTGCCGGGCATGCTGGAACCACCTCTCAGACGTGCCTGAACCACGTGGCGGACACTCCGGAAACGCACGTCGGGCCGGCCGGAACCACCTCTCAGACGTGCCAGAACCTCATGCCGGACACCCCAGAACCACCTGCTGGACAGACCGGAAACACCTGCCGGACACGCCGGAACCACATGTTCGACTCGCTGGAACCACATTCTGGACATGGCAAAATCACCTGCCGCCTATGCCAGAACCGCTTGGCGAACACTCCGGAATCACCTGTCAGGCATGCCGGAACCACCTCTCAGACCTGCCAGAACCACATGCCAATGACACCGGAAGCACCTGCCGAGCATGCCGGAAGCACCTGCTCGACTCGCCAGAACCACCTGTCGGACACGCCAAAATCACCTGCCGGCTACGCCACAGCCAGTTGGTGAAAACTCCGGAAACACCTGCCGGGCTGGCTGGAACCACCTGCCAGTCACGCCAACATCACCTGCCAGCTACGCCAGAACCACTTGGCGGAGACTCCAGAAACACCTGTTGGGCCAGCCGGAACCACCTCTCAGACGTGCCAGAACCATGTGCCTGAGATGCTGGAACCACACCCCGAACAGACCGAAACCACCTGCCAGACCCAACTGAACCACCTGCCGAGCACGCAGGAACAACCTGCTCGCCTCGCCGGAACCACCTGCCGGGCGCAGCGGAAGCACCTGCCGAGCGCGCCGGAGCCACCTGCTCGCCTCGCCGGAACCACCTGCCGGGCCCAGCGGAAGAACCTGCCGGGCGCGCCGGAGCCATCTGCTCGCCTCGCTGGAACCACATGCCCGGCGCGCCGGAGCCACCTGCTCGCCTCGCCGGAACCACCTGCCAGGCCCAGCAGAAGCACCTGCCGGGCGCGCCGGAGCCACCTGCTCGCCTCGCTGGAACCACCTGCCCGGCGCGCCGGAGCCACCTGCTCGCCTCGCCGGAACCACCTGCCAGGCCCAGCAGAAGCACCTGCCGGGCGCGCCGGAGCCACCTGCTCGCCTCGCCGGAACCACCTGCCAGGCCCAGCAGAAGCACCTGCCGGGCGCGCCGGAGCCACCTGCTCGCCTCGCCGGAACCACCTGCCGGGTGCAGCGGAAGCACCTGCCGAGCGCGCCGGAGCCACCTGCTCGCCTCGCCGGAACCACGTGCCGGGCCCTAACCCTAACCCTAACCCTAACCCTATCCCCAAACCCTAACCCTAACCCTAACCCCTAACCCTAAGCCTAACCCTAAACCCTAACCCAACCGTAACCCTAACCCTAACCCTACCCCTAACCCTAACCCCTAACCCCAAACCCTAAACCCTAACCCTAACCGTAACCCTAACCCTATCCCTAACCCTAACCTGACGGACAGGCTGGAACCAGCTGCTCAACTCGCCGGAACCACCTGCCAGACATGCCAGAACCACCTGCCGAGCACGCCGGAGCCACCTGCTGGACTCACCAGAACCACCTGCCTGACAGGCCAAAATCAACAGCTGGCTATGAGAGAACCACCTGGCAGACAATCCGCAATAACCTGCCAGGCATGCAGGAACCACCTCTCAGACGTAAGAGAACCACGTGCCGGACACGCTGGAACCACGTCCTGGACAGACTGGAACCACCTGCCGGACATGCCTGGACCACCTGCCGAGCACGCCGGAACCACCTGCTCGACTCGCAGGACCCATGTGCCAGACACGCCAAAATGAACTGCCGGCTACACCAGAACCACTTACCGGACACTCCGGAATAACCTGCCCGGCATGCCAGAACCACCTCTCAGAAGTGCCAGAAGCACGTGCTGGACATGCCGGAACAACCTATCGGACAGAACGGAACAACCTGCCGGACACACCAAAATCACCTGCGGGCTACGCCAGAACCACTTGGAGGACTCTCCGGGAAAACCTGCCGGGCATGCTGGAACCACCTCTCAGACGTGCCTGAACCACGTGGCGGACACTCCGGAAACGCACGTCGGGCCGGCCGGAACCACCTCTCAGACGTGCCAGAACCTCATGCCGGACACCCCAGAACCACCTGCTGGACAGACCGGAAACACCTGCCGGACACGCCGGAACCACATGTTCGACTCGCTGGAACCACATTCTGGACATGGCAAAATCACCTGCCGCCTATGCCAGAACCGCTTGGCGAACACTCCGGAATCACCTGTCAGGCATGCCGGAACCACCTCTCAGACCTGCCAGAACCACATGCCAATGACACCGGAAGCACCTGCCGAGCATGCCGGAAGCACCTGCTCGACTCGCCAGAACCACCTGTCGGACACGCCAAAATCACCTGCCGGCTACGCCACAGCCAGTTGGTGAAAACTCCGGAAACACCTGCCGGGCTGGCTGGAACCACCTGCCAGTCACGCCAACATCACCTGCCAGCTACGCCAGAACCACTTGGCGGAGACTCCAGAAACACCTGTTGGGCCAGCCGGAACCACCTCTCAGACGTGCCAGAACCATGTGCCTGAGATGCTGGAACCACACCCCGAACAGACCGAAACCACCTGCCAGACCCAACTGAACCACCTGCCGAGCACGCAGGAGCAACCTGCTCGCCTCGCCGGAACCACCTGCCGGGCGCAGCGGAAGCACCTGCCGAGCGCGCCGGAGCCACCTGCTCGCCTCGCCGGAACCACCTGCCGGGCCCAGCGGAAGAACCTGCCGGGCGCGCCGGAGCCATCTGCTCGCCTCGCTGGAACCACATGCCCGGCGCGCCGGAGCCACCTGCTCGCCTCGCCGGAACCACCTGCCAGGCCCAGCAGAAGCACCTGCCGGGCGCGCCGGAGCCACCTGCTCGCCTCGCTGGAACCACCTGCCCGGCGCGCCGGAGCCACCTGCTCGCCTCGCCGGAACCACCTGCCAGGCCCAGCAGAAGCACCTGCCGGGCGCGCCGGAGCCACCTGCTCGCCTCGCCGGAACCACCTGCCAGGCCCAGCAGAAGCACCTGCCGGGCGCGCCGGAGCCACCTGCTCGCCTCGCCGGAACCACCTGCCGGGTGCAGCGGAAGCACCTGCCGAGCGCGCCGGAGCCACCTGCTCGCCTCGCCGGAACCACCTGCCTGGCCCAGCGGAAGCACCTGCCGAGCGCGCCGGAGCCACCTGCTCGCCTCGCCGGAACCACGTGCCGGGCCCTAACCCTAACCCTAACCCTAACCCTATCCCCAAACCCTAACCCTAACCCTAACCCCTAACCCTAAGCCTAACCCTAAACCCTAACCCAACCGTAACCCTAACCCTAACCCTACCCCTAACCCTAACCCCTAACCCCAAACCCTAAACCCTAACCCTAACCGTAACCCTAACCCTATCCCTAACCCTAACCTGTCGGACAGGCTGGAACCAGCTGCTCAACTCGCCGGAACCACCTGCCAGACATGCCAGAACCACCTGCCGAGCACGCCGGAGCCACCTGCTGGACTCACCAGAACCACCTGCCTGACAGGCCAAAATCAACAGCTGGCTATGAGAGAACCACCTGGCAGACAATCCGCAATAACCTGCCAGGCATGCAGGAACCACCTCTCAGACGTAAGAGAACCACGTGCCGGACACGCTGGAACCACGTCCTGGACAGACTGGAACCACCTGCCGGACATGCCTGGACCACCTGCCGAGCACGCCGGAACCACCTGCCAGGCCCAGCAGAAGCACCTGCCGAGCGCGCCGGAGCCACCTGCTCGCCTCGCTGGAACCACCTGCCCGGCGCGCCGGAGCCACCTGCTCGCCTCGCCGGAACCACCTGCCAGGCCCAGCAGAAGCACCTCCCGGGCGCGCCGGAGCCACCTGCTCGCCTCGCCGGAACCACCTGCCGGGTGCAGCGGAAGCACCTGCCGAGCGCGCCGGAGCCACCTGCTCGCCTCGCCGGAACCACCTGCCTGGCCCAGCGGAAGCACCTGCCGAGCGCGCCGGAGCCACCTGCTCGCCTCGCCGGAACCACGTGCCGGGCCCTAACCCTAACCCTAACCCTAACCCTATCCCCAAACCCTAACCCTAACCCTAACCCCTAACCCTAAGCCTAACCCTAAACCCTAACCCAACCGTAACCCTAAACCTAACCCTACCCCTAACCCTAACCCCTAACCCCAAACCCTAAACCCTAACCCTAACCGTAACCCTAACCCTATCCCTAACCCTAACCTGTCGGACAGGCTGGAACCAGCTGCTCAACTCGCCGGAACCACCTGCCAGACATGCCAGAACCACCTGCCGAGCACGCCGGAGCCACCTGCTGGACTCACCAGAACCACCTGCCTGACAGGCCAAAATCAACAGCTGGCTATGAGAGAACCACCTGGCAGACAATCCGCAATAACCTGCCAGGCATGCAGGAACCACCTCTCAGACGTAAGAGAACCACGTGCCGGACACGCTGGAACCACGTCCTGGACAGACTGGAACCACCTGCCGGACATGCCTGGACCACCTGCCGAGCACGCCGGAACCACCTGCTCGACTCGCAGGACCCATGTGCCAGACACGCCAAAATGAACTGCCGGCTACACCAGAACCACTTACCGGACACTCCGGAATAACCTGCCCGGCATGCCAGAACCACCTCTCAGAAGTGCCAGAAGCACGTGCTGGACATGCCGGAACAACCTATCGGACAGAACGGAACAACCTGCCGGACACACCAAAATCACCTGCGGGCTACGCCAGAACCACTTGGAGGACTCTCCGGGAAAACCTGCCGGGCATGCTGGAACCACCTCTCAGACGTGCCTGAACCACGTGGCGGACACTCCGGAAACGCATGTCGGGCCGGCCGGAACCACCTCTCAGACGTGCCAGAACCTCATGCCGGACACCCCAGAACCACCTGCTGGACAGACCGGAAACACCTGCCGGACACGCCGGAACCACATGTTCGACTCGCTGGAACCACATTCTGGACATGGCAAAATCACCTGCCGCCTATGCCAGAACCGCTTGGCGAACACTCCGGAATCACCTGTCAGGCATGCCGGAACCACCTCTCAGACCTGCCAGAACCACATGCCAATGACACCGGAAGCACCTGCCGAGCATGCCGGAAGCACCTGCTCGACTCGCCAGAACCACCTGTCGGACACGCCAAAATCACCTGCCGGCTACGCCACAGCCAGTTGGTGAACACTCCGGAAACACCTGCCGGGCTGGCTGGAACCACCTGCCAGTCACGCCAACATCACCTGCCAGCTACGCCAGAACCACTTGGCGGAGACTCCAGAAACACCTGTTGGTCCAGCCGGAACCACCTCTCAGACGTGCCAGAACCATGTGCCTGAGATGCTGGAACCGCACCCCGAACAGACCGAAACCACCTGCCAGACCCAACTGAACCACCTGCCAAGCACGCAGGAACAACCTGCTCGCCTCGCCGGAACCACCTGCCGGGCGCAGCGGAAGCACCTGCCGAGCGCGCCGGAGCCACCTGCTCGCCTCGCTGGAACCACCTGCCCGGCGCGCCGGAGCCACCTGCTCGCCTCGCCGGAACCACCTGCCAGGCCCAGCAGAAGCACCTGCCGGGCGCGCCGGAGCCACCTGCTCGCCTCGCCGGAACCACCTGCCGGGTGCAGCGGAAGCACCTGCCGAGCGCGCCGGAGCCACCTGCTCGCCTCGCCGGAACCACCTGCCTGGCCCAGCGGAAGCACCTGCCGAGCGCGCCGGAGCCACCTGCTCGCCTCGCCGGAACCACCTGCCAGGCCCAGCAGAAGCACCTGCCGGGCGCGCCGGAGCCACCTGCTCGCCTCGCCGGAACCACCTGCCGGGTGCAGCGGAAGCACCTGCCGAGCGCGCCGGAGCCACCTGCTCGCCTCGCCGGAACCACCTGCCTGGCCCAGCGGAAGCACCTGCCGAGCGCGCCGGAGCCACCTGCTCGCCTCGCCGGAACCACGTGCCGGGCCCTAACCCTAACCCTAACCCTAACCCTATCCCCAAACCCTAACCCTAACCCTAACCCCTAACCCTAAGCCTAACCCTAAACCCTAACCCAACCGTAACCCTAACCCTAACCCTACCCCTAACCCTAACCCCTAACCCCAAACCCTAAACCCTAACCCTAACCGTAACCCTAACCCTATCCCTAACCCTAACCTGTCGGACAGTCTGGAACCAGCTGCTCAACTCGCCGGAACCACCTGCCAGACATGCCAGAACCACCTGCCGAGCACGCCGGAGCCACCTGCTGGACTCACCAGAACCACCTGCCTGACAGGCCAAAATCAACAGCTGGCTATGAGAGAACCACCTGGCAGACAATCCGCAATAACCTGCCAGGCATGCAGGAACCACCTCTCAGACGTAAGAGAACCACGTGCCGGACACGCTGGAACCACGTCCTGGACAGACTGGAACCACCTGCCGGACATGCCTGGACCACCTGCCGAGCACGCCGGAACCACCTGCTCGACTCGCAGGACCCATGTGCCAGACACGCCAAAATGAACTGCCGGCTACACCAGAACCACTTACCGGACACTCCGGAATAACCTGCCCGGCATGCCAGAACCACCTCTCAGAAGTGCCAGAAGCACGTGCTGGACATGCCGGAACAACCTATCGGACAGAACGGAACAACCTGCCGGACACACCAAAATCACCTGCGGGCTACGCCAGAACCACTTGGAGGACTCTCCGGGAAAACCTGCCGGGCATGCTGGAACCACCTCTCAGACGTGCCAGAACCTCATGCCGGACACCCCAGAACCACCTGCTGGACAGACCGGAAACACCTGCCGGACACGCCGGAACCACATGTTCGACTCGCTGGAACCACATTCTGGACATGGCAAAATCACCTGCCGCCTATGCCAGAACCGCTTGGCGAACACTCCGGAATCACCTGTCAGGCATGCCGGAACCACCTCTCAGACCTGCCAGAACCACATGCCAATGACACCGGAAGCACCTGCCGAGCATGCCGGAAGCACCTGCTCGACTCGCCAGAACCACCTGTCGGACACGCCAAAATCACCTGCCGGCTACGCCACAGCCAGTTGGTGAACACTCCGGAAACACCTGCCGGGCTGGCTGGAACCACCTGCCAGTCACGCCAACATCACCTGCCAGCTACGCCAGAACCACTTGGCGGAGACTCCAGAAACACCTGTTGGGCCAGCCGGAACCACCTCTCAGACGTGCCAGAACCATGTGCCTGAGATGCTGGAACCGCACCCCGAACAGACCGAAACCACCTGCCAGACCCAACTGAACCACCTGCCAAGCACGCAGGAACAACCTGCTCGCCTCGCCGGAACCACCTGCCAGGCCCAGCAGAAGCACCTGCCGGGCGCGCCGGAGCCACCTGCTCGCCTCGCCGGAACCACCTGCCAGGCCCAGCAGAAGCACCTGCCGGGCGCGCCGGAGCCACCTGCTCGCCTCGCCGGAACCACCTGCCGGGTGCAGCGGAAGCACCTGCCGAGCGCGCCGGAGCCACCTGCTCGCCTCGCCGGAACCACCTGCCTGGCCCAGCGGAAGCACCTGCCGAGCGCGCCGGAGCCACCTGCTCGCCTCGCCGGAACCACGTGCCGGGCCCTAACCCTAACCCTAACCCTAACCCTATCCCCAAACCCTAACCCTAACCCTAACCCCTAACCCTAAGCCTAACCCTAAACCCTAACCCAACCGTAACCCTAACCCTAACCCTACCCCTAACCCTAACCCCTAACCCCAAACCCTAAACCCTAACCCTAACCGTAACCCTAACCCTATCCCTAACCCTAACCTGACGGACAGGCTGGAACCAGCTGCTCAACTCGCCGGAACCACCTGCCAGACATGCCAGAACCACCTGCCGAGCACGCCGGAGCCACCTGCTGGACTCACCACAACCACCTGCCTGACAGGCCAAAATCAACAGCTGGCTATGAGAGAACCACCTGGCAGACAATCCGCAATAACCTGCCAGGCATGCAGGAACCACCTCTCAGATGTAAGAGAACCACGTGCCGGACACGCTGGAACCACGTCCTGGACAGACTGGAACCACCTGCCGGACATGCCTGGACCACCTGCCGAGCACGCCGGAACCACCTGCTCGACTCGCAGGACCCATGTGCCAGACACGCCAAAATGAACTGCCGGCTACACCAGAACCACTTACCGGACACTCCGGAATAACCTGCCCGGCATGCCAGAACCACCTCTCAGAAGTGCCAGAAGCACGTGCTGGACATGCCGGAACAACCTATCGGACAGAACGGAACAACCTGCCGGACACACCAAAATCACCTGCGGGCTACGCCAGAACCACTTGGAGGACTCTCCGGGAAAACCTGCCGGGCATGCTGGAACCACCTCTCAGACGTGCCAGAACCTCATGCCGGACACCCCAGAACCACCTGCTGGACAGACCGGAAACACCTGCCGGACACGCCGGAACCACATGTTCGACTCGCTGGAACCACATTCTGGACATGGCAAAATCACCTGCCGCCTATGCCAGAACCGCTTGGCGAACACTCCGGAATCACCTGTCAGGCATGCCGGAACCACCTCTCAGACCTGCCAGAACCACATGCCAATGACACCGGAAGCACCTGCCGAGCATGCCGGAAGCACCTGCTCGACTCGCCAGAACCACCTGTCGGACACGCCAAAATCACCTGCCGGCTACGCCACAGCCAGTTGGTGAACACTCCGGAAACACCTGCCGGGCTGGCTGGAACCACCTGCCAGTCACGCCAACATCACCTGCCAGCTACGCCAGAACCACTTGGCGGAGACTCCAGAAACACCTGTTGGGCCAGCCGGAACCACCTCTCAGACGTGCCAGAACCATGTGCCTGAGATGCTGGAACCACACCCCGAACAGACCGAAACCACCTGCCAGACCCAACTGAACCACCTGCCGAGCACGCAGGAACAACCTGCTCGCCTCGCCGGAACCACCTGCCGGGCGGAGCGGAAGCACCTGCCGAGCGCGCCGGAGCCACCTGCTCGCCTCGCCGGAACCACCTGCCGGGCCCAGCAGAAGCACCTGCCGGGCGCGCCGGAGCCACCTGCTCGGCTCGCCGGAACCAACTGCCGGGCCCTAACCCTAACCATAACCCTAACCCTATCCCCAAACCCTAACCCTAACCCTAACTCTAACCCTAAGCCTAACCCTAAACCCTAACCCAACCGTAACCCTAACCCTAACCCTACCCCTAACCCTAACCCCTAACCCCAAACCCTAAACCCTAACCCTAACCGTAACCCTAACCCTATCCCTAACCCTAACCTGACGGACAGGCTGGAACCAGCTGCTCAACTCGCCGGAACCACCTGCCAGACATGCCAGAACCACCTGCCGAGCACGCCGGAGCCACCTGCTGGACTCACCAGAACCACCTGCCTGACAGGCCAAAATCAACAGCTGGCTATGAGAGAACCACCTGGCAGACAATCCGCAATAACCTGCCAGGCATGCAGGAACCACCTCTCAGACGTAAGAGAACCACGTGCCGGACACGCTGGAACCACGTCCTGGACAGACTGGAACCACCTGCCGGACATGCCTGGACCACCTGCCGAGCACGCCGGAACCACCTGCTTGACTCGCAGGACCCATGTGCCAGACACGCCAAAATGAACTGCCGGCTGCACCAGAACCACTTACCGGACACTCCGGAATAACCTGCCCGGCATGCCAGAACCACCTCTCAGAAGTGCCAGAAGCACGTGCTGGACATGCCGGAACAACCTATCGGACAGAACGGAACAAACTGCCGGACACACCAAAATCACCTGCGGGCTACGCCAGAACCACTTGGAGGACTCTCCGGGAAAACCTGCCAGGCATGCTGGAACCACCTCTCAGACGTGCCTGAACCACGTGGCGGACACTCCGGAAACGCATGTCGGGCCGGCCGGAACCACCTCTCAGACGTGCCAGAACCTCATGCCGGACACCCCAGAACCACCTGCTGGACAGACCGGAAACACCTGCCGGACACGCCGGAACCACATGTTCGACTCGCTGGAACCACATTCTGGACATGGCAAAATCACCTGCCGCCTATGCCAGAACCGCTTGGCGAACACTCCGGAATCACCTGTCAGGCATGCCGGAACCACCTCTCAGACCTGCCAGAACCACATGCCAATGACACCGGAAGCACCTGCCGAGCATGCCGGAAGCACCTGCTCGACTCGCCAGAACCACCTGTCGGACACGCCAAAATCACCTGCCGGCTACGCCACAGCCAGTTGGTGAACACTCCGGAAACACCTGCCGGGCTGGCTGGAACCACCTGCCAGTCACGCCAACATCACCTGCCAGCTACGCCAGAACCACTTGGCGGAGACTCCAGAAACACCTGTTGGGCCAGCCGGAACCACCTCTCAGACGTGCCAGAACCATGTGCCTGAGATGCTGGAACCACACCCCGAACAGACCGAAACCACCTGCCAGACCCAACTGAACCACCTGCCGAGCACGCAGGAACAACCTGCTCGCCTCGCCGGAACCACCTGCCGGGCGCAGCGGAAGCACCTGCCGAGCGCGCCGGAGCCACCTGCTCGCGTCGCCGGAACCACCTGCCGGGCCCAGCAGAAGCACCTGCCGGGCGCGCCGGAGCCACCTGCTCGGCTCGCCGGAACCACCTGCCGGGCCCTAACCCTAACCCTAACCCTAACCCTATCCCCAAACCCTAACCCTAACCCTAACCCCTAACCCTAAGCCTAACCCTAAACCCTAACCCAACCGTAACCCTAACCCTAACCCTACCCCTAACCCTAACCCCTAACCCCAAACCCTAAACCCTAACCCTAACCGTAACCCTAACCCTATCCCTAACCCTAACCTGACGGACAGGCTGGAACCAGCTGCTCAACTCGCCGGAACCACCTGCCAGACATGCCAGAACCACCTGCCGAGCACGCCGGAGCCACCTGCTGGACTCACCAGAACCACCTGCCTGACAGGCCAAAATCAACAGCTGGCTATGAGAGAACCACCTGGCAGACAATCCGCAATAACCTGCCAGGCATGCAGGAACCACCTCTCAGACGTAAGAGAACCACGTGCCGGACACGCTGGAACCACGTCCTGGACAGACTGGAACCACCTGCCGGACATGCCTGGACCACCTGCCGAGCACGCCGGAACCACCTGCTTGACTCGCAGGACCCATGTGCCAGACACGCCAAAATGAACTGCCGGCTGCACCAGAACCACTTACCGGACACTCCGGAATAACCTGCCCGGCATGCCAAAACCACCTCTCAGAAGTGCCAGAAGCACGTGCTGGACATGCCGGAACAACCTATCGGACAGAACGGAACAAACTGCCGGACACACCAAAATCACCTGCGGGCTACGCCAGAACCACTTGGAGGACTCTCCGGGAAAACCTGCCAGGCATGCTGGAACCACCTCTCAGACGTGCCTGAACCACGTGGCGGACACTCCGGAAACGCACGTCGGGCCGGCCGGAACCACCTCTCAGACGTGCCAGAACCTCATGCCGGACACCCCAGAACCACCTGCTGGACAGACCGGAAACACCTGCCGGACACGCCGGAACCACATGTTCGACTCGCTGGAACCACATTCTGGACATGGCAAAATCACCTGCCGCCTATGCCAGAACCGCTTGGCGAACACTCCGGAATCACCTGTCAGGCATGCCGGAACCACCTCTCAGACCTGCCAGAACCACATGCCAATGACACCGGAAGCACCTGCCGAGCATGCCGGAAGCACCTGCTCGACTCGCCAGAACCACCTGTCGGACACGCCAAAATCACCTGCCGGCTACGCCACAGCCAGTTGGTGAACACTCCGGAAACACCTGCCGGGCTGGCTGGAACCACCTGCCAGTCACGCCAACATCACCTGCCAGCTACGCCAGAACCACTTGGCGGAGACTCCAGAAACACCTGTTGGGCCAGCCGGAACCACCTCTCAGACGTGCCAGAACCATGTGCCTGAGATGCTGGAACCACACCCCGAACAGACCGAAACCACCTGCCAGACCCAACTGAACCACCTGCCGAGCACGCAGGAACAACCTGCTCGCCTCGCCGGAACCACCTGCCGGGCGCAGCGGAAGCACCAGCCGAGCGCGCCGGAGCCACCTGCTCGCCTCGCCGGAACCACCTGCCGGGCCCAGCGTAAGCACCTGCCGGGCGCGCCGGAGCCACCTGCACGGCTCGCCGGAACCACCTGCCGGGCCCTAACCCTAACCCTAACCCTAACCCTATCCCCAAACCCTAACCCTAACCCTAACCCCTAACCCTAAGCCTAACCCTAAACCCTAACCCAACCGTAACCCTAACCCTAACCCTACCCCTAACCCTAACCCCTAACCCCAAACCCTAAACCCTAACCCTAACCGTAACCCTAACCCTATCCCTAACCCTAACCTGACGGACAGGCTGGAACCAGCTGCTCAACTCGCCGGAACCACCTGCCAGACATGCCAGAACCACCTGCCGAGCACGCCGGAGCCACCTGCTGGACTCACCAGAACCACCTGCCTGACAGGCCAAAATCAACAGCTGGCTATGAGAGAACCACCTGGCAGACAATCCGCAATAACCTGCCAGGCATGCAGGAACCACCTCTCAGACGTAAGAGAACCACGTGCCGGACACGCTGGAACCACGTCCTGGACAGACTGGAACCACCTGCCGGACATGCCTGGACCACCTGCCGAGCACGCCGGAACCACCTGCTCGACTCGCAGGACCCATGTGCCAGACACGCCAAAATGAACTGCCGGCTACACCAGAACCACTTACCGGACACTCCGGAATAACCTGCCCGGCATGCCAGAACCACCTCTCAGAAGTGCCAGAAGCACGTGCTGGACATGCCGGAACAACCTATTGGACAGAACGGAACAACCTGCCGGACACACCAAAATCACCTGCGGGCTACGCCAGAACCACTTGGAGGACTCTCCGGGAAAACCTGCCGGGCATGCTGCAACCACCTCTCAGACGTGCCTGAACCACGTGGCGGACACTCCGGAAACGCACGTCGGGCCGGCCGGAACCACCTCTCAGACGTGCCAGAACCTCATGCCGGACACCCCAGAACCACCTGCTGGACAGACCGGAAACACCTGCCGGACACGCCGGAACCACATGTTCGACTCGCTGGAACCACATTCTGGACATGGCAAAATCACCTGCCGCCTATGCCAGAACCGCTTGGCGAACACTCCGGAATCACCTGTCAGGCATGCCGGAACCACCTCTCAGACCTGCCAGAACCACATGCCAATGACACCGGAAGCACCTGCCGAGCATGCCGGAAGCACCTGCTCGACTCGCCAGAACCACCTGTCGGACACGCCAAAATCACCTGCCGGCTACGCCACAGCCAGTTGGTGAACACTCCGGAAACACCTGCCGGGCTGGCTGGAACCACCTGCCAGTCACGCCAACATCACCTGCCAGCTACGCCAGAACCACTTGGCGGAGACTCCAGAAACACCTGTTGGGCCAGCCGGAACCACCTCTCAGACGTGCCAGAACCATGTGCCTGAGATGCTGGAACCACACCCCGAACAGACCGAAACCACCTGCCAGACCCAACTGAACCACCTGCCGAGCACGCAGGAACAACCTGCTCGCCTCGCCGGAACCACCTGCCGGGCGCAGCGGAAGCACCAGCCGAGCGCGCCGGAGCCACCTGCTCGCCTCGCCGGAACCACCTGCCGGGCCCAGCGTAAGCACCTGCCGGGCGCGCCGGAGCCACCTGCACGGCTCGCCGGAACCACCTGCCGGGCCCTAACCCTAACCCTAACCCTAACCCTATCCCCAAACCCTAACCCTAACCCTAACCCCTAACCCTAAGCCTAACCCTAAACCCTAACCCAACCGTAACCCTAACCCTAACCCTACCCCTAACCCTAACCCCTAACCCCAAACCCTAAACCCTAACCCTAACCGTAACCCTAACCCTATCCCTAACCCTAACCTGACGGACAGGCTGGAACCAGCTGCTCAACTCGCCGGAACCACCTGCCAGACATGCCAGAACCACCTGCCGAGCACGCCGGAGCCACCTGCTGGACTCACCAGAACCACCTGCCTGACAGGCCAAAATCAACAGCTGGCTATGAGAGAACCACCTGGCAGACAATCCGCAATAACCTGCCAGGCATGCAGGAACCACCTCTCAGACGTAAGAGAACCACGTGCCGGACACGCTGGAACCACGTCCTGGACAGACTGGAACCACCTGCCGGACATGCCTGGACCACCTGCCGAGCACGCCGGAACCACCTGCTCGACTCGCAGGACCCATGTGCCAGACACGCCAAAATGAACTGCCGGCTACACCAGAACCACTTACCGGACACTCCGGAATAACCTGCCCGGCATGCCAGAACCACCTCTCAGAAGTGCCAGAAGCACGTGCTGGACATGCCGGAACAACCTATCGGACAGAACGGAACAACCTGCCGGACACACCAAAATCACCTGCGGGCTACGCCAGAACCACTTGGAGGACTCTCCGAGAAAACCTGCCGGGCATGCTGCAACCACCTCTCAGACGTGCCTGAACCACGTGGCGGACACTCCGGAAACGCACGTCGGGCCGGCCGGAACCACCTCTCAGACGTGCCAGAACCTCATGCCGGACACCCCAGAACCACCTGCTGGACAGACCGGAAACACCTGCCGGACACGCCGGAACCACATGTTCGACTCGCTGGAACCACATTCTGGACATGGCAAAATCACCTGCCGCCTATGCCAGAACCGCTTGGCGAACACTCCGGAATCACCTGTCAGGCATGCCGGAACCACCTCTCAGACCTGCCAGAACCACATGCCAATGACACCGGAAGCACCTGCCGAGCATGCCGGAAGCACCTGCTCGACTCGCCAGAACCACCTGTCGGACACGCCAAAATCACCTGCCGGCTACGCCACAGCCAGTTGGTGAACACTCCGGAAACACCTGCCGGGCTGGCTGGAACCACCTGCCAGTCACGCCAACATCACCTGCCAGCTACGCCAGAACCACTTGGCGGAGACTCCAGAAACACCTGTTGGGCCAGCCGGAACCACCTCTCAGACGTGCCAGAACCATGTGCCTGAGATGCTGGAACCACACCCCGAACAGACCGAAACCACCTGCCAGACCCAACTGAACCACCTGCCGAGCACGCAGGAACAACCTGCTCGCCTCGCCGGAACCACCTGCCGGGCGCAGCGGAAGCACCAGCCGAGCGCGCCGGAGCCACCTGCTCGCCTCGCCGGAACCACCTGCCGGGCCCAGCGTAAGCACCTGCCGGGCGCGCCGGAGCCACCTGCACTGCTCGCCGGAACCACCTGCCGGGCCCTAACCCTAACCCTAACCCTAACCCTATCCCCAAACCCTAACCCTAACCCTAACCCCTAACCCTAAGCCTAACCCTAAACCCTAACCCAACCGTAACCCTAACCCTAACCCTACCCCTAACCCTAACCCCTAACCCCAAACCCTAAACCCTAACCCTAACCGTAACCCTAACCCTATCCCTAACCCTAACCTGACGGACAGGCTGGAACCAGCTGCTCAACTCGCCGGAACCACCTGCCAGACATGCCAGAACCACCTGCCGAGCACGCCGGAGCCACCTGCTGGACTCACCAGAACCACCTGCCTGACAGGCCAAAATCAACAGCTGGCTATGAGAGAACCACCTGGCAGACAATCCGCAATAACCTGCCAGGCATGCAGGAACCACCTCTCAGACGTAAGAGAACCACGTGCCGGACACGCTGGAACCACGTCCTGGACAGACTGGAACCACCTGCCGGACATGCCTGGACCACCTGCCGAGCACGCCGGAACCACCTGCTCGACTCGCAGGACCCATGTGCCAGACACGCCAAAATGAACTGCCGGCTACACCAGAACCACTTACCGGACACTCCGGAATAACCTGCCCGGCATGCCAGAACCACCTCTCAGAAGTGCCAGAAGCACGTGCTGGACATGCCGGAACAACCTATTGGACAGAACGGAACAACCTGCCGGACACACCAAAATCACCTGCGGGCTACGCCAGAACCACTTGGAGGACTCTCCGGGAAAACCTGCCGGGCATGCTGCAACCACCTCTCAGACGTGCCTGAACCACGTGGCGGACACTCCGGAAACGCACGTCGGGCCGGCCGGAACCACCTCTCAGACGTGCCAGAACCTCATGCCGGACACCCCAGAACCACCTGCTGGACAGACCGGAAACACCTGCCGGACACGCCGGAACCACATGTTCGACTCGCTGGAACCACATTCTGGACATGGCAAAATCACCTGCCGCCTATGCCAGAACCGCTTGGCGAACACTCCGGAATCACCTGTCAGGCATGCCGGAACCACCTCTCAGACCTGCCAGAACCACATGCCAATGACACCGGAAGCACCTGCCGAGCATGCCGGAAGCACCTGCTCGACTCGCCAGAACCACCTGTCGGACACGCCAAAATCACCTGCCGGCTACGCCACAGCCAGTTGGTGAACACTCCGGAAACACCTGCCGGGCTGGCTGGAACCACCTGCCAGTCACGCCAACATCACCTGCCAGCTACGCCAGAACCACTTGGCGGAGACTCCAGAAACACCTGTTGGGCCAGCCGGAACCACCTCTCAGACGTGCCAGAACCATGTGCCTGAGATGCTGGAACCACACCCCGAACAGACCGAAACCACCTGCCAGACCCAACTGAACCACCTGCCGAGCACGCAGGAACAACCTGCTCGCCTCGCCGGAACCACCTGCCGGGCGCAGCGGAAGCACCAGCCGAGCGCGCCGGAGCCACCTGCTCGCCTCGCCGGAACCACCTGCCGGGCCCAGCGTAAGCACCTGCCGGGCGCGCCGGAGCCACCTGCACGGCTCGCCGGAACCACCTGCCGGGCCCTAACCCTAACCCTAACCCTAACCCTATCCCCAAACCCTAACCCTAACCCTAACCCCTAACCCTAAGCCTAACCCTAAACCCTAACCCAACCGTAACCCTAACCCTAACCCTACCCCTAACCCTAACCCCTAACCCCAAACCCTAAACCCTAACCCTAACCGTAACCCTAACCCTATCCCTAACCCTAACCTGACGGACAGGCTGGAACCAGCTGCTCAACTCGCCGGAACCACCTGCCAGACATGCCAGAACCACCTGCCGAGCACGCCGGAGCCACCTGCTGGACTCACCAGAACCACCTGCCTGACAGGCCAAAATCAACAGCTGGCTATGAGAGAACCACCTGGCAGACAATCCGCAATAACCTGCCAGGCATGCAGGAACCACCTCTCAGACGTAAGAGAACCACGTGCCGGACACGCTGGAACCACGTCCTGGACAGACTGGAACCACCTGCCGGACATGCCTGGACCACCTGCCGAGCACGCCGGAACCACCTGCTCGACTCGCAGGACCCATGTGCCAGACACGCCAAAATGAACTGCCGGCTACACCAGAACCACTTACCGGACACTCCGGAATAACCTGCCCGGCATGCCAGAACCACCTCTCAGAAGTGCCAGAAGCACGTGCTGGACATGCCGGAACAACCTATTGGACAGAACGGAACAACCTGCCGGACACACCAAAATCACCTGCGGGCTACGCCAGAACCACTTGGAGGACTCTCCGAGAAAACCTGCCGGGCATGCTGCAACCACCTCTCAGACGTGCCTGAACCACGTGGCGGACACTCCGGAAACGCACGTCGGGCCGGCCGGAACCACCTCTCAGACGTGCCAGAACCTCATGCCGGACACCCCAGAACCACCTGCTGGACAGACCGGAAACACCTGCCGGACACGCCGGAACCACATGTTCGACTCGCTGGAACCACATTCTGGACATGGCAAAATCACCTGCCGCCTATGCCAGAACCGCTTGGCGAACACTCCGGAATCACCTGTCAGGCATGCCGGAACCACCTCTCAGACCTGCCAGAACCACATGCCAATGACACCGGAAGCACCTGCCGAGCATGCCGGAAGCACCTGCTCGACTCGCCAGAACCACCTGTCGGACACGCCAAAATCACCTGCTGGCTACGCCACAGCCAGTTGGTGAACACTCCGGAAACACCTGCCGGGCTGGCTGGAACCACCTGCCAGTCACGCCAACATCACCTGCCAGCTACGCCAGAACCACTTGGCGGAGACTCCAGAAACACCTGTTGGGCCAGCCGGAACCACCTCTCAGACGTGCCAGAACCATGTGCCTGAGATGCTGGAACCACACCCCGAACAGACCGAAACCACCTGCCAGACCCAACTGAACCACCTGCCGAGCACGCAGGAACAACCTGCTCGCCTCGCCGGAACCACCTGCCGGGCGCAGCGGAAGCACCAGCCGAGCGCGCCGGAGCCACCTGCTCGCCTCGCCGGAACCACCTGCCGGGCCCAGCGTAAGCACCTGCCGGGCGCGCCGGAGCCACCTGCACGGCTCGCCGGAACCACCTGCCGGGCCCTAACCCTAACCCTAACCCTAACCCTATCCCCAAACCCTAACCCTAACCCTAACCCCTAACCCTAAGCCTAACCCTAAACCCTAACCCAACCGTAACCCTAACCCTAACCCTACCCCTAACCCTAACCCCTAACCCCAAACCCTAAACCCTAACCCTAACCGTAACCCTAACCCTATCCCTAACCCTAACCTGACGGACAGGCTGGAACCAGCTGCTCAACTCGCCGGAACCACCTGCCAGACATGCCAGAACCACCTGCCGAGCACGCCGGAGCCACCTGCTGGACTCACCAGAACCACCTGCCTGACAGGCCAAAATCAACAGCTGGCTATGAGAGAACCACCTGGCAGACAATCCGCAATAACCTGCCAGGCATGCAGGAACCACCTCTCAGACATAAGAGAACCACGTGCCGGACACGCTGGAACCACGTCCTGGACAGACTGGAACCACCTGCCGGACATGCCTGGACCACCTGCCGAGCACGCCGGAACCACCTGCTCGACTCGCAGGACCCATGTGCCAGACACGCCAAAATGAACTGCCGGCTACACCAGAACCACTTACCGGACACTCCGGAATAACCTGCCCGGCATGCCAGAACCACCTCTCAGAAGTGCCAGAAGCACGTGCTGGACATGCCGGAACAACCTATTGGACAGAACGGAACAACCTGCCGGACACACCAAAATCACCTGCGGGCTACGCCAGAACCACTTGGAGGACTCTCCGGGAAAACCTGCCGGGCATGCTGCAACCACCTCTCAGACGTGCCTGAACCACGTGGCGGACACTCCGGAAACGCACGTCGGGCCGGCCGGAACCACCTCTCAGACGTGCCAGAACCTCATGCCGGACACCCCAGAACCACCTGCTGGACAGACCGGAAACACCTGCCGGACACGCCGGAACCACATGTTCGACTCGCTGGAACCACATTCTGGACATGGCAAAATCACCTGCCGCCTATGCCAGAACCGCTTGGCGAACACTCCGGAATCACCTGTCAGGCATGCCGGAACCACCTCTCAGACCTGCCAGAACCACATGCCAATGACACCGGAAGCACCTGCCGAGCATGCCGGAAGCACCTGCTCGACTCGCCAGAACCACCTGTCGGACACGCCAAAATCACCTGCCGGCTACGCCACAGCCAGTTGGTGAACACTCCGGAAACACCTGCCGGGCTGGCTGGAACCACCTGCCAGTCACGCCAACATCACCTGCCAGCTACGCCAGAACCACTTGGCGGAGACTCCAGAAACACCTGTTGGGCCAGCCGGAACCACCTCTCAGACGTGCCAGAACCATGTGCCTGAGATGCTGGAACCACACCCCGAACAGACCGAAACCACCTGCCAGACCCAACTGAACCACCTGCCTAGCACGCAGGAACAACCTGCTCGCCTCGCCGGAACCACCTGCCGGGCGCAGCGGAAGCACCTGCCGAGCGCGCCGGAGCCACCTGCTCGCCTCGCCGGAACCACCTGCCGGGCCCAGCGGAAGCACCTGCCGGGCGCGCCGGAGCCACCTGCTCGCCTCGGCGGAACCACGTGCCGGGCCCTAACCCTAACCCTAACCCTTACCCTATCCCCAAACCCTAACCCTAACCCTAACTCCTAACCCTAAGCCTAACCCTAATCCCTAACCCAACCGTAACCCTAACCCTAACCCTACCCCTAACCCTAACCCCTAACCCCAAACCCTAAACCCTAACCCTAACCGTAACCCTAACCCTATCCCTAACCCTAACCTGACGGACAGGCTGGAACCAGCTGCTCAACTCGCCAGAACCACCTGCCAGACATGCCAGAACCACCTGCCGAGCACGCCGGAGACACCTGCTGGACTCACCAGAACCACCTGCCTGACAGGCCAAAATCAACAGCTGGCTATGAGAGAACCACCTGGCAGACAATCCGCAATAACCTGCCAGGCATGCAGGAACCACCTCTCAGACGTAAGAGAACCACGTGCCGGACACGCTGGAACCACGTCCTGGACAGACTGGAACCACCTGCCGGACATGCCTGGACCACCTGCCGAGCACGCCGGAACCACCTGCTCGACTCGCAGGACCCATGTGCCAGACACGCCAAAATGAACTGCCGGCTGCACCAGAACCACTTACCGGACACTCCGGAATAACCTGCCCGGCATGCCAGAACCACCTCTCAGAAGTGCCAGAAGCACGTGCTGGACATGCCGGAACAACCTATCGGACAGAACGGAACAACCTGCCGGACACACCAAAATCACCTGCGGGCTACGCCAGAACCACTTGGAGGACTCTCCGGGAAAACCTGCCAGGCATGCTGCAACCACCTCTCAGACGTGCCTGAACCACGTGGCGGACACTCCGGAAACGCACGTCGGGCCGGCCGGAACCACCTCTCAGACGTGCCAGAACCTCATGCCGGACACCCCAGAACCACCTGCTGGACAGACCGGAAACACCTGCCGGACACGCCGGAACCACATGTTCGACTCGCTGCAACCACATTCTGGACATGGCAAAATCACCTGCCGCCTATGCCAGAACCGCTTGGCGAACACTCCGGAATCACCTGTCAGGCATGCCGGAACCACCTCTCAGACCTGCCAGAACCACATGCCAATGACACCGGAAGCACCTGCCGAGCATGCCGGAAGCACCTGCTCGACTCGCCAGAACCACCTGTCGGACACGCCAAAATCACCTGCCGGCTACGCCACAGCCAGTTGGTGAACACTCCGGAAACACCTGCCGGGCTGGCTGGAACCACCTGCCAGTCACGCCAACATCACCTGCCAGCTACGCCAGAACCACTTGGCGGAGACTCCAGAAACACCTGTTGGGCCAGCCGGAACCACCTCTCAGACGTGCCAGAACCATGTGCCTGAGATGCTGGAACCACACCCCGAGGAGACCGAAACCACCTGCCAGACGCAACTGAAGCACCTGCCGAGCACGCAGGAACAACCTGCTCGCCTCGCCGGAACCACCTGCCGGGCGCAGCGGAAGCACCTGCCGAGCGCGCCGGAGCCACCTGCCCGCCTCGCCGGAACCACCTGCCGGGTGCAGCGGAAGCACCTGCCGAGCGCGCCGGAGCCACCAGCTCGCCTCGCCGGAACCACCTGCCGGGCCCAGCGGAAGCACGTGCCAAGCACGCCGGAGCCACCTGCTCGCCTCGCCGGAACCACCTGCCGGGCCCAGCGGAAGCACCTGCCGGGCGCGCCGGAGCCACCTGCTCGCCTCGGCGGAACCACGTGCCGGGCCCTAACCCTAACCCTAACCCTTACCCTATCCCCAAACCCTAACCCTAACCCTAACCCCTAACCCTAAGCCTAACCCTAAACCCTAACCCAACCGTAACCCTAACCCTAACCCTACCCCTAACCCTAACCCCTAACCCCATACCCTAAACCCTACCCCTAACCGTAACCCTAACCCTATCCCTAACCCTAACCTGACGGACAGGCTGGAACCAGCTGCTCAACTCGCCAGAACCACCTGCCAGACATGCCAGAACCACCTGCCGAGCACGCCGGAGCCACCTGCTGGACTCACCAGAACCACCTGCCTGACAGGCCAAAATCAACAGCTGGCTATGAGAGAACCACCTGGCAGACAATCCGCAATAACCTGCCAGGCATGCAGGAACCACCTCTCAGACGTAAGAGAACCACGTGCCGGACACGCTGGAACCACGTCCTGGACAGACTGGAACCACCTGCCGGACATGCCTGGACCACCTGCCGAGCACGCCGGAACCACCTGCTCGACTCGCAGGACCCATGTGCCAGACACGCCAAAATGAACTGCCGGCTACACCAGAACCACTTACCGGACACTCCGGAATAACCTGCCCGGCATGGCAGAACCACCTCTCAGAAGTGCCAGAAGCACGTGCTGGACATGCCGGAACAACCTATCGGACAGAACGGAACAACCTGCCGGACACACCAAAATCACCTGCGGGCTACGCCAGAACCACTTGGAGGACTCTCCGGGAAAACCTGCCGGGCATGCTGGAACCACCTCTCATACGTGCCTGAACCATGTGGCAGACACTCCGGAAACGCACGTCGGGCCGGCCGGAACCACCTCTCAGACGTGCCAGAACCTCATGCCGGACACCCCAGAACCACCTGCTGGACAGACCGGAAACACCTGCCGGACACGCCGGAACCACATGTTCGACTCGCTGGAACCACATTCTGGACATGGCAAAATCACCTGCCGCCTATGCCAGAACCGCTTGGCGAACACTCCGGAATCACCTGTCAGGCATGCCGGAACCACCTCTCAGACCTGCCAGAACCACATGCCAATGACACCGGAAGCACCTGCCGAGCATGCCGGAAGCACCTGCTCGACTCGCCAGAACCACCTGTCGGACACGCCAAAATCACCTGCCGGCTACGCCACAGCCAGTTGGTGAACACTCCGGAAACACCTGCCGGGCTGGCTGGAACCACCTGCCAGTCACGCCAACATCACCTGCCAGCTACGCCAGAACCACTTGGCGGAGACTCCAGAAACACCTGTTGGGCCAGCCGGAACCACCTCTCAGACGTGCCAGAACCATGTGCCTGAGATGCTGGAACCACACCCCGAACAGACCGAAACCACCTGCCAGACCCAACTGAACCACCTGCGGAGCACGCAGGAACAACCTGCTCGCCTCGCCGGAACCACCTGCCGGGCGCAGCGGAAGCACCTGCCGAGCGCGCCGGAGCCACCTGCTCGCCTCGCCGGAACCACCTGCCCGGCGCGCCGGAGCCAACTGCTTGCCTCGCCGGAACCACCTGCCAGGCCCAGCAGAAGCACCTGCCGGGCGCGCCGGAGCCACCTGCTCGCCTCGCCGGAACCACCTGCCGGGCCCAGCGGAAGCACCTGCCGAGCGCGCCGGAGCCACCTGCTCGCCTCGCCGGAACCACGTGCCGGGCCCTAACCCTAACCCTAACCCTAACCCTATCCCCAAACCCTAACCCTAACCCTAACCCCTAACCCTAAGCCTAACCCTAAACCCTAACCCAACCGTAACCCTAACCCTAACCCTACCCCTAACCCTAACCCCTAACCCCAAACCCTAAGCCCTAACCCTAACCGTAACCCTAACCCTATCCCTAACCCTAACCTGACGGACAGGCTGGAACCAGCTGCTCAACTCGCCGGAACCACCTGCCAGACATGCCAGAACCACCTGCCGAGCACGCCGGAGCCACCTGCTGGACTCACCAGAACCACCTGCCTGACAGGCCAAAATCAACAGCTGGCTATGAGAGAACCACCTGGCAGACAATCCGCAATAACCTGCCAGGCATGCAGGAACCACCTCTCAGACGTAAGAGAACCACGTGCCGGACACGCTGGAACCACGTCCTGGACAGACTGGAACCACCTGCCGGACATGCCTGGACCACCTGCCGAGCACGCCGGAACCACCTGCTCGACTCGCAGGACCCATGTGCCAGACACGCCAAAATGAACTGCCGGCTACACCAGAACCACTTACCGGACACTCCGGAATAACCTGCCCGGCATGCCAGAACCACCTCTCAGAAGTGCCAGAAGCACGTGCTGGACATGCCGGAACAACCTATCGGACAGAACGGAACAAACTGCCGGACACACCAAAATCACCTGCGGGCTACGCCAGAACCACATGGAGGACTCTCCGGGAAAACCTGCCGGGCATGCTGGAACCACCTCTCAGACGTGCCTGAACCACGTGGCAGACACTCCGGAAACGCACGTCGGGCCGGCCGGAACCACCTCTCAGACGTGCCAGAACCTCATGCCGGACACCCCAGAACCACCTGCTGGACAGACCGGAAACACCTGCCAGACACGCCGGAACCACATGTTCGACTCGCTGCAACCACATTCTGGACATGGCAAAATCACCTGCCGCCTATGCCAGAACCGCTTGGCGAACACTCCGGAATCACCTGTCAGGCATGCCGGAACCACCTCTCAGACCTGCCAGAACCACATGCCAATGACACCGGAAGCACCTGCCGAGCATGCCGGAAGCACCTGCTCGACTCGCCAGAACCACCTGTCGGACACGCCAAAATCACCTGCCGGCTACGCCACAGCCAGTTGGTGAACACTCCGGAAACACCTGCCGGGCTGGCTGGAACCACCTGCCAGTCACGCCAACATCACCTGCCAGCTACGCCAGAACCACTTGGCGGAGACTCCAGAAACACCTGTTGGGCCAGCCGGAACCACCTCTCAGACGTGCCAGAACCATGTGCCTGAGATGCTGGAACCACACCCCGAGGAGACCGAAACCACCTGCCAGACGCAACTGAAGCACCTGCCGAGCACGCAGGAACAACCTGCTCGCCTCGCCGGAACCACCTGCCGGGCGCAGCGGAAGCACCTGCCGAGCGCGCCGGAGCCACCTGCCCGCCTCGCCGGAACCACCTGCCGGGTGCAGCGGAAGCACCTGCCGAGCGCGCCGGAGCCACCAGCTCGCCTCGCCGGAACCACCTGCCGGGCCCAGCGGAAGCACGTGCCAAGCACGCCGGAGCCACCTGCTCGCCTCGCCGGAACCACCTGCCGGGCCCAGCGGAAGCACCTGCCGGGCGCGCCGGAGCCACCTGCTCGCCTCGGCGGAACCACGTGCCGGGCCCTAACCCTAACCCTAACCCTTACCCTATCCCCAAACCCTAACCCTAACCCTAACCCCTAACCCTAAGCCTAACCCTAAACCCTAACCCAACCGTAACCCTAACCCTAACCCTACCCCTAACCCTAACCCCTAACCCCATACCCTAAACCCTACCCCTAACCGTAACCCTAACCCTATCCCTAACCCTAACCTGACGGACAGGCTGGAACCAGCTGCTCAACTCGCCAGAACCACCTGCCAGACATGCCAGAACCACCTGCCGAGCACGCCGGAGCCACCTGCTGGACTCACCAGAACCACCTGCCTGACAGGCCAAAATCAACAGCTGGCTATGAGAGAACCACCTGGCAGACAATCCGCAATAACCTGCCAGGCATGCAGGAACCACCTCTCAGACGTAAGAGAACCACGTGCCGGACACGCTGGAACCACGTCCTGGACAGACTGGAACCACCTGCCGGACATGCCTGGACCACCTGCCGAGCACGCCGGAACCACCTGCTCGACTCGCAGGACCCATGTGCCAGACACGCCAAAATGAACTGCCGGCTACACCAGAACCACTTACCGGACACTCCGGAATAACCTGCCCGGCATGGCAGAACCACCTCTCAGAAGTGCCAGAAGCACGTGCTGGACATGCCGGAACAACCTATCGGACAGAACGGAACAACCTGCCGGACACACCAAAATCACCTGCGGGCTACGCCAGAACCACTTGGAGGACTCTCCGGGAAAACCTGCCGGGCATGCTGGAACCACCTCTCATACGTGCCTGAACCATGTGGCAGACACTCCGGAAACGCACGTCGGGCCGGCCGGAACCACCTCTCAGACGTGCCAGAACCTCATGCCGGACACCCCAGAACCACCTGCTGGACAGACCGGAAACACCTGCCGGACACGCCGGAACCACATGTTCGACTCGCTGCAACCACATTCTGGACATGGCAAAATCACCTGCCGCCTATGCCAGAACCGCTTGGCGAACACTCCGGAATCACCTGTCAGGCATGCCGGAACCACCTCTCAGACCTGCCAGAACCACATGCCAATGACACCGGAAGCACCTGCCGAGCATGCCGGAAGCACCTGCTCGACTCGCCAGAACCACCTGTCGGACACGCCAAAATCACCTGCCGGCTACGCCACAGCCAGTTGGTGAACACTCCGGAAACACCTGCCGGGCTGGCTGGAACCACCTGCCAGTCACGCCAACATCACCTGCCAGCTACGCCAGAACCACTTGGCGGAGACTCCAGAAACACCTGTTGGGCCAGCCGGAACCACCTCTCAGACGTGCCAGAACCATGTGCCTGAGATGCTGGAACCACACCCCGAGGAGACCGAAACCACCTGCCAGACGCAACTGAAGCACCTGCCGAGCACGCAGGAACAACCTGCTCGCCTCGCCGGAACCACCTGCCGGGCGCAGCGGAAGCACCTGCCGAGCGCGCCGGAGCCACCTGCCCGCCTCGCCGGAACCACCTGCCGGGTGCAGCGGAAGCACCTGCCGAGCGCGCCGGAGCCACCAGCTCGCCTCGCCGGAACCACCTGCCGGGCCCAGCGGAAGCACGTGCCAAGCACGCCGGAGCCACCTGCTCGCCTCGCCGGAACCACCTGCCGGGCCCAGCGGAAGCACCTGCCGGGCGCGCCGGAGCCACCTGCTCGCCTCGGCGGAACCACGTGCCGGGCCCTAACCCTAACCCTAACCCTTAGCCTATCCCCAAACCCTAACCCTAACCCTAACCCCTAACACTAAGCCTAACCCTAAACCCTAACCCAACCGTAACCCTAACCCTAACCCTACCCCTAACCCTAACCCCTAACCCCATACCCTAAACCCTAACCCTAACCGTAACCCTAACCCTATCCCTAACCCTAACCTGACGGACAGGCTGGAACCAGCTGCTCAACTCGCCAGAACCACCTGCCAGACATGCCAGAACCACCTGCCGAGCACGCCGGAGCCACCTGCTGGACTCACCAGAACCACCTGCCTGACAGGCCAAAATCAACAGCTGGCTATGAGAGAACCACCTGGCAGACAATCCGCAATAACCTGCCAGGCATGCAGGAACCACCTCTCAGACGTAAGAGAACCACGTGCCGGACACGCTGGAACCACGTCCTGGACAGACTGGAACCACCTGCCGGACATGCCTGGACCACCTGCCGAGCACGCCGGAACCACCTGCTCGACTCGCAGGACCCATGTGCCAGACACGCCAAAATGAACTGCCGGCTACACCAGAACCACTTACCGGACACTCCGGAATAACCTGCCCGGCATGGCAGAACCACCTCTCAGAAGTGCCAGAAGCACGTGCTGGACATGCCGGAACAACCTATCGGACAGAACGGAACAACCTGCCGGACACACCAAAATCACCTGCGGGCTACGCCAGAACCACTTGGAGGACTCTCCGGGAAAACCTGCCGGGCATGCTGGAACCACCTCTCATACGTGCCTGAACCATGTGGCAGACACTCCGGAAACGCACGTCGGGCCGGCCGGAACCACCTCTCAGACGTGCCAGAACCTCATGCCGGACACCCCAGAACCACCTGCTGGACAGACCGGAAACACCTGCCGGACACGCCGGAACCACATGTTCGACTCGCTGGAACCACATTCTGGACATGGCAAAATCACCTGCCGCCTATGCCAGAACCGCTTGGCGAACACTCCGGAATCACCTGTCAGGCATGCCGGAACCACCTCTCAGACCTGCCAGAACCACATGCCAATGACACCGGAAGCACCTGCCGAGCATGCCGGAAGCACCTGCTCGACTCGCCAGAACCACCTGTCGGACACGCCAAAATCACCTGCCGGCTACGCCACAGCCAGTTGGTGAACACTCCGGAAACACCTGCCGGGCTGGCTGGAACCACCTGCCAGTCACGCCAACATCACCTGCCAGCTACGCCAGAACCACTTGGCGGAGACTCCAGAAACACCTGTTGGGCCAGCCGGAACCACCTCTCAGACGTGCCAGAACCATGTGCCTGAGATGCTGGAACCACACCCCGAACAGACCGAAACCACCTGCCAGACCCAACTGAACCACCTGCGGAGCACGCAGGAACAACCTGCTCGCCTCGCCGGAACCACCTGCCGGGCGCAGCGGAAGCACCTGCCGAGCGCGCCGGAGCCACCTGCTCGCCTCGCCGGAACCACCTGCCCGGCGCGCCGGAGCCAACTGCTTGCCTCGCCGGAACCACCTGCCAGGCCCAGCAGAAGCACCTGCCGGGCGCGCCGGAGCCACCTGCTCGCCTCGCCGGAACCACCTGCCGGGCGCAGCGGAAGCACCTGCCGAGCGCGCCGGAGCCACCTGCTCGCCTCGCCGGAACCACCTGCCGGGCCCAGCGGAAGCACCTGCCGAGCGCGCCGGAGCCACCTGCTCGCCTCGCCGGAACCACGTGCCGGGCCCTAACCCTAACCCTAACCCTAACCCTATCCCCAAACCCTAACCCTAACCCTAACCCCTAACCCTAAGCCTAACCCTAAACCCTAACCCAACCGTAACCCTAACCCTAACCCTACCCCTAACCCTAACCCCTAACCCCAAACCCTAAGCCCTAACCCTAACCGTAACCCTAACCCTATCCCTAACCCTAACCTGACGGACAGGCTGGAACCAGCTGCTCAACTCGCCGGAACCACCTGCCAGACATGCCAGAACCACCTGCCGAGCACGCCGGAGCCACCTGCTGGACTCACCAGAACCACCTGCCTGACAGGCCAAAATCAACAGCTGGCTATGAGAGAACCACCTGGCAGACAATCCGCAATAACCTGCCAGGCATGCAGGAACCACCTCTCAGACGTAAGAGAACCACGTGCCGGACACGCTGGAACCACGTCCTGGACAGACTGGAACCACCTGCCGGACATGCCTGGACCACCTGCCGAGCACGCCGGAACCACCTGCTCGACTCGCAGGACCCATGTGCCAGACACGCCAAAATGAACTGCCGGCTACACCAGAACCACTTACCGGACACTCCGGAATAACCTGCCCGGCATGCCAGAACCACCTCTCAGAAGTGCCAGAAGCACGTGCTGGACATGCCGGAACAACCTATCGGACAGAACGGAACAACCTGCCGGACACACCAAAATCACCTGCGGGCTACGCCAGAACCACTTGGAGGACTCTCCGGGAAAACCTGCCGGGCATGCTGGAACCACCTCTCATACGTGCCTGAACCATGTGGCAGACACTCCGGAAACGCACGTCGGGCCGGCCGGAACCACCTCTCAGACGTGCCAGAACCTCATGCCGGACACCCCAGAACCACCTGCTGGACAGACCGGAAACACCTGCCGGACACGCCGGAACCACATGTTCGACTCGCTGGAACCACATTCTGGACATGGCAAAATCACCTGCCGCCTATGCCAGAACCGCTTGGCGAACACTCCGGAATCACCTGTCAGGCATGCCGGAACCACCTCTCAGACCTGCCAGAACCACATGCCAATGACACCGGAAGCACCTGCCGAGCATGCCGGAAGCACCTGCTCGACTCGCCAGAACCACCTGTCGGACACGCCAAAATCACCTGCCGGCTACGCCACAGCCAGTTGGTGAACACTCCGGAAACACCTGCCGGGCTGGCTGGAACCACCTGCCAGTCACGCCAACATCACCTGCCAGCTACGCCAGAACCACTTGGCGGAGACTCCAGAAACACCTGTTGGGCCAGCCGGAACCACCTCTCAGACGTGCCAGAACCATGTGCCTGAGATGCTGGAACCACACCCCGAACAGACCGAAACCACCTGCCAGACCCAACTGAACCACCTGCGGAGCACGCAGGAACAACCTGCTCGCCTCGCCGGAACCACCTGCCGGGCGCAGCGGAAGCACCTGCCGAGCGCGCCGGAGCCACCTGCTCGCCTCGCCGGAACCACCTGCCCGGCGCGCCGGAGCCAACTGCTTGCCTCGCCGGAACCACCTGCCAGGCCCAGCAGAAGCACCTGCCGGGCGCGCCGGAGCCACCTGCTCGCCTCGCCGGAACCACCTGCCGGGCGCAGCGGAAGCACCTGCCGAGCGCGCCGGAGCCACCTGCTCGCCTCGCCGGAACCACCTGCCGGGCCCAGCGTAAGCACCTGCCGGGCGCGCCGGAGCCACCTGCACGGCTCGCCGGAACCACCTGCCGGGCCCTAACCCTAACCCTAACCCTAACCCTATCCCCAAACCCTAACCCTAACCCTAACCCCTAACCCTAAGCCTAACCCTAAACCCTAACCCAACCGTAACCCTAACCCTAACCCTACCCCTAACCCTAACCCCTAACCCCAAACCCTAAACCCTAACCCTAACCGTAACCCTAACCCTATCCCTAACCCTAACCTGACGGACAGGCTGGAACCAGCTGCTCAACTCGCCGGAACCACCTGCCAGACATGCCAGAACCACCTGCCGAGCACGCCGGAGCCACCTGCTGGACTCACCAGAACCACCTGCCTGACAGGCCAAAATCAACAGCTGGCTATGAGAGAACCACCTGGCAGACAATCCGCAATAACCTGCCAGGCATGCAGGAACCACCTCTCAGACGTAAGAGAACCACGTGCCGGACACGCTGGAACCACGTCCTGGACAGACTGGAACCACCTGCCGGACATGCCTGGACCACCTGCCGAGCACGCCGGAACCACCTGCTCGACTCGCAGGACCCATGTGCCAGACACGCCAAAATGAACTGCCGGCTACACCAGAACCACTTACCGGACACTCCGGAATAACCTGCCCGGCATGCCAGAACCACCTCTCAGAAGTGCCAGAAGCACGTGCTGGACATGCCGGAACAACCTATCGGACAGAACGGAACAAACTGCCGGACACACCAAAATCACCTGCGGGCTACGCCAGAACCACTTGGAGGACTCTCCGGGAAAACCTGCCGGGCATGCTGGAACCACCTCTCAGACGTGCCTGAACCACGTGGCGGACACTCCGGAAACGCACGTCGGGCCGGCCGGAACCACCTCTCAGACGTGCCAGAACCTCATGCCGGACACCCCAGAACCACCTGCTGGACAGACCGGAAACACCTGCCGGACACGCCGGAACCACATGTTCGACTCGCTGGAACCACATTCTGGACATGGCAAAATCACCTGCCGCCTATGCCAGAACCGCTTGGCGAACACTCCGGAATCACCTGTCAGGCATGCCGGAACCACCTCTCAGACCTGCCAGAACCACATGCCAATGACACCGGAAGCACCTGCCGAGCATGCCGGAAGCACCTGCTCGACTCGCCAGAACCACCTGTCGGACACGCCAAAATCACCTGCCGGCTACGCCACAGCCAGTTGGTGAACACTCCGGAAACACCTGCCGGGCTGGCTGGAACCACCTGCCAGTCACGCCAACATCACCTGCCAGCTACGCCAGAACCACTTGGCGGAGACTCCAGAAACACCTGTTGGGCCAGCCGGAACCACCTCTCAGACGTGCCAGAACCATGTGCCTGAGATGCTGGAACCACACCCCGAACAGACCGAAACCACCTGCCAGACCCAACTGAACCACCTGCCGAGCACGCAGGAACAACCTGCTCGCCTCGCCGGAACCACCAGCCGGGCGCAGCGGAAGCACCTGCCGAGCGCGCCGGAGCCACCTGCTCGCCTCGCCGGAACCACCTGCCGGGCCCAGCGGAAGCACCTGCCGGGCTCGCCGGAGCCACCTGCTCGGCTCGCCGGAACCACCTGCCGGGCCCTAACCCTAACCCTAACCCTAACCCTATCCCCAAACCCTAACCCTAACCCTAACCCCTAACCCTAAGCCTAACCCTAAACCCTAACCCAACCGTAACCCTAACCCTAACCCTACCCCTAACCCTAACCCCTAACCCCAAACCCTAAACCCTAACCCTAACCGTAACCCTAACCCTATCCCTAACCCTAACCTGACGGACAGGCTGGAACCAGCTGCTCAACTCGCCGGAACCACCTGCCAGACATGCCAGAACCACCTGCCGAGCACGCCGGAGCCACCTGCTGGACTCACCAGAACCACCTGCCTGACAGGCCAAAATCAACAGCTGGCTATGAGAGAACCACCTGGCAGACAATCCGCAATAACCTGCCAGGCATGCAGGAACCACCTCTCAGACGTAAGAGAACCACGTGCCGGACACGCTGGAACCACGTCCTGGACAGACTGGAACCACCTGCCGGACATGCCTGGACCACCTGCCGAGCACGCCGGAACCACCTGCTCGACTCGCAGGACCCATGTGCCAGACACGCCAAAATGAACTGCCGGCTACACCAGAACCACTTACCGGACACTCCGGAATAACCTGCCCGGCATGCCAGAACCACCTCTCAGAAGTGCCAGAAGCACGTGCTGGACATGCCGGAACAACCTATCGGACAGAACGGAACAACCTGCCGGACACACCAAAATCACCTGCGGGCTACGCCAGAACCACTTGGAGGACTCTCCGGGAAAACCTGCCGGGCATGCTGGAACCACCTCTCAGACGTGCCTGAACCACGTGGCAGACACTCCGGAAACGCACGTCGGGCCGGCCGGAACCACCTCTCAGACGTGCCAGAACCTCATGCCGGACACCCCAGAACCACCTGCTGGACAGACCGGAAACACCTGCCGGACACGCCGGAACCACATGTTCGACTCGCTGGAACCACATTCTGGACATGGCAAAATCACCTGCCGCCTATGCCAGAACCGCTTGGCGAACACTCCGGAATCACCTGTCAGGCATGCCGGAACCACCTCTCAGACCTGCCAGAACCACATGCCAATGACACCGGAAGCACCTGCCGAGCATGCCGGAAGCACCTGCTCGACTCGCCAGAACCACCTGTCGGACACGCCAAAATCACCTGCCGGCTACGCCACAGCCAGTTGGTGAACACTCCGGAAACACCTGCCGGGCTGGCTGGAACCACCTGCCAGTCACGCCAACATCACCTGCCAGCTACGCCAGAACCACTTGGCGGAGACTCCAGAAACACCTGTTGGGCCAGCCGGAACCACCTCTCAGACGTGCCAGAACCATGTGCCTGAGATGCTGGAACCACACCCCGAACAGACCGAAACCACCTGCCAGACCCAACTGAACCACCTGCCGAGCACGCAGGAACAACCTGCTCGCCTCGCCGGAACCACCTGCCGGGCGCAGCGGAAGCACCTGCCGAGCGCGCCGGAGCCACCTGCTCGCCTCGCCGGAACCACCTGCCGGGCCCTAACCCTAACCCTAACCCTAACCCTATCCCCAAACCCTAACCCTAACCCTAACCCCTAACCCTAAGCCTAACCCTAAACCCTAACCCAACCGTAACCCTAACCCTAACACTACCCCTAACCCTAACCCGTAACCCCAAACCCTAAACCCTAACCCTAACCGTAACCCTAACCCTATCCCTAACCCTAACCTGACGGACAGGCTGGAACCAGCTGCTCAACTCGCCGGAACCACCTGCCAGACATGCCAGAACCACCTGCCGAGCACGCCGGAGCCACCTGCTGGACTCACCAGAACCACCTGCCTGACAGGCCAAAATCAACAGCTGGCTATGAGAGAACCACCTGGCAGACAATCCGCAATAACCTGCCAGGCATGCAGGAACCACCTCTCAGACGTAAGAGAACCACGTGCCGGACACGCTGGAACCACGTCCTGGACAGACTGGAACCACCTGCCGGACATGCCTGGACCACCTGCCGAGCACGCCGGAACCACCTGCTCGACTCGCAGGACCCATGTGCCAGACACGCCAAAATGAACTGCCGGCTACACCAGAACCACTTACCGGACACTCCGGAATAACCTGCCCGGCATGCCAGAACCACCTCTCAGAAGTGCCAGAAGCACGTGCTGGACATGCCGGAACAACCTATCGGACAGAACGGAACAACCTGCCGGACACACCAAAATCACCTGCGGGCTACGCCAGAACCACTTGGAGGACTCTCCGGGAAAACCTGCCGGGCATGCTGGAACCACCTCTCAGACGTGCCTGAACCACGTGGCGGACACTCCGGAAACGCACGTCGGTCCGGCCGGAACCACCTCTCAGACGTGCCAGAACCTCATGCCGGACACCCCAGAACCACCTGCTGGACAGACCGGAAACACCTGCCGGACACGCCGGAACCACATGTTCGACTCGCTGGAACCACATTCTGGACATGGCAAAATCACCTGCCGCCTATGCCAGAACCGCTTGGCGAACACTCCGGAATCACCTGTCAGGCATGCCGGAACCACCTCTCAGACCTGCCAGAACCACATGCCAATGACACCGGAAGCACCTGCCGAGCATGCCGGAAGCACCTGCTCGACTCGCCAGAACCACCTGTCGGACACGCCAAAATCACCTGCCGGCTACGCCACAGCCAGTTGGTGAACACTCCGGAAACACCTGCCGGGCTGGCTGGAACCACCTGCCAGTCACGCCAACATCACCTGCCAGCTACGCCAGAACCACTTGGCGGAGACTCCAGAAACACCTGTTGGGCCAGCCGGAACCACCTCTCAGACGTGCCAGAACCATGTGCCTGAGATGCTGGAACCACACCCCGAACAGACCGAAACCACCTGCCAGACCCAACTGAACCACCTGCCGAGCACGCAGGAACAACCTGCTCGCCTCGCCGGAACCACCAGCCGGGCGCAGCGGAAGCACCTGCCGAGCGCGCCGGAGCCACCTGCTCGCCTCGCCGGAACCACCTGCCTGGCCCAGCGGAAGCACCTGCCGGGCTCGCCGGAGCCACCTGCTCGGCTCGCCGGAACCACCTGCCGGGCCCTAACCCTAACCCTAACCCTAACCCTATCCCCAAACCCTAACCCTAACCCTAACCCCTAACCCTAAGCCTAACCCTAAACCCTAACCCAACCGTAACCCTAACCCTAACCCTACCCCTAACCCTAACCCCTAACCCCAAACCCTAAACCCTAACCCTAACCGTAACCCTAACCCTATCCCTAACCCTAACCTGACGGACAGGCTGGAACCAGCTGCTCAACTCGCCGGAACCACCTGCCAGACATGCCAGAACCACCTGCCGAGCACGCCGGAGCCACCTGCTGGACTCACCAGAACCACCTGCCTGACAGGCCAAAATCAACAGCTGGCTATGAGAGAACCACCTGGCAGACAATCCGCAATAACCTGCCAGGCATGCAGGAACCACCTCTCAGACGTAAGAGAACCACGTGCCGGACACGCTGGAACCACGTCCTGGACAGACTGGAACCACCTGCCGGACATGCCTGGACCACCTGCCGAGCACGCCGGAACCACCTGCTCGACTCGCAGGACCCATGTGCCAGACACGCCAAAATGAACTGCCGGCTACACCAGAACCACTTACCGGACACTCCGGAATAACCTGCCCGGCATGGCAGAACCAACTCTCAGAAGTGCCAGAAGCACGTGCTGGACATGCCGGAACAACCTATCGGACAGAACGGAACAACCTGCCGGACACACCAAAATCACCTGCGGGCTACGCCAGAACCACTTGGAGGACTCTCCGGGAAAACCTGCCGGGCATGCTGGAACCACCTCTCAGACGTGCCTGAACCACGTGGCAGACACTCCGGAAACGCACGTCGGGCCGGCCGGAACCACCTCTCAGACGTGCCAGAACCTCATGCCGGACACCCCAGAACCACCTGCTGGACAGACCGGAAACACCTGCCGGACACGCCGGAACCACATGTTCGACTCGCTGGAACCACATTCTGGACATGGCAAAATCACCTGCCGCCTATGCCAGAACCGCTTGGCGAACACTCCGGAATCACCTGTCAGGCATGCCGGAACCACCTCTCAGACCTGCCAGAACCACATGCCAATGACACCGGAAGCACCTGCCGAGCATGCCGGAAGCACCTGCTCGACTCGCCAGAACCACCTGTCGGACACGCCAAAATCACCTGCCGGCTACGCCACAGCCAGTTGGTGAACACTCCGGAAACACCTGCCGGGCTGGCTGGAACCACCTGCCAGTCACGCCAACATCACCTGCCAGCTACGCCAGAACCACTTGGCGGAGACTCCAGAAACACCTGTTGGGCCAGCCGGAACCACCTCTCAGACGTGCCAGAACCATGTGCCTGAGATGCTGGAACCACACCCCGAACAGACCGAAACCACCTGCCAGACCCAACTGAACCACCTGCCGAGCACGCAGGAACAACCTGCTCGCCTCGCCGGAACCACCTGCCGGGCGCAGCGGAAGCACCTGCCGAGCGCGCCGGAGCCACCTGCTCGCCTCGCCGGAACCACCTGCCGGGCCCTAACCCTAACCCTAACCCTAACCCTATCCCCAAACCCTAACCCTAACCCTAACCCCTAACCCTAAGCCTAACCCTAAACCCTAACCCAACCGTAACCCTAACCCTAACACTACCCCTAACCCTAACCCGTAACCCCAAACCCTAAACCCTAACCCTAACCGTAACCCTAACCCTATCCCTAACCCTAACCTGACGGACAGGCTGGAACCAGCTGCTCAACTCGCCGGAACCACCTGCCAGACATGCCAGAACCACCTGCCGAGCACGCCGGAGCCACCTGCTGGACTCACCAGAACCACCTGCCTGACAGGCCAAAATCAACAGCTGGCTATGAGAGAACCACCTGGCAGACAATCCGCAATAACCTGCCAGGCATGCAGGAACCACCTCTCAGACGTAAGAGAACCACGTGCCGGACACGCTGGAACCACGTCCTGGACAGACTGGAACCACCTGCCGGACATGCCTGGACCACCTGCCGAGCACGCCGGAACCACCTGCTCGACTCGCAGGACCCATGTGCCAGACACGCCAAAATGAACTGCCGGCTACACCAGAACCACTTACCGGACACTCCGGAATAACCTGCCCGGCATGCCAGAACCACCTCTCAGAAGTGCCAGAAGCACGTGCTGGACATGCCGGAACAACCTATCGGACAGAACGGAACAACCTGCCGGACACACCAAAATCACCTGCGGGCTACGCCAGAACCACTTGGAGGACTCTCCGGGAAAACCTGCCGGGCATGCTGGAACCACCTCTCAGACGTGCCTGAACCACGTGGCGGACATTCCGGAAACGCACGTCGGTCCGGCCGGAACCACCTCTCAGACGTGCCAGAACCTCATGCCGGACACCCCAGAACCACCTGCTGGACAGACCGGAAACACCTGCCGGACACGCCGGAACCACATGTTCGACTCGCTGGAACCACATTCTGGACATGGCAAAATCACCTGCCGCCTATGCCAGAACCGCTTGGCGAACACTCCGGAATCACCTGTCAGGCATGCCGGAACCACCTCTCAGACCTGCCAGAACCACATGCCAATGACACCGGAAGCACCTGCCGAGCATGCCGGAAGCACCTGCTCGACTCGCCAGAACCACCTGTCGGACACGCCAAAATCAGCTGCCGGCTACGCCACAGCCAGTTGGTGAACACTCCGGAAACACCTGCCGGGCTGGCTGGAACCACCTGCCATTCACGCCAACATCACCTGCCAGCTACGCCAGAACCACTTGGCGGAGACTCCAGAAACACCTGTTGGGCCAGCCGGAACCACCTCTCAGACGTGCCAGAACCATGTGCCTGAGATGCTGGAACCACACCCCGAACAGACCGAAACCACCTGCCAGACCCAACTGAACCACCTGCCGAGCACGCAGGAACAACCTGCTCGCCTCGCCGGAACCACCTGCCGGGCGCAGCGGAAGCACCTGCGGAGCGCGCCGGAGCCACCTGCTCGCCTCGCCGGAACCACCTGCCGGGCCCAGCGGAAGCACCTGCCGGGCGCGCCGGAGCCACCTGCTCGGCTCGCCGGAACCACCTGCCGGGCCCTAACCCTAACCCTAACCCTAACCCTATCCCCAAACCCTAACCCTAACCCTAACCCCTAACCCTAAGCCTAACCCTAAACCCTAACCCAACCGTAACCCTAACCCTAACCCTACCCCTAACCCTAACCCCTAACCCCAAACCCTAAACCCTAACCCTAACCGTAACCCTAACCCTATCCCTAACCCTAACCTGACGGACAGGCTGGAACCAGCTGCTCAACTCGCCGGAACCACCTGCCAGACATGCCAGAACCACCTGCCGAGCACGCCGGAGCCACCTGCTGGACTCACCAGAACCACCTGCCTGACAGGCCAAAATCAACAGCTGGCTATGAGAGAACCACCTGGCAGACAATCCGCAATAACCTGCCAGGCATGCAGGAACCACCTCTCAGACGTAAGAGAACCACGTGCCGGACACGCTGGAACCACGTCCTGGACAGACTGGAACCACCTGCCGGACATGCCTGGACCACCTGCCGAGCACGCCGGAACCACCTGCTCGACTCGCAGGACCCATGTGCCAGACACGCCAAAATGAACTGCCGGCTACACCAGAACCACTTACCGGACACTCCGGAATAACCTGCCCGGCATGCCAGAACCACCTCTCAGAAGTGCCAGAAGCACGTGCTGGACATGCCGGAACAACCTATCGGACAGAACGGAACAACCTGCCGGACACACCAAAATCACCTGCGGGCTACGCCAGAACCACTTGGAGGACTCTCCGGGAAAACCTGCCGGGCATGCTGGAACCACCTCTCAGACGTGCCTGAACCACGTGGCAGACACTCCGGAAACGCACGTCGGGCCGGCCGGAACCACCTCTCAGACGTGCCAGAACCTCATGCCGGACACCCCAGAACCACCTGCTGGACAGACCGGAAACACCTGCCGGACACGCCGGAACCACATGTTCGACTCGCTGGAACCACATTCTGGACATGGCAAAATCACCTGCCGCCTATGCCAGAACCGCTTGGCGAACACTCCGGAATCACCTGTCAGGCATGCCGGAACCACCTCTCAGACCTGCCAGAACCACATGCCAATGACACCGGAAGCACCTGCCGAGCATGCCGGAAGCACCTGCTCGACTCGCCAGAACCACCTGTCGGACACGCCAAAATCAGCTGCCGGCTACGCCACAGCCAGTTGGTGAACACTCCGGAAACACCTGCCGGGCTGGCTGGAACCACCTGCCATTCACGCCAACATCACCTGCCAGCTACGCCAGAACCACTTGGCGGAGACTCCAGAAACACCTGTTGGGCCAGCCGGAACCACCTCTCAGACGTGCCAGAACCATGTGCCTGAGATGCTGGAACCACACCCCGAACAGACCGAAACCACCTGCCAGACCCAACTGAACCACCTGCCGAGCACGCAGGAACAACCTGCTCGCCTCGCCGGAACCACCTGCCGGGCGCAGCGGAAGCACCTGCGGAGCGCGCCGGAGCCACCTGCTCGCCTCGCCGGAACCACCTGCCGGGCCCAGCGGAAGCACCTGCCGGGCGCGCCGGAGCCACCTGCTCGGCTCGCCGGAACCACCTGCCGGGCCCTAACCCTAACCCTAACCCTAACCCTATCCCCAAACCCTAACCCTAACCCTAACCCCTAACCCTAAGCCTAACCCTAAACCCTAACCCAACCGTAACCCTAACCCTAACCCTACCCCTAACCCTAACCCCTAACCCCAAACCCTAAACCCTAACCCTAACCGTAACCCTAACCCTATCCCTAACCCTAACCTGACGGACAGGCTGGAACCAGCTGCTCAACTCGCCGGAACCACCTGCCAGACATGCCAGAACCACCTGCCGAGCACGCCGGAGCCACCTGCTGGACTCACCAGAACCACCTGCCTGACAGGCCAAAATCAACAGCTGGCTATGAGAGAACCACCTGGCAGACAATCCGCAATAACCTGCCAGGCATGCAGGAACCACCTCTCAGACGTAAGAGAACCACGTGCCGGACACGCTGGAACCACGTCCTGGACAGACTGGAACCACCTGCCGGACATGCCTGGACCACCTGCCGAGCACGCCGGAACCACCTGCTCGACTCGCAGGACCCATGTGCCAGACACGCCAAAATGAACTGCCGGCTACACCAGAACCACTTACCGGACACTCCGGAATAACCTGCCCGGCATGCCAGAACCACCTCTCAGAAGTGCCAGAAGCACGTGCTGGACATGCCGGAACAACCTATCGGACAGAACGGAACAACCTGCCGGACACACCAAAATCACCTGCGGGCTACGCCAGAACCACTTGGAGGACTCTCCGGGAAAACCTGCCGGGCATGCTGGAACCACCTCTCAGACGTGCCTGAACCACGTGGCAGACACTCCGGAAACGCACGTCGGGCCGGCCGGAACCACCTCTCAGACGTGCCAGAACCTCATGCCGGACACCCCAGAACCACCTGCTGGACAGACCGGAAACACCTGCCGGACACGCCGGAACCACATGTTCGACTCGCTGGAACCACATTCTGGACATGGCAAAATCACCTGCCGCCTATGCCAGAACCGCTTGGCGAACACTCCGGAATCACCTGTCAGGCATGCCGGAACCACCTCTCAGACCTGCCAGAACCACATGCCAATGACACCGGAAGCACCTGCCGAGCATGCCGGAAGCACCTGCTCGACTCGCCAGAACCACCTGTCGGACACGCCAAAATCACCTGCCGGCTACGCCACAGCCAGTTGGTGAACACTCCGGAAACACCTGCCGGGCTGGCTGGAACCACCTGCCAGTCACGCCAACATCACCTGCCAGCTACGCCAGAACCACTTGGCGGAGACTCCAGAAACACCTGTTGGGCCAGCCGGAACCACCTCTCAGACGTGCCAGAACCATGTGCCTGAGATGCTGGAACCACACCCCGAACAGACCGAAACCACCTGCCAGACCCAACTGAACCACCTGCCGAGCACGCAGGAACAACCTGCTCGCCTCGCCGGAACCACCTGCCGGGCGCAGCGGAAGCACCTGCCGAGCGCGCCGGAGCCACCTGCTCGCCTCGCCGGAACCACCTGCCGGGCCCAGCGGAAGCACCTGCCGGGCGCGCCGGAGCCACCTGCTCGGCTCGCCGGAACCACCTGCCGGGCCCTAACCCTAACCCTAACCCTAACCCTATCCCCAAACCCTAACCCTAACCCTAACCCCTAACCCTAAGCCTAACCCTAAACCCTAACCCAACCGTAACCCTAACCCTAACCCTACCCCTAACCCTAACCCCTAACCCCAAACCCTAAACCCTAACCCTAACCGTAACCCTAACCCTATCCCTAACCCTAACCTGACGGACAGGCTGGAACCAGCTGCTCAACTCGCCGGAACCACCTGCCAGACATGCCAGAACCACCTGCCGAGCACGCCGGAGCCACCTGCTGGACTCACCAGAACCACCTGCCTGACAGGCCAAAATCAACAGCTGGCTATGAGAGAACCACCTGGCAGACAATCCGCAATAACCTGCCAGGCATGCAGGAACCACCTCTCAGACGTAAGAGAACCACGTGCCGGACACGCTGGAACCACGTCCTGGACAGACTGGAACCACCTGCCGGACATGCCTGGACCACCTGCCGAGCACGCCGGAACCACCTGCTCGACTCGCAGGACCCATGTGCCAGACACGCCAAAATGAACTGCCGGCTACACCAGAACCACTTACCGGACACTCCGGAATAACCTGCCCGGCATGCCAGAACCACCTCTCAGAAGTGCCAGAAGCACGTGCTGGACATGCCGGAACAACCTATCGGACAGAACGGAACAACCTGCCGGACACACCAAAATCACCTGCGGGCTACGCCAGAACCACTTGGAGGACTCTCCGGGAAAACCTGCCGGGCATGCTGGAACCACCTCTCAGACGTGCCTGAACCACGTGGCAGACACTCCGGAAACGCACGTCGGGCCGGCCGGAACCACCTCTCAGACGTGCCAGAACCTCATGCCGGACACCCCAGAACCACCTGCTGGACAGACCGGAAACACCTGCCGGACACGCCGGAACCACATGTTCGACTCGCTGGAACCACATTCTGGACATGGCAAAATCACCTGCCGCCTATGCCAGAACCGCTTGGCGAACACTCCGGAATCACCTGTCAGGCATGCCGGAACCACCTCTCAGACCTGCCAGAACCACATGCCAATGACACCGGAAGCACCTGCCGAGCATGCCGGAAGCACCTGCTCGACTCGCCAGAACCACCTGTCGGACACGCCAAAATCAGCTGCCGGCTACGCCACAGCCAGTTGGTGAACACTCCGGAAACACCTGCCGGGCTGGCTGGAACCACCTGCCAGTCACGCCAACATCACCTGCCAGCTACGCCAGAACCACTTGGCGGAGACTCCAGAAACACCTGTTGGGCCAGCCGGAACCACCTCTCAGACGTGCCAGAACCATGTGCCTGAGATGCTGGAACCACACCCCGAACAGACCGAAACCACCTGCCAGACCCAACTGAACCACCTGCCGAGCACGCAGGAACAACCTGCTCGCCTCGCCGGAACCACCTGCCGGGCGCAGCGGAAGCACCTGCGGAGCGCGCCGGAGCCACCTGCTCGCCTCGCCGGAACCACCTGCCGGGCCCAGCGGAAGCACCTGCCGGGCGCGCCGGAGCCACCTGCTCGGCTCGCCGGAACCACCTGCCGGGCCCTAACCCTAACCCTAACCCTAACCCTATCCCCAAACCCTAACCCTAACCCTAACCCCTAACCCTAAGCCTAACCCTAAACCCTAACCCAACCGTAACCCTAACCCTAACCCTACCCCTAACCCTAACCCCTAACCCCAAACCCTAAACCCTAACCCTAACCGTAACCCTAACCCTATCCCTAACCCTAACCTGACGGACAGGCTGGAACCAGCTGCTCAACTCGCCGGAACCACCTGCCAGACATGCCAGAACCACCTGCCGAGCACGCCGGAGCCACCTGCTGGACTCACCAGAACCACCCGCCTGACAGGCCAAAATCAACAGCTGGCTATGAGAGAACCACCTGGCAGACAATCCGCAATAACCTGCCAGGCATGCAGGAACCACCTCTCAGACGTAAGAGAACCACGTGCCGGACACGCTGGAACCACGTCCTGGACAGACTGGAACCACCTGCCGGACATGCCTGGACCACCTGCCGAGCACGCCGGAACCACCTGCTCGACTCGCAGGACCCATGTGCCAGACACGCCAAAATGAACTGCCGGCTACACCAGAACCACTTACCGGACACTCCGGAATAACCTGCCCGGCATGCCAGAACCACCTCTCAGAAGTGCCAGAAGCACGTGCTGGACATGCCGGAACAACCTATCGGACAGAACGGAACAACCTGCCGGACACACCAAAATCACCTGCGGGCTACGCCAGAACCACTTGGAGGACTCTCCGGGAAAACCTGCCGGGCATGCTGGAACCACCTCTCAGACGTGCCTGAACCACGTGGCAGACACTCCGGAAACGCATGTCGGGCCGGCCGGAACCAGATCTCAGACGTGCCAGAACCTCATGCCGGACACCCCAGAACCACCTGCTGGACAGACTTGAAACACCTGCCGGACACGCCGGAACCACATGTTCGACTCGCTGGAACCACATTCTGGACATGGCAAAATCACCTGCCGCCTATGCCAGAACCGCTTGGCGAACACTCCGGAATCACCTGTCAGGCATGCCGGAACCACCTCTCAGACCTGCCAGAACCACATGCCAATGACACCGGAAGCACCTGCCGAGCATGCCGGAAGCACCTGCTCGACTCGCCAGAACCACCTGTCGGACACGCCAAAATCACCTGCCGGCTACGCCACAGCCAGTTGGTGAACACTCCGGAAACACCTGCCGGGCTGGCTGGAACCACCTGCCAGTCACGCCAACATCACCTGCCAGCTACGCCAGAACCACTTGGCGGAGACTCCAGAAACACCTGTTGGGCCAGCCGGAACCACCTCTCAGACGTGCCAGAACCATGTGCCTGAGATGCTGGAACCACACCCCAAACAGACCGAAACCACCTGCCAGACCCAACTGAACCACCTGCCAAGCACGCAGGAACAACCTGCTCGCCTCGCCGAAACCACATGCCGGGCGCAGCGGAAGCACCTGCCGAGCGCGCCGGAGACACCTGCTCGCCTCGCCGGAACCACCTGCCCGGCGCGCCGGAGCCACCTGCTCGCCTCGCCGGAACCACCTGCCAGGCCCAGCAGAAGCACATGCCGGGCGCGCCGGAGCCACCTGCTCGCCTCGCCGGAACCACGTGCCGGGCCCTAACCCTAACCCTAACCCTAACCCTATCCCCAAACCCTAACCCTAACCCTAACCCCTAACCCTAAGCCTAACCCTAAACCCTAACCCAACCGTAACCCTAACCCTAACCCTACCCCTAACCCTAACCCCTAACCCCAAACCCTAAACCCTAACCCTAACCGTAACCCTAACCCTATCCCTAACCCTAACCTGACGGACAGGCTGGAACCAGCTGCTCAACTCGCCGGAACCACCTGCCAGACATGCCAGAACCACCTGCCGAGCACGCCGGAGCCACCTGCTGGACTCACCAGAACCACCTGCCTGACAGGCCAAAATCAACAGCTGGCTATGAGAGAACCACCTGGCAGACAATCCGCAATAACCTGCCAGGCATGCAGGAACCACCTCTCAGACGTAAGAGAACCACGTGCCGGACACGCTGGAACCACGTCCTGGACAGATTGGAGCCACCTGCCGGACATGCCTGGACCACCTGCCGAGCACGCCGGAACCACCTGCTCGACTCGCAGGACCCATGTGCCAGACACGCCAAAATGAACTGCCGGCTACACCAGAACCACTTACCGGACACTCCGGAATAACCTGCCCGGCATGCCAGAACCACCTCTCAGAAGTGCCAGAAGCACGTGCTGGACATGCCAGAACAACCTATCGGACAGAACGGAACAACCTGCCGGACACACCAAAATCACCTGCGGGCTACGCCAGAACCACTTGGAGGACTCTCCGGGAAAACCTGCCGGGCATGCTGGAACCACCTCTCAGACGTGCCTGAACCACGTGGCGGAAACTCCGGAAACGCATGTCGGGCCGGCCGGAACCACCTCTCAGACGTGCCAGAACCTCATGCCGGACACCCCAGAACCACCTGCTGGACAGACCGGAAACACCTGCCGGACACGCCGGAACCACATGTTCGACTCGCTGGAACCACATTCTGGACATGGCAAAATCACCTGCCGCCTATGCCAGAACCGCTTGGCGAACACTCCGGAATCACCTGTAAGGCATGCCAGAACCATCTCTCAGACATGCCAGAACCACATGCCAATGACACCGGAAGCACCTGCCGAGCATGCCGGAAGCACCTGCTCGACTCGCCAGAACCACCTGTCGGACACGCCAAAATCACCTGCCGGCTACGCCACAGCCAGTTGGTGAACACTCCGGAAACACCTGCCGGGCTGGCTGGAACCACCTGCCAGTCACGCCAACATCACCTGCCAGCTACGCCAGAACCACTTGGCGGAGACTCCAGAAACACCTGTTGGGCCAGCCGGAACCACCTCTCAGACGTGCCAGAACCATGTGCCTGAGATGCTGGAACCACACCCCGAACAGACCGAAACCACCTGCCAGACCCAACTGAACCACCTGCCGAGCACGCAGGAACAACCTGCTCGCCTCGCCGGAACCACCTGCCGGGCGCAGCGGAAGCACCTGCGGAGCGCGCCGGAGCCACCTGCTCGCCTCGCCGGAACCACCTGCCGGGCCCAGCGGAAGCACCTGCCGGGCGCGCCGGAGCCACCTGCTCGCCTCGCCGGAACCACCTGCCGGGCCCAGCGGAAGCACCTGCCGGGCGCGCCGGAGCCACCTGCTCGGCTCGCCGGAACCACCTGCCGGGCCCTAACCCTAACCCTAACCCTAACCCTATCCCCAAACCCTAACCCTAACCCTAACCCCTAACCCTAAGCCTAACCCTAAACCCTAACCCAACCGTAACCCTAACCCTAACCCTACCCCTAACCCTAACCCCTAACCCCAAACCCTAAACCCTAACCCTAACCGTAACCCTAACCCTATCCCTAACCCTAACCTGACGGACAGGCTGGAACCAGCTGCTCAACTCGCCGGAACCACCTGCCAGACATGCCAGAACCACCTGCCGAGCACGCCGGAGCCACCTGCTGGACTCACCAGAACCACCTGCCTGACAGGCCAAAATCAACAGCTGGCTATGAGAGAACCACCTGGCAGACAATCCGCAATAACCTGCCAGGCATGCAGGAACCACCTCTCAGACGTAAGAGAACCACGTGCCGGACACGCTGGAACCACGTCCTGGACAGACTGGAACCACCTGCCGGACATGCCTGGACCACCTGCCGAGCACGCCGGAACCACCTGCTCGACTCGCAGGACCCATGTGCCAGACACGCCAAAATGAACTGCCGGCTACACCAGAACCACTTACCGGACACTCCGGAATAACCTGCCCGGCATGCCAGAACCACCTCTCAGAAGTGCCAGAAGCACGTGCTGGACATGCCGGAACAACCTATCGGACAGAACGGAACAACCTGCCGGACACACCAAAATCACCTGCGGGCTACGCCAGAACCACTTGGAGGACTCTCCGGGAAAACCTGCCGGGCATGCTGGAACCACCTCTCAGACGTGCCTGAACCACGTGGCAGACACTCCGGAAACGCATGTCGGGCCGGCCGGAACCACCTCTCAGACGTGCCAGAACCTCATGCCGGACACCCCAGAACCACCTGCTGGACAGACTTGAAACACCTGCCGGACACGCCGGAACCACATGTTCGACTCGCTGAAACCACATTCTGGACATGGCAAAATCACCTGCCGCCTATGCCAGAACCGCTTGGCGAACACTCCGGAATCACCTGTCAGGCATGCCGGAACCACCTCTCAGACCTGCCAGAACCACATGCCAATGACACCGGAAGCACCTGCCGAGCATGCCGGAAGCACCTGCTCGACTCGCCAGAACCACCTGTCGGACACGCCAAAATCACCTGCCGGCTACGCCACAGCCAGTTGGTGAACACTCCGGAAACACCTGCCGGGCTGGCTGGAACCACCTGCCAGTCACGCCAACATCACCTGCCAGCTACGCCAGAACCACTTGGCGGAGACTCCAGAAACACCTGTTGGGCCAGCCGGAACCACCTCTCAGACGTGCCAGAACCATGTGCCTGAGATGCTGGAACCACACCCCAAACAGACCGAAACCACCTGCCAGACCCAACTGAACCACCTGCTAAGCACGCAGGAACAACCTGCTCTCCTCGCCGGAACCACATGCCGGGCGCAGCGGAAGCACCTGCCGAGCGCGCCGGAGCCACCTGCTCGCCTCGCCGGAACCACGTGCCGGGCCCTAACCCTAACCCTAACCCTAACCCTATCCCCAAACCCTAACCCTAACCCTAACCCCTAACCCTAAGCCTAACCCTAAACCCTAACCCAACCGTAACCCTAACCCTAACCCTACCCCTAACCCTAACCCCTAACCCCAAACCCTAAACCCTAACCCTAACCGTAACCCTAACCCTATCCCTAACCCTAACCTGACGGACAGGCTGGAACCAGCTGCTCAACTCGCCGGAACCACCTGCCAGACATGCCAGAACCACCTGCCGAGCACGCCGGAGCCACCTGCTGGACTCACCAGAACCACCTGCCTGACAGGCCAAAATCAACAGCTGGCTATGAGAGAACCACCTGGCAGACAATCCTCAATAACCTGCCAGGCATGCAGGAACCACCTCTCAGACGTAAGAGAACCACGTGCCCGACACGCTGGAACCACGTCCTGGACAGACTGGAACCACCTGCCGGACATGCCTGGACCACCTGCCGAGCACGCCGGAACCACCTGCTCGACTCGCAGGACCCATGTGCCAGACACGCCAAAATGAACTGCCGGCTACACCAGAACCACTTACCGGACACTCCGGAATAACCTGCCCGGCATGGCAGAACCACCTCTCAGAAGTGCCAGAAGCACGTGCTGGACATGCCGGAACAACCTATCGGACAGAACGGAACAACCTGCCGGACACACCAAAATCACCTGCGGGCTACGCCAGAACCACTTGGAGGACTCTCCGGGAAAACCTGCCGGGCATGCTGGAACCACCTCTCAGACGTGCCTGAACCACGTGGCGGACACTCCGGAAACGCATGTCGGGCCGGCCGGAACCACCTCTCAGACGTGCCAGAACCTCATGCCGGACACCCCAGAACCACCTGCTGGACAGACCGGAAACACCTGCCGGACACGCCGGAACCACATGTTCGACTCGCTGGAACCACATTCTGGACATGGCAAAATCACCTGCCGCCTATGCCAGAACCGCTTGGCGAACACTCCGGAATCACCTGTCAGGCATGCCGGAACCACCTCTCAGACCTGCCAGAACCACATGCCAATGACACCGGAAGCACCTGCCGAGCATGCCGGAAGCACCTGCTCGACTCGCCAGAACCACCTGTCGGACACGCCAAAATCACCTGCCGGCTACGCCACAGCCAGTTGGTGAACACTCCGGAAACACCTGCCGGGCTGGCTGGAACCACCTGCCAGTCACGCCAACATCACCTGCCAGCTACGCCAGAACCACTTGGCGGAGACTCCAGAAACACCTGTTGGGCCAGCTGGAACCACCTCTCAGACGTGCCAAAACCATGTGCCTGAGATGCTGGAACCACACCCCAAACAGACCGAAACCACCTGCCAGACCCAACTGAAGCACCTGCCAAGCACGCAGGAACAACCTGCTCGCCTCGCCGGAACCACATGCCGGGCGCAGCGGAAGCACCTGCCGAGCGCGCCGGAGCCACCTGCTCGCCTCGCCGGAACCACCTGCCCGGCGCGCCGGAGCCACCTGCTCGCCTCGCCGGAACCACCTGCCAGGCCCAGCAGAAGCACCTGCCGGGCGCGCCGGAGCCACCTGCTCGCCTCGCCGGAACCACCTGCCAGGCCCAGCAGAAGCACCTGCCGGGCGCGCCGGAGCCACCTGCTCACCTCGCCGGAACCACGTGCCGGGCCCTAACCCTAACCCTAACCCTAACCCTATCCCCAAACCCTAACCCTAACCCTAACCCCTAACCCTAAGCCTAACCCTAAACCCTAACCCAACCGTAACCCTAACCGTAACCCTACCCCTAACCCTAACCCCTAACCCCAAACCCTAAACCCTAACCCTAACCGTAACCCTAAGCCTATCCCTAACCCTAACCTGACGGACAGGCTGGAACCAGCTGCTCAACTCGCCGGAACCACCTGCCAGACATGCCAGAACCACCTGCCGAGCACGCCGAAGCCACCTGCTGGACTCACCAGAACCACCTGCCTGACAGGCCAAAATCAACAGCTGGCTATGAGAGAACCACCTGGCAGACAATCCGCAATAACCTGCCAGGCATGCAGGAACCACCTCTCAGACGTAAGAGAACCACGTGCCGGACACGCTGGAACCACGTCCTGGACAGACTGGAACCACCTGCCGGACATGCCTGGACCACCTGCCGAGCACGCCGGAACCACCTGCTCGACTCGCAGGACCCATGTGCCAGACACGCCAAAATGAACTGCCGGCTACACCAGAACCACTTACCGGACACTCCGGAATAACCTGCCCGGCATGCCAGAACCACCTCTCAGAAGTGCCAGAAGCACGTGCTGGACATGCCGGAACAACCTATCGGACAGAACGGAACAAACTGCCGGACACACCAAAATCACCTGCGGGCTACGCCAGAACCACTTGGAGGACTCTCCGGGAAAACCTGCCAGGCATGCTGGAACCACCTCTCAGACGTGCCTGAACCACGTGGCGGACACTCCGGAAACGCACGTCGGGCCGGCCGGAACCACCTCTCAGACGTGCCAGAACCTCATGCCGGACACCCCAGAACCACCTGCTGGACAGACCGGAAACACCTGCCGGACACGCCGGAACCACATGTTCGACTCGCTGGAACCACATTCTGGACATGGCAAAATCACCTGCCGCCTATGCCAGAACCGCTTGGCGAACACTCCGGAATCACCTGTCAGGCATGCCGGAACCACCTCTCAGACCTGCCAGAACCACATGCCAATGACACCGGAAGCACCTGCCGAGCATGCCGGAAGCACCTGCTCGACTCGCCAGAACCACCTGTCGGACACGCCAAAATCACCTGCCGGCTACGCCACAGCCAGTTGGTGAACACTCCGGAAACACCTGCCGGGCTGGCTGGAACCACCTGCCAGTCACGCCAACATCACCTGCCAGCTACGCCAGAACCACTTGGCGGAGACTCCAGAAACACCTGTTGGACCAGCCGGAACCACCTCTCAGACGTGCCAGAACCATGTGCCTGAGATGCTGGAACCACACCCCGAACAGACCGAAACCACCTGCCAGACCCAACTGAACCACCTGCCGAGCACGCAGGAACAACCTGCTCGCCTCGCCGGAACCACCAGCCGGGCGCAGCGGAAGCACCTGCCGAGCGCGCCGGAGCCACCTGCTCGCCTCGCCGGAACCACCTGCCGGGCCCAGCGGAAGCACCTGCCGGGCTCGCCGGAGCCACCTGCTCGGCTCGCCGGAACAACCTGCCGGGCCCTAACCCTAACCCTAACCCTAACCCTATCCCCAAACCCTAACCCTAACCCTAACCCCTAACCCTAAGCCTAACCCTAAACCCTAACCCAACCGTAACCCTAACCCTAACCCTACCCCTAACCCTAACCCCTAACCCCAAACCCTAAACCCTAACCCTAACCGTAACCCTAACCCTATCCCTAACCCTAACCTGACGGAGAGGCTGGAACCAGCTGCTCAACTCGCCGGAACCACCTGCCAGACATGCCAGAACCACCTGCCGAGCACGCCGGAGCCACCTGCTGGACTCACCAGAACCACCTGCCTGACAGGCCAAAATCAACAGCTGGCTATGAGAGAACCACCTGGCAGACAATCCGCAATAACCTGCCAGGCATGCAGGAACCACCTCTCAGACGTAAGAGAACCACGTGCCGGACACGCTGGAACCACGTCCTGGACAGACTGGAACCACCTGCCGGACATGCCTGGACCACCTGCCGAGCACGCCGGAACCACCTGCTCGACTCGCAGGACCCATGTGCCAGACACGCCAAAATGAACTGCCGGCTACACCAGAACCACTTACCGGACACTCCGGAATAACCTGCCCGGCATGCCAGAACCACCTCTCAGAAGTGCCAGAAGCACGTGCTGGACATGCCGGAACAACCTATCGGACAGAACGGAACAACCTGCCGGACACACCAAAATCACCTGCGGGCTACGCCAGAACCACTTGGAGGACTCTCCGGGAAAACCTGCCGGGCATGCTGGAACCACCTCTCAGACGTGCCTGAACCACGTGGCAGACACTCCGGAAACGCACGTCGGGCCGGCCGGAACCACCTCTCAGACGTGCCAGAACCTCATGCCGGACACCCCAGAACCACCTGCTGGACAGACCGGAAACACCTGCCGGACACGCCGGAACCACATGTTCGACTCGCTGGAACCACATTCTGGACATGGCAAAATCACCTGCCGCCTATGCCAGAACCGCTTGGCGAACACTCCGGAATCACCTGTCAGGCATGCCGGAACCACCTCTCAGACCTGCCAGAACCACATGCCAATGACACCGGAAGCACCTGCCGAGCATGCCGGAAGCACCTGCTCGACTCGCCAGAACCACCTGTCGGACACGCCAAAATCACCTGCCGGCTACGCCACAGCCAGTTGGTGAACACTCCGGAAACACCTGCCGGGCTGGCTGGAACCACCTGCCAGTCACGCCAACATCACCTGCCAGCTACGCCAGAACCACTTGGCGGAGACTCCAGAAACACCTGTTGGGCCAGCCGGAACCACCTCTCAGACGTGCCAGAACCATGTGCCTGAGATGCTGGAACCACACCCCGAACAGACCGAAACCACCTGCCAGACCCAACTGAACCACCTGCCGAGCACGCAGGAACAACCTGCTCGCCTCGCCGGAACCACCTGCCGGGCGCAGCGGAAGCACCTGCCGAGCGCGCCGGAGCCACCTGCTCGGCTCGCCGGAACCACCTGCCGGGCCCTAACCCTAACCCTAACCCTAACCCTATCCCCAAACCCTAACCCTAACCCTAACCCCTAACCCTAAGCCTAACCCTAAACCCTAACCCAACCGTAACCCTAACCCTAACCCTACCCCTAACCCTAACCCGTAACCCCAAACCCTAAACCCTAACCCTAACCGTAACCCTAACCCTATCCCTAACCCTAACCTGACGGACAGGCTGGAACCAGCTGCTCAACTCGCCGGAACCACCTGCCAGACATGCCAGAACCACCTGCCGAGCACGCCGGAGCCACCTGCTGGACTCACCAGAACCACCTGCCTGACAGGCCAAAATCAACAGCTGGCTATGAGAGAACCACCTGGCAGACAATCCGCAATAACCTGCCAGGCATGCAGGAACCACCTCTCAGACGTAAGAGAACCACGTGCCGGACACGCTGGAACCACGTCCTGGACAGACTGGAACCACCTGCCGGACATGCCTGGACCACCTGCCGAGCACGCCGGAACCACCTGCTCGACTCGCAGGACCCATGTGCCAGACACGCCAAAATGAACTGCCGGCTACACCAGAACCACTTACCGGACACTCCGGAATAACCTGCCCGGCATGCCAGAACCACCTCTCAGAAGTGCCAGAAGCACGTGCTGGACATGCCGGAACAACCTATCGGACAGAACGGAACAACCTGCCGGACACACCAAAATCACCTGCGGGCTACGCCAGAACCACTTGGAGGACTCTCCGGGAAAACCTGCCGGGCATGCTGGAACCACCTCTCAGACGTGCCTGAACCACGTGGCGGACATTCCGGAAACGCACGTCGGGCCGGCCGGAACCACCTCTCAGACGTGCCAGAACCTCATGCCGGACACCCCAGAACCACCTGCTGGACAGACCGGAAACACCTGCCGGACACGCCGGAACCACATGTTCGACTCACTGGAACCACATTCTGGACATGGCAAAATCACCTGCCGCCTATGCCAGAACCGCTTGGCGAACACTCCGGAATCACCTGTCAGGCATGCCGGAACCACCTCTCAGACCTGCCAGAACCACATGCCAATGACACCGGAAGCACCTGCCGAGCATGCCGGAAGCACCTGCTCGACTCGCCAGAACCACCTGTCGGACACGCCAAAATCACCTGCCGGCTACGCCACAGCCAGTTGGTGAACACTCCGGAAACACCTGCCGGGCTGGCTGGAACCACCTGCCAGTCACGCCAACATCACCTGCCAGCTACGCCAGAACCACTTGGCGGAGACTCCAGAAACACCTGTTGGGCCAGCCGGAACCACCTCTCAGACGTGCCAGAACCATGTGCCTGAGATGCTGGAACCACACCCCGAACAGACCGAAACCACCTGCCAGACCCAACTGAACCACCTGCCGAGCACGCAGGAACAACCTGCTCGCCTCGCCGGAACCACCTGCCGGGCGCAGCGGAAGCACCTGCCGAGCGCGCCGGAGCCACCTGCTCGCCTCGCCGGAACCACCTGCCGGGCCCTAACCCTAACCCTAACCCTAACCCTATCCCCAAACCCTAACCCTAACCCTAACCCCTAACCCTAAGCCTAACCCTAAACCCTAACCCAACCGTAACCCTAACCCTAACCCTACCCCTAACCCTAACCCCTAACCCCAAACCCTAAACCCTAACCCTAACCGTAACCCTAACCCTATCCCTAACCCTAACCTGACGGACAGGCTGGAACCAGCTGCTCAACTCGCCGGAACCACCTGCCAGACATGCCAGAACCACCTGCCGAGCACGCCGGAGCCACCTGCTGGACTCACCAGAACCACCTGCCTGACAGGCCAAAATCAACAGCTGGCTATGAGAGAACCACCTGGCAGACAATCCGCAATAACCTGCCAGGCATGCCGGAACCACCTCTCAGACCTGCCAGAACCACATGCCAATGACACCGGAAGCACCTGCCGAGCATGCCGGAAGCACCTGCTCGACTCGCCAGAACCACCTGTCGGACACGCCAAAATCACCTGCCGGCTACGCCACAGCCAGTTGGTGAACACTCCGGAAACACCTGCCGGGCTGGCTGGAACCACCTGCCAGTCACGCCAACATCACCTGCCAGCTACGCCAGAACCACTTGGCGGAGACTCCAGAAACACCTGTTGGGCCAGCCGGAACCACCTCTCAGACGTGCCAGAACCATGTGCCTGAGATGCTGGAACCACACCCCGAACAGACCGAAACCACCTGCCAGACCCAACTGAACCACCTGCCGAGCACGCAGGAACAACCTGCTCGCCTCGCCGGAACCACCAGCCGGGCGCAGCGGAAGCACCTGCCGAGCGCGCCGGAGCCACCTGCTCGCCTCGCCGGAACCACCTGCCGGGCCCTAACCCTAACCCTAACCCTAACCCTATCCCCAAACCCTAACCCTAACCCTAACCCCTAACCCTAAGCCTAACCCTAAACCCTAACCCAACCGTAACCCTAACCCTAACCCTACCCCTAACCCTAACCCCTAACCCCAAACCCTAAACCCTAACCCTAACCGTAACCCTAACCCTATCCCTAACCCTAACCTGACGGAGAGGCTGGAACCAGCTGCTCAACTCGCCGGAACCACCTGCCAGACATGCCAGAACCACCTGCCGAGCACGCCGGAGCCACCTGCTGGACTCACCAGAACCACCTGCCTGACAGGCCAAAATCAACAGCTGGCTATGAGAGAACCACCTGGCAGACAATCCGCAATAACCTGCCAGGCATGCCGGAACCACCTCTCAGACCTGCCAGAACCACATGCCAATGACACCGGAAGCACCTGCCGAGCATGCCGGAAGCACCTGCTCGACTCGCCAGAACCACCTGTCGGACACGCCAAAATCACCTGCCGGCTACGCCACAGCCAGTTGGTGAACACTCCGGAAACACCTGCCGGGCTGGCTGGAACCACCTGCCAGTCACGCCAACATCACCTGCCAGCTACGCCAGAACCACTTGGCGGAGACTCCAGAAACACCTGTTGGGCCAGCCGGAACCACCTCTCAGACGTGCCAGAACCATGTGCCTGAGATGCTGGAACCACACCCCGAACAGACCGAAACCACCTGCCAGACCCAACTGAACCACCTGCCGAGCACGCAGGAACAACCTGCTCGCCTCGCCGGAACCACCAGCCGGGCGCAGCGGAAGCACCTGCCGAGCGCGCCGGAGCCACCTGCTCGCCTCGCCGGAACCACCTGCCGGGCCCAGCGGAAGCACCTGCCGGGCTCGCCGGAGCCACCTGCTCGGCTCGCCGGAACCACCTGCCGGGCCCTAACCCTAACCCTAACCCTAACCCTATCCCCAAACCCTAACCCTAACCCTAACCCCTAACCCTAAGCCTAACCCTAAACCCTAACCCAACCGTAACCCTAACCCTAACCCTACCCCTAACCCTAACCCCTAACCCCAAACCCTAAACCCTAACCCTAACCGTAACCCTAACCCTATCCCTAACCCTAACCTGACGGACAGGCTGGAACCAGCTGCTCAACTCGCCGGAACCACCTGCCAGACATGCCAGAACCACCTGCCGAGCACGCCGGAGCCACCTGCTGGACTCACCAGAACCACCTGCCTGACAGGCCAAAATCAACAGCTGGCTATGAGAGAACCACCTGGCAGACAATCCGCAATAACCTGCCAGGCATGCAGGAACCACCTCTCAGACGTAAGAGAACCACGTGCCGGACACGCTGGAACCACGTCCTGGACAGACTGGAACCACCTGCCGGACATGCCTGGACCACCTGCCGAGCACGCCGGAACCACCTGCTCGACTCGCAGGACCCATGTGCCAGACACGCCAAAATGAACTGCCGGCTACACCAGAACCACTTACCGGACACTCCGGAATAACCTGCCCGGCATGCCAGAACCACCTCTCAGAAGTGCCAGAAGCACGTGCTGGACATGCCGGAACAACCTATCGGACAGAACGGAACAACCTGCCGGACACACCAAAATCACCTGCGGGCTACGCCAGAACCACTTGGAGGACTCTCCGGGAAAACCTGCCGGGCATGCTGGAACCACCTCTCAGACGTGCCTGAACCACGTGGCAGACACTCCGGAAACGCACGTCGGGCCGGCCGGAACCACCTCTCAGACGTGCCAGAACCTCATGCCGGACACCCCAGAACCACCTGCTGGACAGACCGGAAACACCTGCCGGACACGCCGGAACCACATGTTCGACTCGCTGGAACCACATTCTGGACATGGCAAAATCACCTGCCGCCTATGCCAGAACCGCTTGGCGAACACTCCGGAATCACCTGTCAGGCATGCCGGAACCACCTCTCAGACCTGCCAGAACCACATGCCAATGACACCGGAAGCACCTGCCGAGCATGCCGGAAGCACCTGCTCGACTCGCCAGAACCACCTGTCGGACACGCCAAAATCAGCTGCCGGCTACGCCACAGCCAGTTGGTGAACACTCCGGAAACACCTGCCGGGCTGGCTGGAACCACCTGCCAGTCACGCCAACATCACCTGCCAGCTACGCCAGAACCACTTGGCGGAGACTCCAGAAACACCTGTTGGGCCAGCCGGAACCACCTCTCAGACGTGCCAGAACCATGTGCCTGAGATGCTGGAACCACACCCCGAACAGACCGAAACCACCTGCCAGACCCAACTGAACCACCTGCCGAGCACGCAGGAACAACCTGCTCGCCTCGCCGGAACCACCAGCCGGGCGCAGCGGAAGCACCTGCCGAGCGCGCCGGAGCCACCTGCTCGCCTCGCCGGAACCACCTGCCGGGCCCAGCGGAAGCACCTGCCGGGCTCGCCGGAGCCACCTGCTCGGCTCGCCGGAACCACCTGCCGGGCCCTAACCCTAACCCTAACCCTAACCCTATCCCCAAACCCTAACCCTAACCCTAACCCCTAACCCTAAGCCTAACCCTAAACCCTAACCCAACCGTAACCCTAACCCTAACCCTACCCCTAACCCTAACCCCTAACCCCAAACCCTAAACCCTAACCCTAACCGTAACCCTAACCCTATCCCTAACCCTAACCTGACGGAGAGGCTGGAACCAGCTGCTCAACTCGCCGGAACCACCTGCCAGACATGCCAGAACCACCTGCCGAGCACGCCGGAGCCACCTGCTGGACTCACCAGAACCACCTGCCTGACAGGCCAAAATCAACAGCTGGCTATGAGAGAACCACCTGGCAGACAATCCGCAATAACCTGCCAGGCATGCAGGAACCACCTCTCAGACGTAAGAGAACCACGTGCCGGACACGCTGGAACCACGTCCTGGACAGACTGGAACCACCTGCCGGACATGCCTGGACCACCTGCCGAGCACGCCGGAACCACCTGCTCGACTCGCAGGACCCATGTGCCAGACACGCCAAAATGAACTGCCGGCTACACCAGAACCACTTACCGGACACTCCGGAATAACCTGCCCGGCATGCCAGAACCACCTCTCAGAAGTGCCAGAAGCACGTGCTGGACATGCCGGAACAACCTATCGGACAGAACGGAACAACCTGCCGGACACACCAAAATCACCTGCGGGCTACGCCAGAACCACTTGGAGGACTCTCCGGGAAAACCTGCCGGGCATGCTGGAACCACCTCTCAGACGTGCCTGAACCACGTGGCAGACACTCCGGAAACGCACGTCGGGCCGGCCGGAACCACCTCTCAGACGTGCCAGAACCTCATGCCGGACACCCCAGAACCACCTGCTGGACAGACCGGAAACACCTGCCGGACACGCCGGAACCACATGTTCGACTCGCTGGAACCACATTCTGGACATGGCAAAATCACCTGCCGCCTATGCCAGAACCGCTTGGCGAACACTCCGGAATCACCTGTCAGGCATGCCGGAACCACCTCTCAGACCTGCCAGAACCACATGCCAATGACACCGGAAGCACCTGCCGAGCATGCCGGAAGCACCTGCTCGACTCGCCAGAACCACCTGTCGGACACGCCAAAATCACCTGCCGGCTACGCCACAGCCAGTTGGTGAACACTCCGGAAACACCTGCCGGGCTGGCTGGAACCACCTGCCAGTCACGCCAACATCACCTGCCAGCTACGCCAGAACCACTTGGCGGAGACTCCAGAAACACCTGTTGGGCCAGCCGGAACCACCTCTCAGACGTGCCAGAACCATGTGCCTGAGATGCTGGAACCACACCCCGAACAGACCGAAACCACCTGCCAGACCCAACTGAACCACCTGCCGAGCACGCAGGAACAACCTGCTCGCCTCGCCGGAACCACCTGCCGGGCGCAGCGGAAGCACCTGCCGAGCGCGCCGGAGCCACCTGCTCGGCTCGCCGGAACCACCTGCCGGGCCCTAACCCTAACCCTAACCCTAACCCTATCCCCAAACCCTAACCCTAACCCTAACCCCTAACCCTAAGCCTAACCCTAAACCCTAACCCAACCGTAACCCTAACCCTAACCCTACCCCTAACCCTAACCCGTAACCCCAAACCCTAAACCCTAACCCTAACCGTAACCCTAACCCTATCCCTAACCCTAACCTGACGGACAGGCTGGAACCAGCTGCTCAACTCGCCGGAACCACCTGCCAGACATGCCAGAACCACCTGCCGAGCACGCCGGAGCCACCTGCTGGACTCACCAGAACCACCTGCCTGACAGGCCAAAATCAACAGCTGGCTATGAGAGAACCACCTGGCAGACAATCCGCAATAACCTGCCAGGCATGCAGGAACCACCTCTCAGACGTAAGAGAACCACGTGCCGGACACGCTGGAACCACGTCCTGGACAGACTGGAACCACCTGCCGGACATGCCTGGACCACCTGCCGAGCACGCCGGAACCACCTGCTCGACTCGCAGGACCCATGTGCCAGACACGCCAAAATGAACTGCCGGCTACACCAGAACCACTTACCGGACACTCCGGAATAACCTGCCCGGCATGCCAGAACCACCTCTCAGAAGTGCCAGAAGCACGTGCTGGACATGCCGGAACAACCTATCGGACAGAACGGAACAACCTGCCGGACACACCAAAATCACCTGCGGGCTACGCCAGAACCACTTGGAGGACTCTCCGGGAAAACCTGCCGGGCATGCTGGAACCACCTCTCAGACGTGCCTGAACCACGTGGCGGACATTCCGGAAACGCACGTCGGGCCGGCCGGAACCACCTCTCAGACGTGCCAGAACCTCATGCCGGACACCCCAGAACCACCTGCTGGACAGACCGGAAACACCTGCCGGACACGCCGGAACCACATGTTCGACTCACTGGAACCACATTCTGGACATGGCAAAATCACCTGCCGCCTATGCCAGAACCGCTTGGCGAACACTCCGGAATCACCTGTCAGGCATGCCGGAACCACCTCTCAGACCTGCCAGAACCACATGCCAATGACACCGGAAGCACCTGCCGAGCATGCCGGAAGCACCTGCTCGACTCGCCAGAACCACCTGTCGGACACGCCAAAATCACCTGCCGGCTACGCCACAGCCAGTTGGTGAACACTCCGGAAACACCTGCCGGGCTGGCTGGAACCACCTGCCAGTCACGCCAACATCACCTGCCAGCTACGCCAGAACCACTTGGCGGAGACTCCAGAAACACCTGTTGGGCCAGCCGGAACCACCTCTCAGACGTGCCAGAACCATGTGCCTGAGATGCTGGAACCACACCCCGAACAGACCGAAACCACCTGCCAGACCCAACTGAACCACCTGCCGAGCACGCAGGAACAACCTGCTCGCCTCGCCGGAACCACCTGCCGGGCGCAGCGGAAGCACCTGCCGAGCGCGCCGGAGCCACCTGCTCGCCTCGCCGGAACCACCTGCCGGGCCCTAACCCTAACCCTAACCCTAACCCTATCCCCAAACCCTAACCCTAACCCTAACCCCTAACCCTAAGCCTAACCCTAAACCCTAACCCAACCGTAACCCTAACCCTAACCCTACCCCTAACCCTAACCCCTAACCCCAAACCCTAAACCCTAACCCTAACCGTAACCCTAACCCTATCCCTAACCCTAACCTGACGGACAGGCTGGAACCAGCTGCTCAACTCGCCGGAACCACCTGCCAGACATGCCAGAACCACCTGCCGAGCACGCCGGAGCCACCTGCTGGACTCACCAGAACCACCTGCCTGACAGGCCAAAATCAACAGCTGGCTATGAGAGAACCACCTGGCAGACAATCCGCAATAACCTGCCAGGCATGCCGGAACCACCTCTCAGACCTGCCAGAACCACATGCCAATGACACCGGAAGCACCTGCCGAGCATGCCGGAAGCACCTGCTCGACTCGCCAGAACCACCTGTCGGACACGCCAAAATCACCTGCCGGCTACGCCACAGCCAGTTGGTGAACACTCCGGAAACACCTGCCGGGCTGGCTGGAACCACCTGCCAGTCACGCCAACATCACCTGCCAGCTACGCCAGAACCACTTGGCGGAGACTCCAGAAACACCTGTTGGGCCAGCCGGAACCACCTCTCAGACGTGCCAGAACCATGTGCCTGAGATGCTGGAACCACACCCCGAACAGACCGAAACCACCTGCCAGACCCAACTGAACCACCTGCCGAGCACGCAGGAACAACCTGCTCGCCTCGCCGGAACCACCAGCCGGGCGCAGCGGAAGCACCTGCCGAGCGCGCCGGAGCCACCTGCTCGCCTCGCCGGAACCACCTGCCGGGCCCAGCGGAAGCACCTGCCAGGCGCGCCGGAGCCACCTGCTCGGCTCGCCGGAACCACCTGCCGGGCCCTAACCCTAACCCTAACCCTAACCCTATCCCCAAACCCTAACCCTAACCCTAACCCCTAACCCTAAGCCTAACCCTAAACCCTAACCCAACCGTAACCCTAACCCTAACCCTACCCCTAACCCTAACCCCTAACCCCAAACCCTAAACCCTAACCCTAACCGTAACCCTAACCCTATCCCTAACCCTAACCTGACGGACAGGCTGGAACCAGCTGCTCAACTCGCCGGAACCACCTGCCAGACATGCCAGAACCACCTGCCGAGCACGCCGGAGCCACCTGCTGGACTCACCAGAACCACCTGCCTGACAGGCCAAAATCAACAGCTGGCTATGAGAGAACCACCTGGCAGACAATCCGCAATAACCTGCCAGGCATGCAGGAACCACCTCTCAGACGTAAGAGAACCACGTGCCGGACACGCTGGAACCACGTCCTGGACAGACTGGAACCACCTGCCGGACATGCCTGGACCACCTGCCGAGCACGCCGGAACCACCTGCTCGACTCGCAGGACCCATGTGCCAGACACGCCAAAATGAACTGCCGGCTACACCAGAACCACTTACCGGACACTCCGGAATAACCTGCCCGGCATGCCAGAACCACCTCTCAGAAGTGCCAGAAGCACGTGCTGGACATGCCGGAACAACCTATCGGACAGAACGGAACAACCTGCCGGACACACCAAAATCACCTGCGGGCTACGCCAGAACCACTTGGAGGACTCTCCGGGAAAACCTGCCGGGCATGCTGGAACCACCTCTCAGACGTGCCTGAACCACGTGGCAGACACTCCGGAAACGCACGTCGGGCCGGCCGGAACCACCTCTCAGACGTGCCAGAACCTCATGCCGGACACCCCAGAACCACCTGCTGGACAGACCGGAAACACCTGCCGGACACGCCGGAACCACATGTTCGACTCGCTGGAACCACATTCTGGACATGGCAAAATCACCTGCCGCCTATGCCAGAACCGCTTGGCGAACACTCCGGAATCACCTGTCAGGCATGCCGGAACCACCTCTCAGACCTGCCAGAACCACATGCCAATGACACCGGAAGCACCTGCCGAGCATGCCGGAAGCACCTGCTCGACTCGCCAGAACCACCTGTCGGACACGCCAAAATCAGCTGCCGGCTACGCCACAGCCAGTTGGTGAACACTCCGGAAACACCTGCCGGGCTGGCTGGAACCACCTGCCAGTCACGCCAACATCACCTGCCAGCTACGCCAGAACCACTTGGCGGAGACTCCAGAAACACCTGTTGGGCCAGCCGGAACCACCTCTCAGACGTGCCAGAACCATGTGCCTGAGATGCTGGAACCACACCCCGAACAGACCGAAACCACCTGCCAGACCCAACTGAACCACCTGCCGAGCACGCAGGAACAACCTGCTCGCCTCGCCGGAACCACCAGCCGGGCGCAGCGGAAGCACCTGCCGAGCGCGCCGGAGCCACCTGCTCGCCTCGCCGGAACCACCTGCCGGGCCCAGCGGAAGCACCTGCCGGGCTCGCCGGAGCCACCTGCTCGGCTCGCCGGAACCACCTGCCGGGCCCTAACCCTAACCCTAACCCTAACCCTATCCCCAAACCCTAACCCTAACCCTAACCCCTAACCCTAAGCCTAACCCTAAACCCTAACCCAACCGTAACCCTAACCCTAACCCTACCCCTAACCCTAACCCCTAACCCCAAACCCTAAACCCTAACCCTAACCGTAACCCTAACCCTATCCCTAACCCTAACCTGACGGAGAGGCTGGAACCAGCTGCTCAACTCGCCGGAACCACCTGCCAGACATGCCAGAACCACCTGCCGAGCACGCCGGAGCCACCTGCTGGACTCACCAGAACCACCTGCCTGACAGGCCAAAATCAACAGCTGGCTATGAGAGAACCACCTGGCAGACAATCCGCAATAACCTGCCAGGCATGCAGGAACCACCTCTCAGACGTAAGAGAACCACGTGCCGGACACGCTGGAACCACGTCCTGGACAGACTGGAACCACCTGCCGGACATGCCTGGACCACCTGCCGAGCACGCCGGAACCACCTGCTCGACTCGCAGGACCCATGTGCCAGACACGCCAAAATGAACTGCCGGCTACACCAGAACCACTTACCGGACACTCCGGAATAACCTGCCCGGCATGCCAGAACCACCTCTCAGAAGTGCCAGAAGCACGTGCTGGACATGCCGGAACAACCTATCGGACAGAACGGAACAACCTGCCGGACACACCAAAATCACCTGCGGGCTACGCCAGAACCACTTGGAGGACTCTCCGGGAAAACCTGCCGGGCATGCTGGAACCACCTCTCAGACGTGCCTGAACCACGTGGCAGACACTCCGGAAACGCACGTCGGGCCGGCCGGAACCACCTCTCAGACGTGCCAGAACCTCATGCCGGACACCCCAGAACCACCTGCTGGACAGACCGGAAACACCTGCCGGACACGCCGGAACCACATGTTCGACTCGCTGGAACCACATTCTGGACATGGCAAAATCACCTGCCGCCTATGCCAGAACCGCTTGGCGAACACTCCGGAATCACCTGTCAGGCATGCCGGAACCACCTCTCAGACCTGCCAGAACCACATGCCAATGACACCGGAAGCACCTGCCGAGCATGCCGGAAGCACCTGCTCGACTCGCCAGAACCACCTGTCGGACACGCCAAAATCACCTGCCGGCTACGCCACAGCCAGTTGGTGAACACTCCGGAAACACCTGCCGGGCTGGCTGGAACCACCTGCCAGTCACGCCAACATCACCTGCCAGCTACGCCAGAACCACTTGGCGGAGACTCCAGAAACACCTGTTGGGCCAGCCGGAACCACCTCTCAGACGTGCCAGAACCATGTGCCTGAGATGCTGGAACCACACCCCGAACAGACCGAAACCACCTGCCAGACCCAACTGAACCACCTGCCGAGCACGCAGGAACAACCTGCTCGCCTCGCCGGAACCACCTGCCGGGCGCAGCGGAAGCACCTGCCGAGCGCGCCGGAGCCACCTGCTCGGCTCGCCGGAACCACCTGCCGGGCCCTAACCCTAACCCTAACCCTAACCCTATCCCCAAACCCTAACCCTAACCCTAACCCCTAACCCTAAGCCTAACCCTAAACCCTAACCCAACCGTAACCCTAACCCTAACCCTACCCCTAACCCTAACCCGTAACCCCAAACCCTAAACCCTAACCCTAACCGTAACCCTAACCCTATCCCTAACCCTAACCTGACGGACAGGCTGGAACCAGCTGCTCAACTCGCCGGAACCACCTGCCAGACATGCCAGAACCACCTGCCGAGCACGCCGGAGCCACCTGCTGGACTCACCAGAACCACCTGCCTGACAGGCCAAAATCAACAGCTGGCTATGAGAGAACCACCTGGCAGACAATCCGCAATAACCTGCCAGGCATGCAGGAACCACCTCTCAGACGTAAGAGAACCACGTGCCGGACACGCTGGAACCACGTCCTGGACAGACTGGAACCACCTGCCGGACATGCCTGGACCACCTGCCGAGCACGCCGGAACCACCTGCTCGACTCGCAGGACCCATGTGCCAGACACGCCAAAATGAACTGCCGGCTACACCAGAACCACTTACCGGACACTCCGGAATAACCTGCCCGGCATGCCAGAACCACCTCTCAGAAGTGCCAGAAGCACGTGCTGGACATGCCGGAACAACCTATCGGACAGAACGGAACAACCTGCCGGACACACCAAAATCACCTGCGGGCTACGCCAGAACCACTTGGAGGACTCTCCGGGAAAACCTGCCGGGCATGCTGGAACCACCTCTCAGACGTGCCTGAACCACGTGGCGGACATTCCGGAAACGCACGTCGGGCCGGCCGGAACCACCTCTCAGACGTGCCAGAACCTCATGCCGGACACCCCAGAACCACCTGCTGGACAGACCGGAAACACCTGCCGGACACGCCGGAACCACATGTTCGACTCACTGGAACCACATTCTGGACATGGCAAAATCACCTGCCGCCTATGCCAGAACCGCTTGGCGAACACTCCGGAATCACCTGTCAGGCATGCCGGAACCACCTCTCAGACCTGCCAGAACCACATGCCAATGACACCGGAAGCACCTGCCGAGCATGCCGGAAGCACCTGCTCGACTCGCCAGAACCACCTGTCGGACACGCCAAAATCACCTGCCGGCTACGCCACAGCCAGTTGGTGAACACTCCGGAAACACCTGCCGGGCTGGCTGGAACCACCTGCCAGTCACGCCAACATCACCTGCCAGCTACGCCAGAACCACTTGGCGGAGACTCCAGAAACACCTGTTGGGCCAGCCGGAACCACCTCTCAGACGTGCCAGAACCATGTGCCTGAGATGCTGGAACCACACCCCGAACAGACCGAAACCACCTGCCAGACCCAACTGAACCACCTGCCGAGCACGCAGGAACAACCTGCTCGCCTCGCCGGAACCACCTGCCGGGCGCAGCGGAAGCACCTGCCGAGCGCGCCGGAGCCACCTGCTCGCCTCGCCGGAACCACCTGCCGGGCCCAGCGGAAGCACCTGCCGGGCGCGCCGGAGCCACCTGCTCGGCTCGCCGGAACCACCTGCCGGGCCCTAACCCTAACCCTAACCCTAACCCTATCCCCAAACCCTAACCCTAACCCTAACCCCTAACCCTAAGCCTAACCCTAAACCCTAACCCAACCGTAACCCTAACCCTAACCCTACCCCTAACCCTAACCCCTAACCCCAAACCCTAAACCCTAACCCTAACCGTAACCCTAACCCTATCCCTAACCCTAACCTGACGGACAGGCTGGAACCAGCTGCTCAACTCGCCGGAACCACCTGCCAGACATGCCAGAACCACCTGCCGAGCACGCCGGAGCCACCTGCTGGACTCACCAGAACCACCTGCCTGACAGGCCAAAATCAACAGCTGGCTATGAGAGAACCACCTGGCAGACAATCCGCAATAACCTGCCAGGCATGCAGGAACCACCTCTCAGACGTAAGAGAACCACGTGCCGGACACGCTGGAACCACGTCCTGGACAGACTGGAACCACCTGCCGGACATGCCTGGACCACCTGCCGAGCACGCCGGAACCACCTGCTCGACTCGCAGGACCCATGTGCCAGACACGCCAAAATGAACTGCCGGCTACACCAGAACCACTTACCGGACACTCCGGAATAACCTGCCCGGCATGCCAGAACCACCTCTCAGAAGTGCCAGAAGCACGTGCTGGACATGCCGGAACAACCTATCGGACAGAACGGAACAACCTGCCGGACACACCAAAATCACCTGCGGGCTACGCCAGAACCACTTGGAGGACTCTCCGGGAAAACCTGCCGGGCATGCTGGAACCACCTCTCAGACGTGCCTGAACCACGTGGCAGACACTCCGGAAACGCACGTCGGGCCGGCCGGAACCACCTCTCAGACGTGCCAGAACCTCATGCCGGACACCCCAGAACCACCTGCTGGACAGACCGGAAACACCTGCCGGACACGCCGGAACCACATGTTCGACTCGCTGGAACCACATTCTGGACATGGCAAAATCACCTGCCGCCTATGCCAGAACCGCTTGGCGAACACTCCGGAATCACCTGTCAGGCATGCCGGAACCACCTCTCAGACCTGCCAGAACCACATGCCAATGACACCGGAAGCACCTGCCGAGCATGCCGGAAGCACCTGCTCGACTCGCCAGAACCACCTGTCGGACACGCCAAAATCACCTGCCGGCTACGCCACAGCCAGTTGGTGAACACTCCGGAAACACCTGCCGGGCTGGCTGGAACCACCTGCCAGTCACGCCAACATCACCTGCCAGCTACGCCAGAACCACTTGGCGGAGACTCCAGAAACACCTGTTGGGCCAGCCGGAACCACCTCTCAGACGTGCCAGAACCATGTGCCTGAGATGCTGGAACCACACCCCGAACAGACCGAAACCACCTGCCAGACCCAACTGAACCACCTGCCGAGCACGCAGGAACAACCTGCTCGCCTCGCCGGAACCACCAGCCGGGCGCAGCGGAAGCACCTGCCGAGCGCGCCGGAGCCACCTGCTCGCCTCGCCGGAACCACCTGCCGGGCCCAGCGGAAGCACCTGCCAGGCGCGCCGGAGCCACCTGCTCGGCTCGCCGGAACCACCTGCCGGGCCCTAACCCTAACCCTAACCCTAACCCTATCCCCAAACCCTAACCCTAACCCTAACCCCTAACCCTAAGCCTAACCCTAAACCCTAACCCAACCGTAACCCTAACCCTAACCCTACCCCTAACCCTAACCCCTAACCCCAAACCCTAAACCCTAACCCTAACCGTAACCCTAACCCTATCCCTAACCCTAACCTGACGGACAGGCTGGAACCAGCTGCTCAACTCGCCGGAACCACCTGCCAGACATGCCAGAACCACCTGCCGAGCACGCCGGAGCCACCTGCTGGACTCACCAGAACCACCTGCCTGACAGGCCAAAATCAACAGCTGGCTATGAGAGAACCACCTGGCAGACAATCCGCAATAACCTGCCAGGCATGCAGGAACCACCTCTCAGACGTAAGAGAACCACGTGCCGGACACGCTGGAACCACGTCCTGGACAGACTGGAACCACCTGCCGGACATGCCTGGACCACCTGCCGAGCACGCCGGAACCACCTGCTCGACTCGCAGGACCCATGTGCCAGACACGCCAAAATGAACTGCCGGCTACACCAGAACCACTTACCGGACACTCCGGAATAACCTGCCCGGCATGCCAGAACCACCTCTCAGAAGTGCCAGAAGCACGTGCTGGACATGCCGGAACAACCTATCGGACAGAACGGAACAACCTGCCGGACACACCAAAATCACCTGCGGGCTACGCCAGAACCACTTGGAGGACTCTCCGGGAAAACCTGCCGGGCATGCTGGAACCACCTCTCAGACGTGCCTGAACCACGTGGCAGACACTCCGGAAACGCACGTCGGGCCGGCCGGAACCACCTCTCAGACGTGCCAGAACCTCATGCCGGACACCCCAGAACCACCTGCTGGACAGACCGGAAACACCTGCCGGACACGCCGGAACCACATGTTCGACTCGCTGGAACCACATTCTGGACATGGCAAAATCACCTGCCGCCTATGCCAGAACCGCTTGGCGAACACTCCGGAATCACCTGTCAGGCATGCCGGAACCACCTCTCAGACCTGCCAGAACCACATGCCAATGACACCGGAAGCACCTGCCGAGCATGCCGGAAGCACCTGCTCGACTCGCCAGAACCACCTGTCGGACACGCCAAAATCACCTGCCGGCTACGCCACAGCCAGTTGGTGAACACTCCGGAAACACCTGCCGGGCTGGCTGGAACCACCTGCCAGTCACGCCAACATCACCTGCCAGCTACGCCAGAACCACTTGGCGGAGACTCCAGAAACACCTGTTGGGCCAGCCGGAACCACCTCTCAGACGTGCCAGAACCATGTGCCTGAGATGCTGGAACCACACCCCGAACAGACCGAAACCACCTGCCAGACCCAACTGAACCACCTGCCGAGCACGCAGGAACAACCTGCTCGCCTCGCCGGAACCACCTGCCGGGCGCAGCGGAAGCACCTGCCGAGCGCGCCGGAGGCACCTGCTCGCCTCGCCGGAACCACCTGCCGGGCCCAGCGGAAGCACCTGCCGGGCGCGCCGGAGCCACCTGCTCGGCTCGCCGGAACCACCTGCCGGGCCCTAACCCTAACCCTAACCCTAACCCTATCCCCAAACCCTAACCCTAACCCTAACCCCTAACCCTAAGCCTAACCCTAAACCCTAACCCAACCGTAACCCTAACCCTAACCCTACCCCTAACCCTAACCCCTAACCCCAAACCCTAAACCCTAACCCTAACCGTAACCCTAACCCTATCCCTAACCCTAACCTGACGGACAGGCTGGAACCAGCTGCTCAACTCGCCGGAACCACCTGCCAGACATGCCAGAACCACCTGCCGAGCACGCCGGAGCCACCTGCTGGACTCACCAGAACCACCTGCCTGACAGGCCAAAATCAACAGCTGGCTATGAGAGAACCACCTGGCAGACAATCCGCAATAACCTGCCAGGCATGCAGGAACCACCTCTCAGACGTAAGAGAACCACGTGCCGGACACGCTGGAACCACGTCCTGGACAGACTGGAACCACCTGCCGGACATGCCTGGACCACCTGCCGAGCACGCCGGAACCACCTGCTCGACTCGCAGGACCCATGTGCCAGACACGCCAAAATGAACTGCCGGCTACACCAGAACCACTTACCGGACACTCCGGAATAACCTGCCCGGCATGCCAGAACCACCTCTCAGAAGTGCCAGAAGCACGTGCTGGACATGCCGGAACAACCTATCGGACAGAACGGAACAACCTGCCGGACACACCAAAATCACCTGCGGGCTACGCCAGAACCACTTGGAGGACTCTCCGGGAAAACCTGCCGGGCATGCTGGAACCACCTCTCAGACGTGCCTGAACCACGTGGCAGACACTCCGGAAACGCACGTCGGGCCGGCCGGAACCACCTCTCAGACGTGCCAGAACCTCATGCCGGACACCCCAGAACCACCTGCTGGACAGACCGGAAACACCTGCCGGACACGCCGGAACCACATGTTCGACTCGCTGGAACCACATTCTGGACATGGCAAAATCACCTGCCGCCTATGCCAGAACCGCTTGGCGAACACTCCGGAATCACCTGTCAGGCATGCCGGAACCACCTCTCAGACCTGCCAGAACCACATGCCAATGACACCGGAAGCACCTGCCGAGCATGCCGGAAGCACCTGCTCGACTCGCCAGAACCACCTGTCGGACACGCCAAAATCACCTGCCGGCTACGCCACAGCCAGTTGGTGAACACTCCGGAAACACCTGCCGGGCTGGCTGGAACCACCTGCCAGTCACGCCAACATCACCTGCCAGCTACGCCAGAACCACTTGGCGGAGACTCCAGAAACACCTGTTGGGCCAGCCGGAACCACCTCTCAGACGTGCCAGAACCATGTGCCTGAGATGCTGGAACCACACCCCGAACAGACCGAAACCACCTGCCAGACCCAACTGAACCACCTGCCGAGCACGCAGGAACAACCTGCTCGCCTCGCCGGAACCACCTGCCGGGCGCAGCGGAAGCACCTGCCGAGCGCGCCGGAGGCACCTGCTCGCCTCGCCGGAACCACCTGCCGGGCCCAGCGGAAGCACCTGCCGGGCGCGCCGGAGCCACCTGCTCGGCTCGCCGGAACCACCTGCCGGGCCCTAACCCTAACCCTAACCCTAACCCTATCCCCAAACCCTAACCCTAACCCTAACCCCTAACCCTAAGCCTAACCCTAAACCCTAACCCAACCGTAACCCTAACCCTAACCCTACCCCTAACCCTAACCCCTAACCCCAAACCCTAAACCCTAACCCTAACCGTAACCCTAACCCTATCCCTAACCCTAACCTGACGGACAGGCTGGAACCAGCTGCTCAACTCGCCGGAACCACCTGCCAGACATGCCAGAACCACCTGCCGAGCACGCCGGAGCCACCTGCTGGACTCACCAGAACCACCTGCCTGACAGGCCAAAATCAACAGCTGGCTATGAGAGAACCACCTGGCAGACAATCCGCAATAACCTGCCAGGCATGCAGGAACCACCTCTCAGACGTAAGAGAACCACGTGCCGGACACGCTGGAACCACGTCCTGGACAGACTGGAACCACCTGCCGGACATGCCTGGACCACCTGCCGAGCACGCCGGAACCACCTGCTCGACTCGCAGGACCCATGTGCCAGACACGCCAAAATGAACTGCCGGCTACACCAGAACCACTTACCGGACACTCCGGAATAACCTGCCCGGCATGCCAGAACCACCTCTCAGAAGTGCCAGAAGCACGTGCTGGACATGCCGGAACAACCTATCGGACAGAACGGAACAACCTGCCGGACACACCAAAATCACCTGCGGGCTACGCCAGAACCACTTGGAGGACTCTCCGGGAAAACCTGCCGGGCATGCTGGAACCACCTCTCAGACGTGCCTGAACCACGTGGCAGACACTCCGGAAACGCACGTCGGGCCGGCCGGAACCACCTCTCAGACGTGCCAGAACCTCATGCCGGACACCCCAGAACCACCTGCTGGACAGACCGGAAACACCTGCCGGACACGCCGGAACCACATGTTCGACTCGCTGGAACCACATTCTGGACATGGCAAAATCACCTGCCGCCTATGCCAGAACCGCTTGGCGAACACTCCGGAATCACCTGTCAGGCATGCCGGAACCACCTCTCAGACCTGCCAGAACCACATGCCAATGACACCGGAAGCACCTGCCGAGCATGCCGGAAGCACCTGCTCGACTCGCCAGAACCACCTGTCGGACACGCCAAAATCACCTGCCGGCTACGCCACAGCCAGTTGGTGAACACTCCGGAAACACCTGCCGGGCTGGCTGGAACCACCTGCCAGTCACGCCAACATCACCTGCCAGCTACGCCAGAACCACTTGGCGGAGACTCCAGAAACACCTGTTGGGCCAGCCGGAACCACCTCTCAGACGTGCCAGAACCATGTGCCTGAGATGCTGGAACCACACCCCGAACAGACCGAAACCACCTGCCAGACCCAACTGAACCACCTGCCAAGCACGCAGGAACAACCTGCTCGCCTCGCCGGAACCACCTGCCGGGCGCAGCGGAAGCACCTGCCGAGCGCGCCGGAGCCACCTGCTCGCCTCGCCGGAACCACCTGCCGGGCCCAGCGGAAGCACCTGCCGGGCGCGCCGGAGCCACCTGCTCGGCTCGCCGGAACCACCTGCCGGGCCCTAACCCTAACCCTAACCCTAACCCTATCCCCAAACCCTAACCCTAACCCTAACCCCTAACCCTAAGCCTAACCCTAAACCCTAACCCAACCGTAACCCTAACCCTAACCCTACCCCTAACCCTAACCCGTAACCCCAAACCCTAAACCCTAACCCTAACCGTAACCCTAACCCTATCCCTAACCCTAACCTGACGGACAGGCTGGAACCAGCTGCTCAACTCGCCGGAACCACCTGCCAGACATGCCAGAACCACCTGCCGAGCACGCCGGAGCCACCTGCTGGACTCACCAGAACCACCTGCCTGACAGGCCAAAATCAACAGCTGGCTATGAGAGAACCACCTGGCAGACAATCCGCAATAACCTGCCAGGCATGCAGGAACCACCTCTCAGACGTAAGAGAACCACGTGCCGGACACGCTGGAACCACGTCCTGGACAGACTGGAACCACCTGCCGGACATGCCTGGACCACCTGCCGAGCACGCCGGAACCACCTGCTCGACTCGCAGGACCCATGTGCCAGACACGCCAAAATGAACTGCCGGCTACACCAGAACCACTTACCGGACACTCCGGAATAACCTGCCCGGCATGCCAGAACCACCTCTCAGAAGTGCCAGAAGCACGTGCTGGACATGCCGGAACAACCTATCGGACAGAACGGAACAACCTGCCGGACACACCAAAATCACCTGCGGGCTACGCCAGAACCACTTGGAGGACTCTCCGGGAAAACCTGCCGGGCATGCTGGAACCACCTCTCAGACGTGCCTGAACCACGTGGCAGACACTCCGGAAACGCACGTCGGGCCGGCCGGAACCACCTCTCAGACGTGCCAGAACCTCATGCCGGACACCCCAGAACCACCTGCTGGACAGACCGGAAACACCTGCCGGACACGCCGGAACCACATGTTCGACTCGCTGGAACCACATTCTGGACATGGCAAAATCACCTGCCGCCTATGCCAGAACCGCTTGGCGAACACTCCGGAATCACCTGTCAGGCATGCCGGAACCACCTCTCAGACCTGCCAGAACCACATGCCAATGACACCGGAAGCACCTGACGAGCATGCCGGAAGCACCTGCTCGACTCGCCAGAACCACCTGTCGGACACGCCAAAATCACCTGCCGGCTACGCCACAGCCAGTTGGTGAACACTCCGGAAACACCTGCCGGGCTGGCTGGAACCACCTGCCAGTCACGCCAACATCACCTGCCAGCTACGCCAGAACCACTTGGCGGAGACTCCAGAAACACCTGTTGGGCCAGCCGGAACCACCTCTCAGACGTGCCAGAACCATGTGCCTGAGATGCTGGAACCACACCCCGAACAGACCGAAACCACCTGCCAGACCCAACTGAACCACCTGCCGAGCACGCAGGAACAACCTGCTCGCCTCGCCGGAACCACCTGCCGGGCGCAGCGGAAGCACCTGCCGAGCGCGCCGGAGCCACCTGCTCGCCTCGCCGGAACCACCTGCCGGGCCCTAACCCTAACCCTAACCCTAACCCTATCCCCAAACCCTAACCCTAACCCTAACCCCTAACCCTAAGCCTAACCCTAAACCCTAACCCAACCGTAACCCTAACCCTAACCCTACCCCTAACCCTAACCCCTAACCCCAAACCCTAAACCCTAACCCTAACCGTAACCCTAACCCTATCCCTAACCCTAACCTGACGGACAGGCTGGAACCAGCTGCTCAACTCGCCGGAACCACCTGCCAGACATGCCAGAACCACCTGCCGAGCACGCCGGAGCCACCTGCTGGACTCACCAGAACCACCTGCCTGACAGGCCAAAATCAACAGCTGGCTATGAGAGAACCACCTGGCAGACAATCCGCAATAACCTGCCAGGCATGCAGGAACCACCTCTCAGACGTAAGAGAACCACGTGCCGGACATGCTGGAACCACGTCCTGGACAGACTGGAACCACCTGCCGGACATGCCTGGACCACCTGCCGAGCACGCCGGAACCACCTGCTCGACTCGCAGGACCCATGTGCCAGACACGCCAAAATGAACTGCCGGCTACACCAGAACCACTTACCGGACACTCCGGAATAACCTGCCCGGCATGGCAGAACCACCTCTCAGAAGTGCCAGAAGCACGTGCTGGACATGCCGGAACAACCTATCGGACAGAACGGAACAAACTGCCGGACACACCAAAATCACCTGCGGGCTACGCCAGAACCACTTGGAGGACTCTCCGGGAAAACCTGCCAGGCATGCTGGAACCACCTCTCAGACGTGCCTGAACCACGTGGCGGACACTCCGGAAACGCATGTCGGGCCGGCCGGAACCACCTCTCAGACGTGCCAGAACCTCATGCCGGACACCCCAGAACCACCTGCTGGACAGACCGGAAACACCTGCCGGACACGCCGGAACCACATGTTCGACTCGCTGGAACCACATTCTGGACATGGCAAAATCACCTGCCGCCTATGCCAGAACCGCTTGGCGAACACTCCGGAATCACCTGTAAGGCATGCCAGAACCATCTCTCAGACATGCCAGAACCACATGCCAATGACACCGGAAGCACCTGCCGAGCATGCCGGAAGCACCTGCTCGACTCGCCAGAACCACCTGTCGGACACGCCAAAATCACCTGCCGGCTACGCCACAGCCAGTTGGTGAACACTCCGGAAACACCTGCCGGGCTGGCTGGAACCACCTGTCAGTCACGCCAACATCACCTGCCAGCTACGCCAGAACCACTTGGCGGAGACTCCAGAAACACCTGTTGGGCCAGCCGGAACCACCTCTCAGACGTGCCAGAACCATGTGCCTGAGATGCTGGAACCACACCACGAACAGACCGAAACCACCTGCCAGACCCAACTGAACCACCTGCTAAGCACGCAGGAACAACCTGCTCTCCTCGCCGGAACCACATGCCGGGCGCAGCGGAAGCACCTGCCGAGCGCGCCGGAGCCACCTGCTCGCCTCGCCGGAACCACGTGCCGGGCCCTAACCCTAACCCTAACCCTAACCCTATCCCCAAACCCTAACCCTAACCCTAACCCCTAACCCTAAGCCTAACCCTAAACCCTAACCCAACCGTAACCCTAACCCTAACCCTACCCCTAACCCTAACCCCTAACCCCAAACCCTAAACCCTAACCCTAACCGTAACCCTAACCCTATCCCTAACCCTAACCTGACGGACAGGCTGGAACCAGCTGCTCAACTCGCCGGAACCACCTGCCAGACATGCCAGAACCACCTGCCGAGCACGCCGGAGCCACCTGCTGGACTCACCAGAACCACCTGCCTGACAGGCCAAAATCAACAGCTGGCTATGAGAGAACCACCTGGCAGACAATCCGCAATAACCTGCCAGGCATGCAGGAACCACCTCTCAGACGTAAGAGAACCACGTGCCGGACACGCTGGAACCACGTCCTGGACAGACTGGAACCACCTGCCGGACATGCCTGGACCACCTGCCGAGCACGCCGGAACCACCTGCTCGACTCGCAGGACCCATGTGCCAGACACGCCAAAATGAACTGCCGGCTACACCAGAACCACTTACCGGACACTCCGGAATAACCTGCCCGGCATGGCAGAACCACCTCTCAGAAGTGCCAGAAGCACGTGCTGGACATGCCGGAACAACCTATCGGACAGAACGGAACAACCTGCCGGACACACCAAAATCACCTGCGGGCTACGCCAGAACCACTTGGAGGACTCTCCGGGAAAACCTGCCGGGCATGCTGGAACCACCTCTCAGACGTGCCTGAACCACGTGGCGGACACTCCGGAAACGCATGTCGGGCCGGCCGGAACCACCTCTCAGACGTGCCAGAACCTCATGCCGGACACCCCAGAACCACCTGCTGGACAGACCGGAAACACCTGCCGGACACGCCGGAACCACATGTTCGACTCGCTGGAACCACATTCTGGACATGGCAAAATCACCTGCCGCCTATGCCAGAACCGCTTGGCGAACACTCCGGAATCACCTGTCAGGCATGCCGGAACCACCTCTCAGACCTGCCAGAACCACATGCCAATGACACCGGAAGCACCTGCCGAGCATGCCGGAAGCACCTGCTCGACTCGCCAGAACCACCTGTCGGACACGCCAAAATCACCTGCCGGCTACGCCACAGCCAGTTGGTGAACACTCCGGAAACACCTGCCGGGCTGGCTGGAACCACCTGCCAGCTACGCCAGAACCACTTGGCGGAGACTCCAGAAACACCTGTTGGGCCAGCCGGAACCACCTCTCAGACGTGCCAGAACCATGTGCCTGAGATGCTGGAACCACACCCCGAACAGACCGAAACCACCTGCCAGACCCAACTGAACCACCTGCCGAGCACGCAGGAACAACCTGCTCGCCTCGCCGGAACCACATGCCGGGCGCAGCGGAAGCACCTGCCGAGCGCGCCGGAGCCACCTGCTCGCCTCGCCGGAACCACCTGCCCGGCGCGCCGGAGCCACCTGCTCGCCTCGCCGGAACCACCTGCCAGGCCCAGCAGAAGCACCTGCCGGGCGCGCCGGAGCCACCTGCTCGCCTCGCCGGAACCACGTGCCGGGCCCTAACCCTAACCCTAACCCTAACCCTATCCCCAAACCCTAACCCTAACCCTAACCCCTAACCCTAAGCCTAACCCTAAACCCTAACCCAACCGTAACCCTAACCCTAACCCTACCCCTAACCATAACCCCTAACCCCAAACCCTAAACCCTAACCCTAACCGTAACCCTAACCCTATCCCTAACCCTAACCTGACGGACAGGCTGGAACCAGCTGCTCAACTCGCCGGAACCACCTGCCAGACATGCCAGAACCACCTGCCGAGCACGCCGGAGCCACCTGCTGGACTCACCAGAACCACCTGCCTGACAGGCCAAAATCAACAGCTGGCTATGAGAGAACCACCTGGCAGACAATCCGCAATAACCTGCCAGGCATGCAGGAACCACCTCTCAGACGTAAGAGAACCACGTGCCGGACACGCTGGAACCACGTCCTGGACAGACTGGAACCACCTGCCGGACATGCCTGGACCACCTGCCGAGCACGCCGGAACCACCTGCTCGACTCGCAGGACCCATGTGCCAGACACGCCAAAATGAACTGCCGGCTACACCAGAACCACTTACCGGACACTCCGGAATAACCTGCCCAGCATGCCAGAACCACCTCTCAGAAGTGCCAGAAGCACGTGCTGGACATGCCGGAACAACCTATCGGACAGAACGGAACAACCTGCCGGACACACCAAAATCACCTGCGGGCTACGCCAGAACCACTTGGAGGACTCTCCGGGAAAACCTGCCGGGCATGCTGGAACCACCTCTCAGACGTGCCTGAACCACGTGGCAGACACTCCGGAAACGCACGTCGGGCCGGCCGGAACCACCTCTCAGACGTGCCAGAACCTCATGCCGGACACCCCAGAACCACCTGCTGGACAGACCGGAAACACCTGCCGGACACGCCGGAACCACATGTTCGACTCGCTGGAACCACATTCTGGACATGGCAAAATCACCTGCCGCCTATGCCAGAACCGCTTGGCGAACACTCCGGAATCACCTGTCAGGCATGCCGGAACCACCTCTCAGACCTGCCAGAACCACATGCCAATGACACCGGAAGCACCTGCCGAGCATGCCGGAAGCACCTGCTCGACTCGCCAGAACCACCTGTCGGACACGCCAAAATCACCTGCCGGCTACGCCACAGCCAGTTGGTGAACACTCCGGAAACACCTGCCGGGCTGGCTGGAACCACCTGCCAGTCACGCCAACATCACCTGCCAGCTACGCCAGAACCACTTGGCGGAGACTCCAGAAACACCTGTTGGGCCAGCCGGAACCACCTCTCAGACGTGCCAGAACCATGTGCCTGAGATGCTGGAACCACACCCCGAACAGACCGAAACCACCTGCCAGACCCAACTGAACCACCTGCCGAGCACGCAGGAACAACCTGCTCGCCTCGCCGGAACCACCTGCCGGGCGCAGCGGAAGCACCTGCCGAGCGCGCCGGAGCCACCTGCTCGCCTCGCCGGAACCACCTGCCGGGCCCAGCGGAAGCACCTGCCGGGCGCGCCGGAGCCACCTGCTCGGCTCGCCGGAACCACCTGCCGGGCCCTAACCCTAACCCTAACCCTAACCCTATCCCCAAACCCTAACCCTAACCCTAACCCCTAACCCTAAGCCTAACCCTAAACCCTAACCCAACCTTAACCCTAACCCTAACCCTACCCCTAACCCTAACCCCTAACCCCAAACCCTAAACCCTAACCCTAACCGTAACCCTAACCCTATCCCTAACCCTAACCTGACGGACAGGCTGGAACCAGCTGCTCAACTCGCCGGAACCACCTGCCAGACATGCCAGAACCACCTGCCGAGCACGCCGGAGCCACCTGCTGGACTCACCACAACCACCTGCCTGACAGGCCAAAATCAACAGCTGGCTATGAGAGAACCACCTGGCAGACAATCCGCAATAACCTGCCAGGCATGCAGGAACCACCTCTCAGACGTAAGAGAACCACGTGCCGGACATGCTGGAACCACGTCCTGGACAGACTGGAACCACCTGCCGGACATGCCTGGACCACCTGCCGAGCACGCCGGAACCACCTGCTCGACTCGCAGGACCCATGTGCCAGACACGCCAAAATGAACTGCCGGCTACACCAGAACCACTTACCGGACACTCCGGAATAACCTGCCCGGCATGGCAGAACCACCTCTCAGAAGTGCCAGAAGCACGTGCTGGACATGCTGGAACAACCTATCGGACAGAACGGAACAAACTGCCGGACACACCAAAATCACCTGCGGGATACGCCAGAACCACTTGGAGGACTCTCCGGGAAAACCTGCCAGGCATGCTGGAACCACCTCTCAGACGTGCCTGAACCACGTGGCGGACACTCCGGAAACGCATGTCGGGCCGGCCGGAACCACCTCTCAGACGTGCCAGAACCATGTGCCTGAGATGCTGGAACCACACCCCAAACAGACCGAAACCACCTGCCAGACCCAACTGAACCACCTGCTAAGCACGCAGGAACAACCTGCTCTCCTCGCCGGAACCACATGCCGGGCGCAGCGGAAGCACCTGCCGAGCGCGCCGGAGCCACCTGCTCGCCTCGCCGGAACCACGTGCCGGGCCCTAACCCTAACCCTAACCCTAACCCTATCCCCAAACCCTAACCCTAACCCTAACCCCTAACCCTAAGCCTAACCCTAAACCCTAACCCAACCGTAACCCTAACCCTAACCCTACCCCTAACCCTAACCCCTAACCCCAAACCCTAAACCCTAACCCTAACCGTAACCCTAACCCTATCCCTAACCCTAACCTGACGGACAGGCTGGAACCAGCTGCTCAACTCGCCGGAACCACCTGCCAGACATGCCAGAACCACCTGCCGAGCACGCCGGAGCCACCTGCTGGACTCACCAGAACCACCTGCCTGACAGGCCAAAATCAACAGCTGGCTATGAGAGAACCACCTGGCAGACAATCCGCAATAACCTGCCAGGCATGCAGGAACCACCTCTCAGACGTAAGAGAACCACGTGCCGGACACGCTGGAACCACGTCCTGGACAGACTGGAACCACCTGCCGGACATGCCTGGACCACCTGCCGAGCACGCCGGAACCACCTGCTCGACTCGCAGGACCCATGTGCCAGACACGCCAAAATGAACTGCCGGCTACACCAGAACCACTTACCGGACACTCCGGAATAACCTGCCCGGCATGGCAGAACCACCTCTCAGAAGTGCCAGAAGCACGTGCTGGACATACCAGAACAACCTATCAGACAGAACGGAACAACCTGCCGGACACACCAAAATCACCTGCGGGCTACGCCAGAACCACTTGGAGGACTCTCCGGGAAAACCTGCCGGGCATGCTGGAACCACCTCTCAGACGTGCCTGAACCACGTGGCGGACACTCCGGAAACGCATGTCGGGCCGGCCGGAACCACCTCTCAGACGTGCCAGAACCTCATGCCGGACACCCCAGAACCACCTGCTGGACAGACCGGAAACACCTGCCGGACACGCCGGAACCACATGTTCGACTCGCTGGAACCACATTCTGGACATGGCAAAATCACCTGCCGCCTATGCCAGAACCGCTTGGCGAACACTCCGGAATCACCTGTAAGGCATGCCAGAACCATCTCTCAGACATGCCAGAACCACATGCCAATGACACCGGAAGCACCTGCCGAGCATGCCGGAAGCACCTGCTCGACTCGCCAGAACCACCTGTCGGACACGCCAAAATCACCTGCCGGCTACGCCACAGCCAGTTGGTGAACACTCCGGAAACACCTGCCGGGCTGGCTGGAACCACCTGTCAGTCACGCCAACATCACCTGCCAGCTACGCCAGAACCACTTGGCGGAGACTCCAGAAACACCTGTTGGGCCAGCCGGAACCACCTCTCAGACGTGCCAGAACCATGTGCCTGAGATGCTGGAACCACACCACGAACAGACCGAAACCACCTGCCAGACCCAACTGAACCACCTGCTAAGCACGCAGGAACAACCTGCTCTCCTCGCCGGAACCACATGCCGGGCGCAGCGGAAGCACCTGCCGAGCGCGCCGGAGCCACCTGCTCGCCTCGCCGGAACCACGTGCCGGGCCCTAACCCTAACCCTAACCCTAACCCTATCCCCAAACCCTAACCCTAACCCTAACCCCTAACCCTAAGCCTAACCCTAAACCCTAACCCAACCGTAACCCTAACCCTAACCCTACCCCTAACCCTAACCCCTAACCCCAAACCCTAAACCCTAACCCTAACCGTAACCCTAACCCTATCCCTAACCCTAACCTGACGGACAGGCTGGAACCAGCTGCTCAACTCGCCGGAACCACCTGCCAGACATGCCAGAACCACCTGCCGAGCACGCCGGAGCCACCTGCTGGACTCACCAGAACCACCTGCCTGACAGGCCAAAATCAACAGCTGGCTATGAGAGAACCACCTGGCAGACAATCCGCAATAACCTGCCAGGCATGCAGGAACCACCTCTCAGACGTAAGAGAACCACGTGCCGGACACGCTGGAACCACGTCCTGGACAGACTGGAACCACCTGCCGGACATGCCTGGACCACCTGCCGAGCACGCCGGAACCACCTGCTCGACTCGCAGGACCCATGTGCCAGACACGCCAAAATGAACTGCCGGCTACACCAGAACCACTTACCGGACACTCCGGAATAACCTGCCCGGCATGGCAGAACCACCTCTCAGAAGTGCCAGAAGCACGTGCTGGACATGCCGGAACAACCTATCGGACAGAACGGAACAACCTGCCGGACACACCAAAATCACCTGCGGGCTACGCCAGAACCACTTGGAGGACTCTCCGGGAAAACCTGCCGGGCATGCTGGAACCACCTCTCAGACGTGCCTGAACCACGTGGCGGACACTCCGGAAACGCATGTCGGGCCGGCCGGAACCACCTCTCAGACGTGCCAGAACCTCATGCCGGACACCCCAGAACCACCTGCTGGACAGACCGGAAACACCTGCCGGACACGCCGGAACCACATGTTCGACTCGCTGGAACCACATTCTGGACATGGCAAAATCACCTGCCGCCTATGCCAGAACCGCTTGGCGAACACTCCGGAATCACCTGTCAGGCATGCCGGAACCACCTCTCAGACCTGCCAGAACCACATGCCAATGACACCGGAAGCACCTGCCGAGCATGCCGGAAGCACCTGCTCGACTCGCCAGAACCACCAGTCGGACACGCCAAAATCACCTGCCGGCTACGCCACAGCCAGTTGGTGAACACTCCGGAAACACCTGCCGGGCTGGCTGGAACCACCTGCCAGCTACGCCAGAACCACTTGGCGGAGACTCCAGAAACACCTGTTGGGCCAGCCGGAACCACCTCTCAGACGTGCCAGAACCATGTGCCTGAGATGCTGGAACCACACCCCGAACAGACCGAAACCACCTGCCAGACCCAACTGAACCACCTGCCGAGCACGCAGGAACAACCTGCTCGCCTCGCCGGAACCACATGCCGGGCGCAGCGGAAGCACCTGCCGAGCGCGCCGGAGCCACCTGCTCGCCTCGCCGGAACCACCTGCCCGGCGCGCCGGAGCCACCTGCTCGCCTCGCCGGAACCACCTGCCAGGCCCAGCAGAAGCACCTGCCGGGCGCGCCGGAGCCACCTGCTCGCCTCGCCGGAACCACGTGCCGGGCCCTAACCCTAACCCTAACCCTAACCCTATCCCCAAACCCTAACCCTAACCCTAACCCCTAACCCTAAGCCTAACCCTAAACCCTAACCCAACCGTAACCCTAACCCTAACCCTACCCCTAACCATAACCCCTAACCCCAAACCCTAAACCCTAACCCTAACCGTAACCCTAACCCTATCCCTAACCCTAACCTGACGGACAGGCTGGAACCAGCTGCTCAACTCGCCGGAACCACCTGCCAGACATGCCAGAACCACCTGCCGAGCACGCCGGAGCCACCTGCTGGACTCACCAGAACCACCTGCCTGACAGGCCAAAATCAACAGCTGGCTATGAGAGAACCACCTGGCAGACAATCCGCAATAACCTGCCAGGCATGCAGGAACCACCTCTCAGACGTAAGAGAACCACGTGCCGGACACGCTGGAACCACGTCCTGGACAGACTGGAACCACCTGCCGGACATGCCTGGACCACCTGCCGAGCACGCCGGAACCACCTGCTCGACTCGCAGGACCCATGTGCCAGACACGCCAAAATGAACTGCCGGCTACACCAGAACCACTTACCGGACACTCCGGAATAACCTGCCCAGCATGCCAGAACCACCTCTCAGAAGTGCCAGAAGCACGTGCTGGACAGGCCGGAACAACCTATCGGACAGAACGGAACAACCTGCCGGACACACCAAAATCACCTGCGGGCTACGCCAGAACCACTTGGAGGACTCTCCGGGAAAACCTGCCGGGCATGCTGGAACCACCTCTCAGACGTGCCTGAACCACGTGGCAGACACTCCGGAAACGCACGTCGGGCCGGCCGGAACCACCTCTCAGACGTGCCAGAACCTCATGCCGGACACCCCAGAACCACCTGCTGGACAGACCGGAAACACCTGCCGGACACGCCGGAACCACATGTTCGACTCGCTGGAACCACATTCTGGACATGGCAAAATCACCTGCCGCCTATGCCAGAACCGCTTGGCGAACACTCCGGAATCACCTGTCAGGCATGCCGGAACCACCTCTCAGACCTGCCAGAACCACATGCCAATGACACCGGAAGCACCTGCCGAGCATGCCGGAAGCACCTGCTCGACTCGCCAGAACCACCTGTCGGACACGCCAAAATCACCTGCCGGCTACGCCACAGCCAGTTGGTGAACACTCCGGAAACACCTGCCGGGCTGGCTGGAACCACCTGCCAGTCACGCCAACATCACCTGCCAGCTACGCCAGAACCACTTGGCGGAGACTCCAGAAACACCTGTTGGGCCAGCCGGAACCACCTCTCAGACGTGCCAGAACCATGTGCCTGAGATGCTGGAACCACACCCCGAACAGACCGAAACCACCTGCCAGACCCAACTGAACCACCTGCCGAGCACGCAGGAACAACCTGCTCGCCTCGCCGGAACCACCTGCCGGGCGCAGCGGAAGCACCTGCCGAGCGCGCCGGAGCCACCTGCTCGCCTCGCCGGAACCACCTGCCGGGCCCAGCGGAAGCACCTGCCGGGCGCGCCGGAGCCACCTGCTCGGCTCGCCGGAACCACCTGCCGGGCCCTAACCCTAACCCTAACCCTAACCCTATCCCCAAACCCTAACCCTAACCCTAACCCCTAACCCTAAGCCTAACCCTAAACCCTAACCCAACCTTAACCCTAACCCTAACCCTACCCCTAACCCTAACCCCTAACCCCAAACCCTAAACCCTAACCCTAACCGTAACCCTAACCCTATCCCTAACCCTAACCTGACGGACAGGCTGGAACCAGCTGCTCAACTCGCCGGAACCACCTGCCAGACATGCCAGAACCACCTGCCGAGCACGCCGGAGCCACCTGCTGGACTCACCAGAACCACCTGCCTGACAGGCCAAAATCAACAGCTGGCTATGAGAGAACCACCTGGCAGACAATCCGCAATAACCTGCCAGGCATGCAGGAACCACCTCTCAGACGTAAGAGAACCACGTGCCGGACATGCTGGAACCACGTCCTGGACAGACTGGAACCACCTGCCGGACATGCCTGGACCACCTGCCGAGCACGCCGGAACCACCTGCTCGACTCGCAGGACCCATGTGCCAGACACGCCAAAATGAACTGCCGGCTACACCAGAACCACTTACCGGACACTCCGGAATAACCTGCCCGGCATGGCAGAACCACCTCTCAGAAGTGCCAGAAGCACGTGCTGGACATGCCGGAACAACCTATCGGACAGAACGGAACAAACTGCCGGACACACCAAAATCACCTGCGGGATACGCCAGAACCACTTGGAGGACTCTCCGGGAAAACCTGCCAGGCATGCTGGAACCACCTCTCAGACGTGCCTGAACCACGTGGCGGACACTCCGGAAACGCATGTCGGGCCGGCCGGAACCACCTCTCAGACGTGCCAGAACCTCATGCCGGACACCCCAGAACCACCTGCTGGACAGACCGGAAACACCTGCCGGACACCTCGGAACCACATGTTCGACTCGCTGGAACCACATTCTGGACATGGCAAAATCACCTGCCGCCTATGCCAGAACCGCTTGGCGAACACTCCGGAATCACCTGTCAGGCATGCCGGAACCACCTCTCAGACCTGCCAGAACCACATGCCAATGACACCGGAAGCACCTGCCGAGAATGCCGGAAGCACCTGCTCGACTCGCCAGAACCACCTGTCGGACACGCCAAAATCACCTGCCGGCTACGCCACAGCCAGTTGGTGAACACTCCGGAAACACCTGCCGGGCTGGCTGGAACCACCTGCCAGTCACGCCAACATCACCTGCCAGCTACGCCAGAACCACTTGGCGGAGACTCCAGAAACACCTGTTGGGCCAGCCGGAACCAGCTCTCAGACGTGCCAGAACCATGTGCCTGAGATGCTGGAACCACACCCCAAACAGACCGAAACCACCTGCCAGACCCAACTGAACCACCTGCTAAGCACGCAGGAACAACCTGCTCTCCTCGCCGGAACCACATGCCGGGCGCAGCGGAAGCACCTGCCGAGCGCGCCGGAGCCACCTGCTCGCCTCGCCGGAACCACGTGCCGGGCCCTAACCCTAACCCTAACCCTAACCCTATCCCCAAACCCTAACCCTAACCCTAACCCCTAACCCTAAGCCTAACCCTAAACCCTAACCCAACCGTAACCCTAACCCTAACCCTACCCCTAACCCTAACCCCTAACCCCAAACCCTAAACCCTAACCCTAACCGTAACCCTAACCCTATCCCTAACCCTAACCTGACGGACAGGCTGGAACCAGCTGCTCAACTCGCCGGAACCACCTGCCAGACATGCCAGAACCACCTGCCGAGCACGCCGGAGCCACCTGCTGGACTCACCAGAACCACCTGCCTGACAGGCCAAAATCAACAGCTGGCTATGAGAGAACCACCTGGCAGACAATCCGCAATAACCTGCCAGGCATGCAGGAACCACCTCTCAGACGTAAGAGAACCACGTGCCGGACACGCTGGAACCACGTCCTGGACAGACTGGAACCACCTGCCGGACATGCCTGGACCACCTGCCGAGCACGCCGGAACCACCTGCTCGACTCGCAGGACCCATGTGCCAGACACGCCAAAATGAACTGCCGGCTACACCAGAACCACTTACCGGACACTCCGGAATAACCTGCCCGGCATGCCAGAACCACCTCTCACAAGTGCCAGAAGCACGTGCTGGACATGCCGGAACAACCTATCGGACAGAACGGAACAACCTGCCGGACACACCAAAATCACCTGCGGGCTACGCCAGAACCACTTGGAGGACTCTCCGGGAAAACCTGCCGGGCATGCTGGAACCACCTCTCAGACGTGCCTGAACCACGTGGCGGACACTCCGGAAACGCATGTCGGGCCGGCCGGAACCACCTCTCAGACGTGCCAGAACCTCATGCCGGACACCCCAGAACCACCTGCTGGACAGACCGGAAACACCTGCCGGACACGCCGGAACCACATGTTCGACTCGCTGGAACCACATTCTGGACATGGCAAAATCACCTGCCGCCTATGCCAGAACCGCTTGGCGAACACTCCGGAATCACCTGTCAGGCATGCCGGAACCACCTCTCAGACCTGCCAGAACCACATGCCAATGACACCGGAAGCACCTGCCGAGCATGCCGGAAGCACCTGCTCGACTCGCCAGAACCACCTGTCGGACACGCCAAAATCACCTGCCGGCTACGCCACAGCCAGTTGGTGAACACTCCGGAAACACCTGCCGGGCTGGCTGGAACCACCTGCCAGTCACGCCAACATCACCTGCCAGCTACGCCAGAACCACTTGGCGGAGACTCCAGAAACACCTGTTGGGCCAGCCGGAACCACCTCTCAGACGTGCCAGAACCATGTGCCTGAGATGCTGGAACCACACCCCGAACAGACCGAAACCACCTGCCAGACCCAACTGAACCACCTGCCGAGCACGCAGGAACAACCTGCTCGCCTCGCCGGAACCACCTGCCGGGCGCAGCGGAAGCACCTGCCGAGCGCGCCGGAGCCACCTGCTCGCCTCGCCGGAACCACCTGCCGGGCCCAGCGGAAGCACCTGCCGGGCGCGCCGGAGCCACCTGCTCGGCTCGCCGGAACCACCTGCCGGGCCCTAACCCTAACCCTAACCCTAACCCTATCCCCAAACCCTAACCCTAACCCTAACCCCTAACCCTAAGCCTAACCCTAAACCCTAACCCAACCTTAACCCTAACCCTAACCCTACCCCTAACCCTAACCCCTAACCCCAAACCCTAAACCCTAACCCTAACCGTAACCCTAACCCTATCCCTAACCCTAACCTGACGGACAGGCTGGAACCAGCTGCTCAACTCGCCGGAACCACCTGCCAGACATGCCAGAACCACCTGCCGAGCACGCCGGAGCCACCTGCTGGACTCACCAGAACCACCTGCCTGACAGGCCAAAATCAACAGCTGGCTATGAGAGAACCACCTGGCAGACAATCCGCAATAACCTGCCAGGCATGCAGGAACCACCTCTCAGACGTAAGAGAACCACGTGCCGGACATGCTGGAACCACGTCCTGGACAGACTGGAACCACCTGCCGGACATGCCTGGACCACCTGCCGAGCACGCCGGAACCACCTGCTCGACTCGCAGGACCCATGTGCCAGACACGCCAAAATGAACTGCCGGCTACACCAGAACCACTTACCGGACACTCCGGAATAACCTGCCCGGCATGGCAGAACCACCTCTCAGAAGTGCCAGAAGCACGTGCTGGACATGCCGGAACAACCTATCGGACAGAACGGAACAAACTGCCGGACACACCAAAATCACCTGCGGGATACGCCAGAACCACTTGGAGGACTCTCCGGGAAAACCTGCCAGGCATGCTGGAACCACCTCTCAGACGTGCCTGAACCACGTGGCGGACACTCCGGAAACGCATGTCGGGCCGGCCGGAACCACCTCTCAGACGTGCCAGAACCTCATGCCGGACACCCCAGAACCACCTGCTGGACAGACCGGAAACACCTGCCGGACACCTCGGAACCACATGTTCGACTCGCTGGAACCACATTCTGGACATGGCAAAATCACCTGCCGCCTATGCCAGAACCGCTTGGCGAACACTCCGGAATCACCTGTCAGGCATGCCGGAACCACCTCTCAGACCTGCCAGAACCACATGCCAATGACACCGGAAGCACCTGCCGAGAATGCCGGAAGCACCTGCTCGACTCGCCAGAACCACCTGTCGGACACGCCAAAATCACCTGCCGGCTACGCCACAGCCAGTTGGTGAACACTCCGGAAACACCTGCCGGGCTGGCTGGAACCACCTGCCAGTCACGCCAACATCACCTGCCAGCTACGCCAGAACCACTTGGCGGAGACTCCAGAAACACCTGTTGGGCCAGCCGGAACCACCTCTCAGACGTGCCAGAACCATGTGCCTGAGATGCTGGAACCACACCCCAAACAGACCGAAACCACCTGCCAGAGCCAACTGAACCACCTGCTAAGCACGCAGGAACAACCTGCTCTCCTCGCCGGAACCACATGCCGGGCGCAGCGGAAGCACCTGCCGAGCGCGCCGGAGCCACCTGCTCGCCTCGCCGGAACCACGTGCCGGGCCCTAACCCTAACCCTAACCCTAACCCTATCCCCAAACCCTAACCCTAACCCTAACCCCTAACCCTAAGCCTAACCCTAAACCCTAACCCAACCGTAACCCTAACCCTAACCCTACCCCTAACCCTAACCCCTAACCCCAAACCCTAAACCCTAACCCTAACCGTAACCCTAACCCTATCCCTAACCCTAACCTGACGGACAGGCTGGAACCAGCTGCTCAACTCGCCGGAACCACCTGCCAGACATGCCAGAACCACCTGCCGAGCACGCCGGAGCCACCTGCTGGACTCACCAGAACCACCTGCCTGACAGGCCAAAATCAACAGCTGGCTATGAGAGAACCACCTGGCAGACAATCCGCAATAACCTGCCAGGCATGCAGGAACCACCTCTCAGACGTAAGAGAACCACGTGCCGGACACGCTGGAACCACGTCCTGGACAGACTGGAACCACCTGCCGGACATGCCTGGACCACCTGCCGAGCACGCCGGAACCACCTGCTCGACTCGCAGGACCCATGTGCCAGACACGCCAAAATGAACTGCCGGCTACACCAGAACCACTTACCGGACACTCCGGAATAACCTGCCCGGCATGCCAGAACCACCTCTCAGAAGTGCCAGAAGCACGTGCTGGACATGCCGGAACAACCTATCGGACAGAACGGAACAACCTGCCGGACACACCAAAATCACCTGCGGGCTACGCCAGAACCACTTGGAGGACTCTCCGGGAAAACCTGCCGGGCATGCTGGAACCACCTCTCAGACGTGCCTGAACCACGTGGCGGACACTCCGGAAACGCATGTCGGGCCGGCCGGAACCACCTCTCAGACGTGCCAGAACCTCATGCCGGACACCCCAGAACCACCTGCTGGACAGACCGGAAACACCTGCCGGACACGCCGGAACCACATGTTCGACTCGCTGGAACCACATTCTGGACATGGCAAAATCACCTGCCGCCTATGCCAGAACCGCTTGGCGAACACTCCGGAATCACCTGTCAGGCATGCCGGAACCACCTCTCAGACCTGCCAGAACCACATGCCAATGACACCGGAAGCACCTGCCGAGCATGCCGGAAGCACCTGCTCGACTCGCCAGAACCACCTGTCGGACACGCCAAAATCACCTGCCGGCTACGCCACAGCCAGTTGGTGAACACTCCGGAAACACCTGCCGGGCTGGCTGGAACCACCTGCCAGTCACGCCAACATCACCTGCCAGCTACGCCAGAACCACTTGGCGGAGACTCCAGAAACACCTGTTGGGCCAGCCGGAACCACCTCTCAGACGTGCCAGAACCATGTGCCTGAGATGCTGGAACCACACCCCAAACAGACCGAAACCACCTGCCAGACCCAACTGAACCACCTGCCAAGCACGCAGGAACAACCTGCTCGCCTCGCCGGAACCACATGCCGGGCGCAGCGGAAGCACCTGCCGAGCGCGCCGGAGCCACCTGCTCGCCTCGCCGGAACCACCTGCCCGGCGCGCCGGAGCCACCTGCTCGCCTCGCCGGAACCACCTGCCAGGCCCAGCAGAAGCACCTGCCGGGCGCGCCGGAGCCACCTGCTCGCCTCGCCGGAACCACGTGCCGGGCCCTAACCCTAACCCTAACCCTAACCCTATCCCCAAACCCTAACCCTAACCCTAACCCCTAACCCTAAGCCTAACCCTAAACCCTAACCCAACCGTAACCCTAACCCTAACCCTACCCCTAACCCTAACCCCTAACCCCAAACCCTAAACCCTAACCCTAACCGTAACCCTAACCCTATCCCTAACCCTAACCTGACGGACAGGCTGGAACCAGCTGCTCAACTCGCCGGAACCACCTGCCAGACATGCCAGAACCACCTGCCGAGCACGCCGGAGCCACCTGCTGGACTCACCAGAACCACCTGCCTGACAGGCCAAAATCAACAGCTGGCTATGAGAGAACCACCTGGCAGACAATCCGCAATAACCTGCCAGGCATGCAGGAACCACCTCTCAGACGTAAGAGAACCACGTGCCGGACACGCTGGAACCACGTCCTGGACAGACTGGAACCACCTGCCGGACATGCCTGGACCACCTGCCGAGCACGCCGGAACCACCTGCTCGACTCGCAGGACCCATGTGCCAGACACGCCAAAATGAACTGCCGGCTACACCAGAACCACTTACCGGACACTCCGGAATAACCTGCCCGGCATGCCAGAACCACCTCTCAGAAGTGCCAGAAGCACGTGCTGGACATGCCGGAACAACCTATCGGACAGAACGGAACAACCTGCCGGACACACCAAAATCACCTGCGGGCTACGCCAGAACCACTTGGAGGACTCTCCGGGAAAACCTGCCGGGCATGCTGGAACCACCTCTCAGACGTGCCTGAACCACGTGGCGGACACTCCGGAAACGCATGTCGGGCCGGCCGGAACCACCTCTCAGACGTGCCAGAACCTCATGCCGGACACCCCAGAACCACCTGCTGGACAGACCGGAAACACCTGCCGGACACGCCGGAACCACATGTTCGACTCGCTGGAACCACATTCTGGACATGGCAAAATCACCTGCCGCCTATGCCAGAACCGCTTGGCGAACACTCCGGAATCACCTGTCAGGCATGCCGGAACCACCTCTCAGACCTGCCAGAACCACATGCCAATGACACCGGAAGCACCTGCCGAGCATGCCGGAAGCACCTGCTCGACTCGCCAGAACCACCTGTCGGACACGCCAAAATCACCTGCGGGCTACGCCACAGCCAGTTGGTGAACACTCCGGAAACACCTGCCGGGCTGGCTGGAACCACCTGCCAGTCACGCCAACATCACCTGCCAGCTACGCCAGAACCACTTGGCGGAGACTCCAGAAACACCTGTTGGGCCAGCCGGAACCACCTCTCAGACGTGCCAGAACCATGTGCCTGAGATGCTGGAACCACACCCCGAACAGACCGAAACCACCTGCCAGACCCAACTGAACCACCTGACAAGCACGCAGGAACAACCTGCTCGCCTCGCCGGAACCACCTGCCGGGCGCAGCGGAAGCACCTGCCGAGCGCGCCGGAGCCACCTGCTCGCCTCGCCGGAACCACCTGCCCGGCGCGCTGGAGCCACCTGCTCGCCTCGCCGGAACCACCTGCCAGGCCCAGCGGAAGCACCTGCCGGGCGCGCCGGAGCCACCTGCTCGGCTCGCCGGAACCACCTGCCAGGCCCAGCGGAAGCACCTGCCGGGCGCGCCGGAGCCACCTGCTCGGCTCGCCGGAACCACCTGCCGGGCACTAACCCTAACCTTAACCCTAACCCTATCCCCAAACCCTAACCCTAACCCTAACCCCTAACCCTAAGCCTAACCCTAAACCCTAACCCAACCGTAACCCTAACCCTAACCCTACCCCTAACCCTAACCCCTAACCCCAAACCCTAAACCCTAACACTAACCGTAACCCTAACCCTATCCCTAACCCTAACCTGACGGACAGGCTGGAACCAGCTGCTCAACTCGCCTGAACCACCTGCCAGACACGCCAGAACCACCTGCCGAGCACGCCGGAGCCACCTGCTGGACTCACCAGAACCACCCGCCTGACAGGCCAAAATCAACAGCTGGCTATGAGAGAACCACCTGGCAGACAATCCGCAATAACCTGCCAGGCATGCAGGAACCACCTCTCAGACGTAAGAGAACCACGTGCCGGACACGCTGGAACCACGTCCTGGACAGACTGGAACCACCTGCCGGACATGCCTGGACCACCTGCCGAGCACGCCGGAACCACCTGCTCGACTCGCAGGACCCATGTGCCAGACACGCCAAAATGAACTGCCGGCTACACCAGAACCACTTACCGGACACTCCGGAATAACCTGCCCGGCATGCCAGAACCACCTCTCAGAAGTGCCAGAAGCACGTGCTGGACATGCCGGAACAACCTATTGGACAGAACGGAACAACCTGCCGGACACACCAAAATCACCTGCGGGCTACGCCAGAACCACTTGGAGGACTCTCCGGGAAAACCTGCCGGGCATGCTGGAACCACCTCTCAGACGTGCCTGAACCACGTGGCGGACACTCCGGAAACGCATGTCGGGCCGGCCGGAACCACCTCTCAGACGTGCCAGAACCTCATGCCGGACACCCCAGAACCACCTGCTGGACAGACCGGAAACACCTGCCGGACACGCCGGAACCACATGTTCGACTCGCTGGAACCACATTCTGGACATGGCAAAATCACCTGCCGCCTATGCCAGAACCGCTTGGCGAACACTCCGGAATCACCTGTCAGGCATGCCGGAACCACCTCTCAGACCTGCCAGAACCACATGCCAATGACACCGGAAGCACCTGCCGAGCATGCCGGAAGCACCTGCTCGACTCACCAGAACCACCTGTCGGACACGCCAAAATCACCTGCCGGCTACGCCACAGCCAGTTGGTGAAAACTCCGGAAACACCTGCCGGGCTGGCTGGAACCACCTGCCAGCTACGCCAGAACCACTTGGCGGAGACTCCAGAAACACCTGTTGGGCCAGCCGGAACCACCTCTCAGACGTGCCAGAACCATGTGCCTGAGATGCTGGAACCACACCCCGAACAGACCGAAACCACCTGCCAGACCCAACTGAACCACCTGCCAAGCACGCAGGAACAACCTGCTCGCCTCGCCGGAACCACCTGCCGGGCGCAGCGGAAGCACCTGCCGAGCGCGCCGGAGCCACCTGCTCGCCTCGCCGGAACCACGTGCCGGGCCCTAACCCTAACCCTAACCCTATCCCCAAACCCTAACCCTAACCCTAACCCCTAACCCTAAGCCTAACCCTAAACCCTAACCCAACCGTAACCCTAACCCTATCCCTAACCCTAACCTGACGGACAGGCTGGAACCAGCTGCTCAACTCGCCGGAACCACCTGCCAGACATGCCAGAACCACCTGCCGAGCACGCCGGAGCCACCTGCTGGACTCACCAGAACCACCTGCCTGACAGGCCAAAATCAACAGCTGGCTATGAGAGAACCACCTGGCAGACAATCCGCAATAACCTGCCAGGCATGCAGGAACCACCTCTCAGACGTAAGAGAACCACGTGCCGGACACGCTGGAACCACGTCCTGGACAGACTGGAACCACCTGCCGGACATGCCTGGACCACCTGCCGAGCACGCCGGAACCACCTGCTCGACTCGCAGGACCCATGTGCCAGACACGCCAAAATGAACTGCCGGCTACACCAGAACCACTTACCGGACACTCCGGAATAACCTGCCCGGCATGCCAGAACCACCTCTCAGAAGTGCCAGAAGCACGTGCTGGACATGCCGGAACAACCTATCGGACAAAACGGAACAACCTACCGGACACACCAAAATCACCTGCGGGCTACGCCAGAACCACTTGGAGGACTCTCCGGGAAAACCTGCCGGGCATGCTGGAACCACCTCTCAGACGTGCCTGAACCACGTGGCGGAAACTCCGGAAACGCATGTCGGGCCGGCCGGAACCACCTCTCAGACGTGCCAGAACCTCATGCCGGACACCCCAGAACCACCTGCTGGACAGACCGGAAACACCTGCCGGACACGCCGGAACCACATGTTCGACTCGCTGGAACCACATTCTGGACATGGCAAAATCACCTGCCGCCTATGCCAGAACCGCTTGGCGAACACTCCGGAATCACCTGTCAGGCATGCCGGAACCATCTCTCAGACATGCCAGAACCACATGCCAATGACACCGGAAGCACCTGCCGAGCATGCCGGAAGCACCTGCTCGACTCGCCAGAACCACCTGTCGGACACGCCAAAATCACCTGCCGGCTACGCCACAGCCAGTTGGTGAACACTCCGGAAACACCTGCCGGGCTGGCTGGAACCACCTGCCAGTCACGCCAACATCACCTGCCAGCTACGCCAGAACCACTTGGCGGAGACTCCAGAAACACCTGTTGGGCCAGCCGGAACCACCTCTCAGACGTGCCAGAACCATGTGCCTGAGATGCTGGAACCACACCCCAAACAGACCGAAACCACCTGCCAGACCCAACTGAACCACCTGCTAAGCACGCAGGAACAACCTGCTCGCCTCGCCGGAACCACATGCCGGGCGCAGCGGAAGCACCTGCCGAGTGCGCCGGAGGCACCTGCTCGCCTCGCCGGAACCACCTGCCCGGCGCGCCGGAGCCACCTGCTCGCCTCGCCGGAACCACCTGTCAGGCCCAGCAGAAGCACCTGCCGGGCGCGCCGGAGCCACCTGCTCGCCTCGCCGGAACCACCTGCCGGGCCCAGCGGAAGCACGTGCCAAGCACGCCGGAGCCACCTGCTCGCCTCGCCGGAACCACCTGCCGGGCCCAGCGGAAGCACGTGCCAAGCACGCCGGAGCCACCTGCTCGCCTCGCCGGAACCACCTGCCGGGCCCAGCGGAAGCACCTGCCGAGCGCGCCGGAGCCACCTGCTCGCCTCGCCGGAACCACGTGCCGGGCCCTAACCCTAACCCTAACCCTAACCCTATCCCCAAACCCTAACCCTAACCCTAACCCCTAACCCTAAGCCTAACCCTAAACCCTAACCCAACCGTAACCCTAACCCTAACCCTACCCCTAACCCTAACCCCTAACCCCAAACCCTAAACCCTAACCCTAACCGTAACCCTAACCGTATCCCTAACCCTAACCTGACGGACAGGCTGGAACCAGCTGTTCAACTCGCCGGAACCACCTGCCAGACATGCCAGAACCACCTGCCGAGCACGCCGGAGCCACCTGCTGGACTCACCACAAACACCTGCCTGACAGGCCAAAATCAACAGCTGGCTATGAGAGAACCACCTGGCAGACAATCCGCAATAACCTGCCAGGCATGCAGGAACCACCTCTCAGACGTAAGAGAACCACGTGCCGGACACGCTGGAACCACGTCCTGGACAGACTGGAACCACCTGCCGGACATGCCTGGACCACCTGCCGAGCACGCCGGAACCACCTGCTCGACTCGCAGGACCCATGTGCCAGACACGCCAAAATGAACTGCCGGCTACACCAGAACCACTTACCGGACACTCCGGAATAACCTGCCCGGCATGCCAGAACCACCTCTCAGAAGTGCCAGAAGCACGTGCTGGACATGCCGGAACAACCTATCGGACAGAACGGAACAACCTGCCGGACACACCAAAATCACCTGCGGGCTACGCCAGAACCACTTGGAGGACTCTCCGGGAAAACCTGCCGAGCATGCTGGAACCACCTCTCAGACGTGCCTGAACCACGTGGCGGAAACTCCGGAAACGCATGTCGGGCCGGCCGGAACCACCTCTCAGACGTGCCAGAACCTCATGCCGGACACCCCAGAACCACCTGCTGGACAGACCGGAAACACCTGCCGGACACGCCGGAACCACATGTTCGACGCGCTGGAACCACATTCTGGACATGGCAAAATCACCTGCCGCCTATGCCAGAACCGCTTGGCGAACACTCCGGAATCACCTGTCAGGCATGCCGGAACCATCTCTCAGACATGCCAGAACCACATGCCAAAAACACCGGAAGCACCTGCCGAGCATGCCGGAAGCACCTGCTCGACTCGCCATAACCACCTGTCGGACACGCCAAAATCACCTGCCGGCTACGCCACAGCCAGTTGGTGAACACTCCGGAAACACCTGCCGGGCTGGCTGGAACCACCTGCCAGTCACGCCAACATCACCTGCCAGCTACGCCAGAACCACTTGGCGGAGACTCCAGAAACACCTGTTGGGCCAGCCGGAACCACCTCTCAGACGTGCCAGAACCATGTGCCTGAGATGCTGGAACCACACCCCAAACAGACCGAAACCACCTGCCAGACCCAACTGAACCACCTGCTAAGCACGCAGGAACAACCTGCTCGCCTCGCCGGAACCACATGCCGGGCGCAGCGGAAGCACCTGCCGAGCGCGCCGGAGCCACCTGCTCGCCTCGCCGGAACCACCTGCCCGGCGCGCCGGAGCCACCTGCTCGCCTCGCCGGAACCACCTGCCAGGCCCAGCAGAAGCACCTGCCGGGCGCGCCGGAGCCACCTGCTCGCCTCGCCGGAACCACCTGCCGGGCCCAGCGGAAGCACGTGCCGAGCACGCCGGAGCCACCTGCTCGCCTCGCCGGAACCACCTGCCGGGCCCAGCGGAAGCACGTGCCAAGCACGCCGGAGCCACCTGCTCGCCTCGCCGGAACCACCTGCCGGGCCCAGCGGAAGCACCTGCCGAGCGCGCCGGAGCCACCTGCTCGCCTCGCCGGAACCACGTGCCGGGCCCTAACCCTAACCCTAACCCTAACCCTATCCCCAAACCCTAACCCTAACCCTAACCCCTAACCCTAAGCCTAACCCTAAACCCTAACCCAACCGTAACCCTAACCCTAACCCTACCCCTAACCCTAACCCCTAACCCCAAACCCTAAACCCTAACCCTAACCGTAACCCTAACCGTATCCCTAACCCTAACCTGACGGACAGGCTGGAACCAGCTGTTCAACTCGCCGGAACCACCTGCCAGACATGCCAGAACCACCTGCCGAGCACGCCGGAGCCACCTGCTGGACTCACCACAAACACCTGCCTGACAGGCCAAAATCAACAGCTGGCTATGAGAGAACCACCTGGCAGACAATCCGCAATAACCTGCCAGGCATGCAGGAACCACCTCTCAGACGTAAGAGAACCACGTGCCGGACACGCTGGAACCACGTCCTGGACAGACTGGAACCACCTGCCGGACATGCCTGGACCACCTGCCGAGCACGCCGGAACCACCTGCTCGACTCGCAGGACCCATGTGCCAGACACGCCAAAATGAACTGCCGGCTACACCAGAACCACTTACCGGACACTCCGGAATAACCTGCCCGGCATGCCAGAACCACCTCTCAGAAGTGCCAGAAGCACGTGCTGGACATGCCGGAACAACCTATCGGACAGAACGGAACAACCTGCCGGACACACCAAAATCACCTGCGGGCTACGCCAGAACCACTTGGAGGACTCTCCGGGAAAACCTGCCGAGCATGCTGGAACCACCTCTCAGACGTGCCTGAACCACGTGGCGGAAACTCCGGAAACGCATGTCGGGCCGGCCGGAACCACCTCTCAGACGTGCCAGAACCTCATGCCGGACACCCCAGAACCACCTGCTGGACAGACCGGAAACACCTGCCGGACACGCCGGAACCACATGTTCGACGCGCTGGAACCACATTCTGGACATGGCAAAATCACCTGCCGCCTATGCCAGAACCGCTTGGCGAACACTCCGGAATCACCTGTCAGGCATGCCGGAACCATCTCTCAGACATGCCAGAACCACATGCCAAAAACACCGGAAGCACCTGCCGAGCATGCCGGAAGCACCTGCTCGACTCGCCATAACCACCTGTCGGACACGCCAAAATCACCTGCCGGCTACGCCACAGCCAGTTGGTGAACACTCCGGAAACACCTGCCGGGCTGGCTGGAACCACCTGCCAGTCACGCCAACATCACCTGCCAGCTACGCCAGAACCACTTGGCGGAGACTCCAGAAACACCTGTTGGGCCAGCCGGAACCACCTCTCAGACGTGCCAGAACCATGTGCCTGAGATGCTGGAACCACACCCCAAACAGACCGAAACCACCTGCCAGACCCAACTGAACCACCTGCTAAGCACGCAGGAACAACCTGCTCGCCTCGCCGGAACCACATGCCGGGCGCAGCGGAAGCACCTGCCGAGCGCGCCGGAGCCACCTGCTCGCCTCGCCGGAACCACCTGCCCGGCGCGCCGGAGCCACCTGCTCGCCTCGCCGGAACCACCTGCCAGGCCCAGCAGAAGCACCTGCCGGGCGCGCCGGAGCCACCTGCTCGCCTCGCCGGAACCACCTGCCGGGCCCAGCGGAAGCACGTGCCGAGCACGCCGGAGCCACCTGCTCGCCTCGCCGGAACCACCTGCCGGGCCCAGCGGAAGCACGTGCCAAGCACGCCGGAGCCACCTGCTCGCCTCGCCGGAACCACCTGCCGGGCCCAGCGGAAGCACCTGCCGAGCGCGCCGGAGCCACCTGCTCGCCTCGCCGGAACCACGTGCCGGGCCCTAACCCTAACCCTAACCCTAACCCTATCCCCAAACCCTAACCCTAACCCTAACCCCTAACCCTAAGCCTAACCCTAAACCCTAACCCAACCGTAACCCTAACCCTAACCCTACCCCTAACCCTAACCCCTAACCCCAAACCCTAAACCCTAACCCTAACCGTAACCCTAACCGTATCCCTAACCCTAACCTGACGGACAGGCTGGAACCAGCTGCTCAACTCGCCGGAACCACCTGCCAGACATGCCAGAACCACCTGCCGAGCACGCCGGAGCCACCTGCTGGACTCACCACAACCACCTGCCTGACAGGCCAAAATCAACAGCTGGCTATGAGAGAACCACCTGGCAGACAATCCGCAATAACCTGCCAGGCATGCAGGAACCACCTCTCAGACGTAAGAGAACCACGTGCCGGACACGCTGGAACCACGTCCTGGACAGACTGGAACCACCTGCCGGACATGCCTGGACCACCTGCCGAGCACGCCGGAACCACCTGCTCGACTCGCAGGACCCATGTGCCAGACACGCCAAAATGAACTGCCGGCTACACCAGAACCACTTACCGGACACTCCGGAATAACCTGCCCGGCATGCCAGAACCACCTCTCAGAAGTGCCAGAAGCACGTGCTGGACATGCCGGAACAACCTATCGGACAGAACGGAACAACCTGCCGGACACACCAAAATCACCTGCGGGCTACGCCAGAACCACTTGGAGGACTCTCCGGGAAAACCTGCCGGGCATGCTGGAACCACCTCTCAGACGTGCCTGAACCACGTGGCGGACACTCCGGAAACGCATGTCGGGCCGGCCGGAACCACCTCTCAGACGTGCCAGAACCTCATGCCGGACACCCCAGAACCACCTGCTGGACAGACCGGAAACACCTGCCGGACACGCCGGAACCACATGTTCGACTCGCTGGAACCACATTCTGGACATGGCAAAATCACCTGCCGCCTATGCCAGAACCGCTTGGCGAACACTCCGGAATCACCTGTCAGGCATGCCGGAACCACCTCTCAGACCTGCCAGAACCACATGCCAATGACACCGGAAGCACCTGCCGAGCATGCCGGAAGCACCTGCTCGACTCGCCAGAACCACCTGTCGGACACGCCAAAATCACCTGCCGGCTACGCCACAGCCAGTTGGTGAACACTCCGGAAACACCTGCCGGGCTGGCTGGAACCACCTGCCAGTCACGCCAACATCACCTGCCAGCTACGCCAGAACCACTTGGCGGAGACTCCAGAAACACCTGTTGGGCCAGCCGGAACCACCTCTCAGACGTGCCAGAACCATGTGCCTGAGATGCTGGAACCACACCCCAAACAGACCGAAACCACCTGCCAGACCCAACTGAACCACCTGCCAAGCACGCAGGAACAACCTGCTCGCCTCGCCGGAACCACATGCCGGGCGCAGCGGAAGCACCTGCCGAGCGCGCCGGAGCCACCTGCTCGCCTCGCCGGAACCACCTGCCCGGCGCGCCGGAGCCACCTGCTCGCCTCGCCGGAACCACCTGCCAGGCCCAGCAGAAGCACCTGCCGGGCGCGCCGGAGCCACCTGCTCGCCTCGCCGGAACCACGTGCCGGGCCCTAACCCTAACCCTAACCCTAACCCTATCCCCAAACCCTAACCCTAACCCTAACCCCTAACCCTAAGCCTAACCCTAAACCCTAACCCAACCGTAACCCTAACCCTAACCCTACCCCTAACCCTAACCCCTAACCCCAAACCCTAAACCCTAACCCTAACCGTAACCCTAACCCTATCCCTAACCCTAACCTGACGGACAGGCTGGAACCAGCTGCTCAACTCGCCGGAACCACCTGCCAGACATGCCAGAACCACCTGCCGAGCACGCCGGAGCCACCTGCTGGACTCACCAGAACCACCTGCCTGACAGGCCAAAATCAACAGCTGGCTATGAGAGAACCACCTGGCAGACAATCCGCAATAACCTGCCAGGCATGCAGGAACCACCTCTCAGACGTAAGAGAACCACGTGCCGGACACGCTGGAACCACGTCCTGGACAGACTGGAACCACCTGCCGGACATGCCTGGACCACCTGCCGAGCACGCCGGAACCACCTGCTCGACTCGCAGGACCCATGTGCCAGACACGCCAAAATGAACTGCCGGCTACACCAGAACCACTTACCGGACACTCCGGAATAACCTGCCCGGCATGCCAGAACCACCTCTCAGAAGTGCCAGAAGCACGTGCTGGACATGCCGGAACAACCTATCGGACAGAACGGAACAACCTGCCGGACACACCAAAATCACCTGCGGGCTACGCCAGAACCACTTGGAGGACTCTCCGGGAAAACCTGCCGGGCATGCTGGAACCACCTCTCAGACGTGCCTGAACCACGTGGCAGACACTCCGGAAACGCATGTCGGGCCGGCCGGAACCACCTCTCAGACGTGCCAGAACCTCATGCCGGACACCCCAGAACCACCTGCTGGACAGACCGGAAACACCTGCCGGACACGCCGGAACCACATGTTCGACTCGCTGGAACCACATTCTGGACATGGCAAAATCACCTGCCGCCTATGCCAGAACCGCTTGGCGAACACTCCGGAATCACCTGTCAGGCATGCCGGAACCACCTCTCAGACCTGCCAGAACCACATGCCAATGACACCGGAAGCACCTGCCGAGCATGCCGGAAGCACCTGCTCGACTCGCCATAACCACCTGTCAGACACGCCAAAATCACCTGCCGGCTACGCCACAGCCAGTTGGTGAACACTCCGGAAACACCTGCCGGGCTGGCTGGAACCACCTGCCAGTCACGCCAACATCACCTGCCAGCTACGCCAGAACCACTTGGCGGAGACTCCAGAAACACCTGTTGGGCCAGCCGGAACCACCTCTCAGACGTGCCAGAACCATGTGCCTGAGATGCTGGAACCACACCCCGAACAGACCGAAACCACCTGCCAGACCCAACTGAACCACCTGCCAAGCACGCAGGAACAACCTGCTCGCCTCGCCGGAACCACCTGCCCGGCGCGCCGGAGCCACCTGCTCGCCTCGCCGGAACCACCTGCCCGGCGCGCCGGAGCCACCTGCTCGCCTCGCCGGAACCACCTGCCAGGCCCAGCAGAAGCACCTGCCGGGAGCGCCGGAGCCACCTGCTCGCCTCGCCGGAACCACCTGCCGGGCCCAGCGGAAGCACGTGCCAAGCACGCCGGAGCCACCTGCTCGCCTCTCCGGAACCACCTGCCGGGCCCAGCGGAAGCACGTGCCAAGCACGCCGGAGCCACCTGCTCGCCTCGCCGGAACCACCTGCCCGGCGCGCCGGAGCCACCTGCTCGCCTCGCCGGAACCACCTGCCAGGCCCAGCAGAAGCACCTGCCGGGCGCGCCGGAGCCACCTGCTCGCCTCGCCGGAACCACCTGCCGGGCCCAGCGGAAGCACGTGCCAAGCACGCCGGAGCCACCTGCTCGCCTCTCCGGAACCACCTGCCGGGCCCAGCGGAAGCACGTGCCAAGCACGCCGGAGCCACCTGCTCGCCTCGCCGGAACCACCTGCCGGGCCCAGCGGAAGCACCTGCCGAGCGCGCCGGAGCCACCTGCTCGCCTCGCCGGAACCACGTGCCGGGCCCTAACCCTAACCCTAACCCTAACCCTATCCCCAAACCCTAACCCTAACCCTAACCCCTAACCCTAAGCCTAACCCTAAACCCTAACCCAACCGTAACCCTAACCCTAACCCTACCCCTAACCCTAACCCCTAACCCCAAACCCTAAACCCTAACCCTAACCGTAACCCTAACCCTATCCCTAACCCTAACCTGACGGACAGGCTGGAACCAGCTGCTCCACTCGCCGGAACCACCTGCCAGACATGCCAGAACCACCTGCCGAGCACGCCGGAGCCACCTGCTGGACTCACCAGAACCACCTGCCTGACAGGCCAAAATCAACAGCTGGCTATGAGAGAACCACCTGGCAGACAATCCGCAATAACCTGCCAGGCATGCAGGAACCACCTCTCAGACGTAAGAGAACCACGTGCCGGACACGCTGGAACCACGTCCTGGACAGACTGGAACCACCTGCCGGACATGCCTGGACCACCTGCCGAGCACGCCGGAACCACCTGCTCGACTCGCAGGACCCATGTGCCAGACACGCCAAAATGAACTGCCGGCTACACCAGAACCACTTACCGGACACTCCGGAATAACCTGCCCGGCATGCCAGAACCACCTCTCAGAAGTGCCAGAAGCACGTGCTGGACATGCCGGAACAACCTATCGGACAGAACGGAACAACCTGCCGGACACACCAAAATCACCTGCGGGCTACGCCAGAACCACTTGGAGGACTCTCCGGGAAAACCTGCCGGGCATGCTGGAACCACCTCTCAGACGTGCCTGAACCACGTGGCGGACACTCCGGAAACGCATGTCGGGCCGGCCGGAACCACCTCTCAGACGTGCCAGAACCTCATGCCGGACACCCCAGAACCACCTGCTGGACAGACCGGAAACACCTGCCGGACACGCCGGAACCACATGTTCGACTCGCTGGAACCACATTCTGGACATGGCAAAATCACCTGCCGCCTATGCCAGAACCGCTTGGCGAACACTCCGGAATCACCTGTCAGGCATGCCGGAACCACCTCTCAGACCTGCCAGAACCACATGCCAATGACACCGGAAGCACCTGCCGAGCATGCCGGAAGCACCTGCTCGACTCGCCATAACCACCTGTCAGACACGCCAAAATCACCTGCCGGCTACGCCACAGCCAGTTGGTGAACACTCCGGAAACACCTGCCGGGCTGGCTGGAACCACCTGCCAGTCACGCCAACATCACCTGCCAGCTACGCCAGAACCACTTGGCGGAGACTCCAGAAACACCTGTTGGGCCAGCCGGAACCACCTCTCAGACGTGCCAGAACCATGTGCCTGAGATGCTGGAACCACACCCCGAACAGACCGAAACCACCTGCCAGACCCAACTGAACCACCTGCCAAGCACGCAGGAACAACCTGCTCGCCTCGCCGGAACCACCTGCCCGGCGCGCCGGAGCCACCTGCTCGCCTCGCCGGAACCACCTGCCCGGCGCGCCGGAGCCACCTGCTCGCCTCGCCGGAACCACCTGCCAGGCCCAGCAGAAGCACCTGCCGGGAGCGCCGGAGCCACCTGCTCGCCTCGCCGGAACCACCTGCCGGGCCCAGCGGAAGCACGTGCCAAGCACGCCGGAGCCACCTGCTCGCCTCTCCGGAACCACCTGCCGGGCCCAGCGGAAGCACGTGCCAAGCACGCCGGAGCCACCTGCTCGCCTCGCCGGAACCACCTGCCCGGCGCGCCGGAGCCACCTGCTCGCCTCGCCGGAACCACCTGCCAGGCCCAGCAGAAGCACCTGCCGGGCGCGCCGGAGCCACCTGCTCGCCTCGCCGGAACCACCTGCCGGGCCCAGCGGAAGCACGTGCCAAGCACGCCGGAGCCACCTGCTCGCCTCTCCGGAACCACCTGCCGGGCCCAGCGGAAGCACGTGCCAAGCACGCCGGAGCCACCTGCTCGCCTCGCCGGAACCACCTGCCGGGCCCAGCGGAAGCACCTGCCGAGCGCGCCGGAGCCACCTGCTCGCCTCGCCGGAACCACGTGCCGGGCCCTAACCCTAACCCTAACCCTAACCCTATCCCCAAACCCTAACCCTAACCCTAACCCCTAACCCTAAGCCTAACCCTAAACCCTAACCCAACCGTAACCCTAACCCTAACCCTACCCCTAACCCTAACCCCTAACCCCAAACCCTAAACCCTAACCCTAACCGTAACCCTAACCCTATCCCTAACCCTAACCTGACGGACAGGCTGGAACCAGCTGCTCCACTCGCCGGAACCACCTGCCAGACATGCCAGAACCACCTGCCGAGCACGCCGGAGCCACCTGCTGGACTCACCAGAACCACCTGCCTGACAGGCCAAAATCAACAGCTGGCTATGAGAGAACCACCTGGCAGACAATCCGCAATAACCTGCCAGGCATGCAGGAACCACCTCTCAGACGTAAGAGAACCACGTGCCGGACACGCTGGAACCACGTCCTGGACAGACTGGAACCACCTGCCGGACATGCCTGGACCACCTGCCGAGCACGCCGGAACCACCTGCTCGACTCGCAGGACCCATGTGCCAGACACGCCAAAATGAACTGCCGGCTACACCAGAACCACTTACCGGACACTCCGGAATAACCTGCCCGGCATGCCAGAACCACCTCTCAGAAGTGCCAGAAGCACGTGCTGGACATGCCGGAACAACCTATCGGACAGAACGGAACAACCTGCCAGACACACCAAAATCACCTGCGGGCTACGCCAGAACCACTTGGAGGACTCTCCGGGAAAACCTGCCGGGCATGCTGGAACCACCTCTCAGACGTGCCTGAACCACGTGGCGGACACTCCGGAAACGCATGTCGGGCCGGCCGGAACCACCTCTCAGACGTGCCAGAACCTCATGCCGGACACCCCAGAACCACCTGCTGGACAGACCGGAAACACCTGCCGGACACGCCGGAACCACATGTTCGACTCGCTGGAACCACATTCTGGACATGGCAAAATCACCTGCCGCCTATGCCAGAACCGCTTGGCGAACACTCCGGAATCACCTGTCAGGCATGCCGGAACCACCTCTCAGACCTGCCAGAACCACATGCCAATGACACCGGAAGCACCTGCCGAGCATGCCGGAAGCACCTGCTCGACTCGCCAGAACCACCTGTCGGACACGCCAAAATCACCTGCCGGCTACGCCACAGCCAGTTGGTGAACACTCCGGAAACACCTGCCGGGCTGGCTGGAACCACCTGCCAGTCACGCCAACATCACCTGCCAGCTACGCCAGAACCACTTGGCGGAGACTCCAGAAACACCTGTTGGGCCAGCCGGAACCACCTCTCAGACGTGCCAGAACCATGTGCCTGAGATGCTGGAACCACACCCCAAACAGACCGAAACCACCTGCCAGACCCAACTGAACCACCTGCCAAGCACGCAGGAACAACCTGCTCGCCTCGCCGGAACCACATGCCGGGCGCAGCGGAAGCACCTGCCGAGCGCGCCGGAGCCACCTGCTCGCCTCGCCGGAACCACCTGCCCGGCGCGCCGGAGCCACCTGCTCGCCTCGCCGGAACCACCTGCCAGGCCCAGCAGAAGCACCTGCCGGGAGCGCCGGAGCCACCTGCTCGCCTCGCCGGAACCACCTGCCGGGCCCAGCGGAAGCACGTGCCAAGCACGCCGGAGCCACCTGCTCGCCTCTCCGGAACCACCTGCCGGGCCCAGCGGAAGCACGTGCCAAGCACGCCGGAGCCACCTGCTCGCCTCGCCGGAACCACCTGCCCGGCGCGCCGGAGCCACCTGCTCGCCTCGCCGGAACCACCTGCCAGGCCCAGCAGAAGCACCTGCCGGGCGCGCCGGAGCCACCTGCTCGCCTCGCCGGAACCACCTGCCGGGCCCAGCGGAAGCACGTGCCAAGCACGCCGGAGCCACCTGCTCGCCTCTCCGGAACCACCTGCCGGGCCCAGCGGAAGCACGTGCCAAGCACGCCGGAGCCACCTGCTCGCCTCGCCGGAACCACCTGCCGGGCCCAGCGGAAGCACCTGCCGAGCGCGCCGGAGCCACCTGCTCGCCTCGCCGGAACCACGTGCCGGGCCCTAACCCTAACCCTAACCCTAACCCTATCCCCAAACCCTAACCCTAACCCTAACCCCTAACCCTAAGCCTAACCCTAAACCCTAACCCAACCGTAACCCTAACCCTAACCCTACCCCTAACCCTAACCCCTAACCCCAAACCCTAAACCCTAACCCTAACCGTAACCCTAACCCTATCCCTAACCCTAACCTGACGGACAGGCTGGAACCAGCTGCTCCACTCGCCGGAACCACCTGCCAGACATGCCAGAACCACCTGCCGAGCACGCCGGAGCCACCTGCTGGACTCACCAGAACCACCTGCCTGACAGGCCAAAATCAACAGCTGGCTATGAGAGAACCACCTGGCAGACAATCCGCAATAACCTGCCAGGCATGCAGGAACCACCTCTCAGACGTAAGAGAACCACGTGCCGGACACGCTGGAACCACGTCCTGGACAGACTGGAACCACCTGCCGGACATGCCTGGACCACCTGCCGAGCACGCCGGAACCACCTGCTCGACTCGCAGGACCCATGTGCCAGACACGCCAAAATGAACTGCCGGCTACACCAGAACCACTTACCGGACACTCCGGAATAACCTGCCCGGCATGCCAGAACCACCTCTCAGAAGTGCCAGAAGCACGTGCTGGACATGCCGGAACAACCTATCGGACAGAACGGAACAACCTGCCGGACACACCAAAATCACCTGCGGGCTACGCCAGAACCACTTGGAGGACTCTCCGGGAAAACCTGCCGGGCATGCTGGAACCACCTCTCAGACGTGCCTGAACCACGTGGCGGACACTCCGGAAACGCATGTCGGGCCGGCCGGAACCACCTCTCAGACGTGCCAGAACCTCATGCCGGACACCCCAGAACCACCTGCTGGACAGACCGGAAACACCTGCCGGACACGCCGGAACCACATGTTCGACTCGCTGGAACCACATTCTGGACATGGCAAAATCACCTGCCGCCTATGCCAGAACCGCTTGGCGAACACTCCGGAATCACCTGTCAGGCATGCCGGAACCACCTCTCAGACCTGCCAGAACCACATGCCAATGACACCGGAAGCACCTGCCGAGCATGCCGGAAGCACCTGCTCGACTCGCCAGAACCACCTGTCGGACACGCCAAAATCACCTGCCGGCTACGCCACAGCCAGTTGGTGAACACTCCGGAAACACCTGCCGGGCTGGCTGGAACCACCTGCCAGTCACGCCAACATCACCTGCCAGCTACGCCAGAACCACTTGGCGGAGACTCCAGAAACACCTGTTGGGCCAGCCGGAACCACCTCTCAGACGTGCCAGAACCATGTGCCTGAGATGCTGGAACCACACCCCAAACAGACCGAAACCACCTGCCAGACCCAACTGAACCACCTGCCAAGCACGCAGGAACAACCTGCTCGCCTCGCCGGAACCACATGCCGGGCGCAGCGGAAGCACCTGCCGAGCGCGCCGGAGCCACCTGCTCGCCTCGCCGGAACCACCTGCCCGGCGCGCCGGAGCCACCTGCTCGCCTCGCCGGAACCACCTGCCAGGCCCAGCAGAAGCACCTGCCGGGCGCGCCGGAGCCACCTGCTCGCCTCGCCGGAACCACGTGCCGGGCCCTAACCCTAACCCTAACCCTAACCCTATCCCCAAACCCTAACCCTAACCCTAACCCCTAACCCTAAGCCTAACCCTAAACCCTAACCCAACCGTAACCCTAACCCTAACCCTACCCCTAACCCTAACCCCTAACCCCAAACCCTAAACCCTAACCCTAACCGTAACCCTAACCCTATCCCTAACCCTAACCTGACGGACAGGCTGGAACCAGCTGCTCAACTCGCCGGAACCACCTGCCAGACATGCCAGAACCACCTGCCGAGCACGCCGGAGCCACCTGCTGGACTCACCAGAACCACCTGCCTGACAGGCCAAAATCAACAGCTGGCTATGAGAGAACCACCTGGCAGACAATCCGCAATAACCTGCCAGGCATGCAGGAACCACCTCTCAGACGTAAGAGAACCACGTGCCGGACACGCTGGAACCACGTCCTGGACAGACTGGAACCACCTGCCGGACATGCCTGGACCACCTGCCGAGCACGCCGGAACCACCTGCTCGACTCGCAGGACCCATGTGCCAGACACGCCAAAATGAACTGCCGGCTACACCAGAACCACTTACCGGACACTCCGGAATAACCTGCCCGGCATGCCAGAACCACCTCTCAGAAGTGCCAGAAGCACGTGCTGGACATGCCGGAACAACCTATCGGACAGAACGGAACAACCTGCCGGACACACCAAAATCACCTGCGGGCTACGCCAGAACCACTTGGAGGACTCTCCGGGAAAACCTGCCGGGCATGCTGGAACCACCTCTCAGACGTGCCTGAACCACGTGGCGGACACTCCGGAAACACATGTCGGGCCGGCCGGAACCACCTCTCAGACGTGCCAGAACCTCATGCCGGACACCCCAGAACCACCTGCTGGACAGACCGGAAACACCTGCCGGACACGCCGGAACCACATGTTCGACTCGCTGGAACCACATTCTGGACATGGCAAAATCACCTGCCGCCTATGCCAGAACCGCTTGGCGAACACTCCGGAATCACCTGTCAGGCATGCCGGAACCACCTCTCAGACCTGCCAGAACCACATGCCAATGACACCGGAAGCACCTGCCGAGCATGCCGGAAGCACCTGCTCGACTCGCCAGAACCACCTGTCGGACACGCCAAAATCACCTGCCGGCTACGCCACAGCCAGTTGGTGAACACTCCGGAAACACCTGCCGGGCTGGCTGGAACCACCTGCCAGTCACGCCAACATCACCTGCCAGCTACGCCAGAACCACTTGGCGGAGACTCCAGAAACACCTGTTGGGCCAGCCGGAACCACCTCTCAGACGTGCCAGAACCATGTGCCTGAGATGCTGGAACCACACCCCAAACAGACCGAAACCACCTGCCAGACCCAACTGAACCACCTGCCAAGCACGCAGGAACAACCTGCTCGCCTCGCCGGAACCACATGCCGGGCGCAGCGGAAGCACCTGCCGAGCGCGCCGGAGCCACCTGCTCGCCTCGCCGGAACCACCTGCCCGGCGCGCCGGAGCCACCTGCTCGCCTCGCCGGAACCACCTGCCAGGCCCAGCAGAAGCACCTGCCGGGCGCGCCGGAGCCACCTGCTCGCCTCGCCGGAACCACGTGCCGGGCCCTAACCCTAACCCTAACCCTAACCCTATCCCCAAACCCTAACCCTAACCCTAACCCCTAACCCTAAGCCTAACCCTAAACCCTAACCCAACCGTAACCCTAACCCTAACCCTACCCCTAACCCTAACCCCTAACCCCAAACCCTAAACCCTAACCCTAACCGTAACCCTAACCCTATCCCTAACCCTAACCTGACGGACAGGCTGGAACCAGCTGCTCAACTCGCCGGAACCACCTGCCAGACATGCCAGAACCACCTGCCGAGCACGCCGGAGCCACCTGCTGGACTCACCAGAACCACCTGCCTGACAGGCCAAAATCAACAGCTGGCTATGAGAGAACCACCTGGCAGACAATCCGCAATAACCTGCCAGGCATGCAGGAACCACCTCTCAGACGTAAGAGAACCACGTGCCGGACACGCTGGAACCACGTCCTGGACAGACTGGAACCACCTGCCGGACATGCCTGGACCACCTGCCGAGCACGCCGGAACCACCTGCTCGACTCGCAGGACCCATGTGCCAGACACGCCAAAATGAACTGCCGGCTACACCAGAACCACTTACCGGACACTCCGGAATAACCTGCCCGGCATGCCAGAACCACCTCTCAGAAGTGCCAGAAGCACGTGCTGGACATGCCGGAACAACCTATCGGACAGAACGGAACAACCTGCCGGACACACCAAAATCACCTGCGGGCTACGCCAGAACCACTTGGAGGACTCTCCGGGAAAACCTGCCGGGCATGCTGGAACCACCTCTCAGACGTGCCTGAACCACGTGGCGGACACTCCGGAAACGCATGTCGGGCCGGCCGGAACCACCTCTCAGACGTGCCAGAACCTCATGCCGGACACCCCAGAACCACCTGCTGGACAGACCGGAAACACCTGCCGGACACGCCGGAACCACATGTTCGACTCGCTGGAACCACATTCTGGACATGGCAAAATCACCTGCCGCCTATGCCAGAACCGCTTGGCGAACACTCCGGAATCACCTGTCAGGCATGCCGGAACCACCTCTCAGACCTGCCAGAACCACATGCCAATGACACCGGAAGCACCTGCCGAGCATGCCGGAAGCACCTGCTCGACTCGCCAGAACCACCTGTCGGACACGCCAAAATCACCTGCCGGCTACGCCACAGCCAGTTGGTGAACACTCCGGAAACACCTGCCGGGCTGGCTGGAACCACCTGCCAGTCACGCCAACATCACCTGCCAGCTACGCCAGAACCACTTGGCGGAGACTCCAGAAACACCTGTTGGGCCAGCCGGAACCACCTCTCAGACGTGCCAGAACCATGTGCCTGAGATGCTGGAACCACACCCCAAACAGACCGAAACCACCTGCCAGACCCAACTGAACCACCTGCCAAGCACGCAGGAACAACCTGCTCGCCTCGCCGGAACCACATGCCGGGCGCAGCGGAAGCACCTGCCGGGCGCGCCGGAGCCACCTGCTCGCCTCGCCGGAACCACGTGCCGGGCCCTAACCCTAACCCTAACCCTAACCCTATCCCCAAACCCTAACCCTAACCCTAACCCCTAACCCTAAGCCGAACCCTAAACCCTAACCCAACCGTAACCCTAACCCTAACCCTACCCCTAACCCTAACCCCTAACCCCAAACCCTAAACCCTAACCCTAACCGTAACCCTAACCCTATCCCTAACCCTAACCTGACGGACAGGCTGGAACCAGCTGCTCAACTCGCCGGAACCACCTGCCAGACATGCCAGAACCACCTGCCGAGCACGCCGGAGCCACCTGCTGGACTCACCAGAACCACCTGCCTGACAGGCCAAAATCAACAGCTGGCTATGAGAGAACCACCTGGCAGACAATCCGCAATAACCTGCCAGGCATGCAGGAACCACCTCTCAGACGTAAGAGAACCACGTGCCGGACACGCTGGAACCACGTCCTGGACAGACTGGAACCACCTGCCGGACATGCCTGGACCACCTGCCGAGCACGCCGCAACCACCTGCTCGACTCGCAGGACCCATGTGCCAGACACGCCAAAATGAACTGCCGGCTACACCAGAACCACTTACCGGACACTCCGGAATAACCTGCCCGGCATGCCAGAACCACCTCTCAGAAGTGCCAGAAGCACGTGCTGGACATGCCGGAACAACCTATCGGACAGAACGGAACAACCTGCCGGACACACCAAAATCACCTGCGGGCTACGCCAGAACCACTTGGAGGACTCTCCGGGAAAACCTGCCGGGCATGCTGGAACCACCTCTCAGACGTGCCTGAACCACGTGGCGGACACTCCGGAAACGCATGTCGGGCCGGCCGGAACCACCTCTCAGACGTGCCAGAACCTCATGCCGGACACCCCAGAACCACCTGCTGGACAGACCGGAAACACCTGCCGGACACGCCGGAACCACATGTTCGACTCGCTGGAACCACATTCTGGACATGGCAAAATCACCTGCCGCCTATGCCAGAACCGCTTGGCGAACACTCCGGAATCACCTGTCAGGCATGCCGGAACCACCTCTCAGACCTGCCAGAACCACATGCCAATGACACCGGAAGCACCTGCCGAGCATGCCGGAAGCACCTGCTCGACTCGCCAGAACCACCTGTCGGACACGCCAAAATCACCTGCCGGCTACGCCACAGCCAGTTGGTGAACACTCCGGAAACACCTGCCGGGCTGGCTGGAACCACCTGCCAGTCACGCCAACATCACCTGCCAGCTACGCCAGAACCACTTGGCGGAGACTCCAGAAACACCTGTTGGGCCAGCCGGAACCACCTCTCAGACGTGCCAGAACCATGTGCCTGAGATGCTGGAACCACACCCCAAACAGACCGAAACCACCTGCCAGACCCAACTGAACCACCTGCCAAGCACGCAGGAACAACCTGCTCGCCTCGCCGGAACCACATGCCGGGCGCAGCGGAAGCACCTGCCGGGCGCGCCGGAGCCACCTGCTCGCCTCGCCGGAACCACGTGCCGGGCCCTAACCCTAACCCTAACCCTAACCCTATCCCCAAACCCTAACCCTAACCCTAACCCCTAACCCTAAGCCGAACCCTAAACCCTAACCCAACCGTAACCCTAACCCTAACCCTACCCCTAACCCTAACCCCTAACCCCAAACCCTAAACCCTAACCCTAACCGTAACCCTAACCCTATCCCTAACCCTAACCTGACGGACAGGCTGGAACCAGCTGCTCAACTCGCCGGAACCACCTGCCAGACATGCCAGAACCACCTGCCGAGCACGCCGGAGCCACCTGCTGGACTCACCAGAACCACCTGCCTGACAGGCCAAAATCAACAGCTGGCTATGAGAGAACCACCTGGCAGACAATCCGCAATAACCTGCCAGGCATGCAGGAACCACCTCTCAGACGTAAGAGAACCACGTGCCGGACACGCTGGAACCACGTCCTGGACAGACTGGAACCACCTGCCGGACATGCCTGGACCACCTGCCGAGCACGCCGCAACCACCTGCTCGACTCGCAGGACCCATGTGCCAGACACGCCAAAATGAACTGCCGGCTACACCAGAACCACTTACCGGACACTCCGGAATAACCTGCCCGGCATGGCAGAACCACCTCTCAGAAGTGCCGGAAGCACGTGCTGGACATGCCGGAACAACCTATCGGACAGAACGGAACAACCTGCCGGACACACCAAAATCACCTGCGGGCTACGCCAGAACCACTTGGAGGACTCTCCGGGAAAACCTGCCGGGCATGCTGGAACCACCTCTCAGACGTGCCTGAACCACGTGGCGGACACTCCGGAAACGCATGTCGGGCCGGCCGGAACCACCTCTCAGACGTGCCAGAACCTCATGCCGGACACCCCAGAACCACCTGCTGGACAGACCGGAAACACCTGCCGGACACGCCGGAACCACATGTTCGACTCGCTGGAACCACATTCTGGACATGGCAAAATCACCTGCCGCCTATGCCAGAACCGCTTGGCGAACACTCCGGAATCACCTGTCAGGCATGCCGGAACCACCTCTCAGACCTGCCAGAACCACATGCCAATGACACCGGAAGCACCTGCCGAGCATGCCGGAAGCACCTGCTCGACTCGCCAGAACCACCTGTCGGACACGCCAAAATCACCTGCCGGCTACGCCACAGCCAGTTGGTGAACACTCCGGAAACACCTGCCGGGCTGGCTGGAACCACCTGCCAGTCACGCCAACATCACCTGCCAGCTACGCCAGAACCACTTGGCGGAGACTCCAGAAACACCTGTTGGGCCAGCCGGAACCACCTCTCAGACGTGCCAGAACCATGTGCCTGAGATGCTGGAACCACACCCCAAACAGACCGAAACCACCTGCCAGACCCAACTGAACCACCTGCCAAGCACGCAGGAACAACCTGCTCGCCTCGCCGGAACCACATGCCGGGCGCAGCGGAAGCACCTGCCGAGCGCGCCGGAGCCACCTGCTCGCCTCGCCGGAACCACCTGCCCGGCGCGCCGGAGCCACCTGCTCGCCTCGCCGGAACCACCTGCCAGGCCCAGCAGAAGCACCTGCCGGGCGCGCCGGAGCCACCTGCTCGCCTCGCCGGAACCACGTGCCGGGCCCTAACCCTAACCCTAACCCTAACCCTATCCCCAAACCCTAACCCTAACCCTAACCCCTAACCCTAAGCCTAACCCTAAACCCTAACCCAACCGTAACCCTAACCCTAACCCTACCCCTAACCCTAACCCCTAACCCCAAACCCTAAACCCTAACCCTAACCGTAACCCTAACCCTATCCCTAACCCTAACCTGACGGACAGGCTGGAACCAGCTGCTCAACTCGCCGGAACCACCTGCCAGACATGCCAGAACCACCTGCCGAGCACGCCGGAGCCACCTGCTGGACTCACCAGAACCACCTGCCTGACAGGCCAAAATCAACAGCTGGCTATGAGAGAACCACCTGGCAGACAATCCGCAATAACCTGCCAGGCATGCAGGAACCACCTCTCAGACGTAAGAGAACCACGTGCCGGACACGCTGGAACCACGTCCTGGACAGACTGGAACCACCTGCCTGACATGCCTGGACCACCTGCCGAGCACGCCGCAACCACCTGCTCGACTCGCAGGACCCATGTGCCAGACACGCCAAAATGAACTGCCGGCTACACCAGAACCACTTACCGGACACTCCGGAATAACCTGCCCGGCATGCCAGAACCACCTCTCAGAAGTGCCAGAAGCACGTGCTGGACATGCCGGAACAACCTATCGGACAGAACGGAACAACCTGCCGGACACACCAAAATCACCTGCGGGCTACGCCAGAACCACTTGGAGGACTCTCCGGGAAAACCTGCCGGGCATGCTGGAACCACCTCTCAGACGTGCCTGAACCACGTGGCGGACACTCCGGAAACGCATGTCGGGCCGGCCGGAACCACCTCTCAGACGTGCCAGAACCTCATGCCGGACACCCCAGAACCACCTGCTGGACAGACCGGAAACACCTGCCGGACACGCCGGAACCACATGTTCGACTCGCTGGAACCACATTCTGGACATGGCAAAATCACCTGCCGCCTATGCCAGAACCGCTTGGCGAACACTCCGGAATCACCTGTCAGGCATGCCGGAACCACCTCTCAGACCTGCCAGAACCACATGCCAATGACACCGGAAGCACCTGCCGAGCATGCCGGAAGCACCTGCTCGACTCGCCAGAACCACCTGTCGGACACGCCAAAATCACCTGCCGGCTACGCCACAGCCAGTTGGTGAACACTCCGGAAACACCTGCCGGGCTGGCTGGAACCACCTGCCAGTCACGCCAACATCACCTGCCAGCTACGCCAGAACCACTTGGCGGAGACTCCAGAAACACCTGTTGGGCCAGCCGGAACCACCTCTCAGACGTGCCAGAACCATGTGCCTGAGATGCTGGAACCACACCCCAAACAGACCGAAACCACCTGCCAGACCCAACTGAACCACCTGCCAAGCACGCAGGAACAACCTGCTCGCCTCGCCGGAACCACATGCCGGGCGCAGCGGAAGCACCTGCCGAGCGCGCCGGAGCCACCTGCTCGCCTCGCCGGAACCACCTGCCCGGCGCGCCGGAGCCACCTGCTCGCCTCGCCGGAACCACCTGCCGGGCCCAGCAGAAGCACCTGCCGGGCGCGCCGGAGCCACCTGCTCGGCTCGCCGGAACCACCTGCCGGGCCCTAACCCTAACCCTAACCCTAACCCTATCCCCAAACCCTAACCCTAACCCTAACTCTAACCCTAAGCCTAACCCTAAACCCTAACCCAACCGTAACCCTAACCCTAACCCTACCCCTAACCCTAACCCCTAACCCCAAACCCTAAACCCTAACCCTAACCGTAACCCTAACCCTATCCCTAACCCTAACCTGACGGACAGGCTGGAACCAGCTGCTCAACTCGCCGGAACCACCTGCCAGACATGCCAGAACCACCTGCCGAGCACGCCGGAGCCACCTGCTGGACTCACCAGAACCACCTGCCTGACAGGCCAAAATCAACAGCTGGCTATGAGAGAACCACCTGGCAGACAATCCGCAATAACCTGCCAGGCATGCAGGAACCACCTCTCAGACGTAAGAGAACCACGTGCCGGACACGCTGGAACCACGTCCTGGACAGACTGGAACCACCTGCCGGACATGCCTGGACCACCTGCCGAGCACGCCGGAACCACCTGCTCGACTCGCTGGACCCATGTGCCAGACACGCCAAAATGAACTGCCGGCTACACCAGAACCACTTACCGGACACTCCGGAATAACCTGCCCGGCATGGCAGAACCACCTCTCAGAAGTGCCGGAAGCACGTGCTGGACATGCCGGAACAACCTATCGGACAGAACGGAACAACCTGCCGGACACACCAAAATCACCTGCGGGCTACGCCAGAACCACTTGGAGGACTCTCCGGGAAAACCTGCCGGGCATGCTGGAACCACCTCTCAGACGTGCCTGAACCACGTGGCGGACACTCCGGAAACGCATGTCGGGCCGGCCGGAACCACCTCTCAGACGTGCCAGAACCTCATGCCGGACACCCCAGAACCACCTGCTGGACAGACCGGAAACACCTGCCGGACACGCCGGAACCACATGTTCGACTCGCTGGAACCACATTCTGGACATGGCAAAATCACCTGCCGCCTATGCCAGAACCGCTTGGCGAACACTCCGGAATCACCTGTCAGGCATGCCGGAACCACCTCTCAGACCTGCCAGAACCACATGCCAATGACACCGGAAGCACCTGCCGAGCATGCCGGAAGCACCTGCTCGACTCGCCAGAACCACCTGTCGGACACGCCAAAATCACCTGCCGGCTACGCCACAGCCAGTTGGTGAACACTCCGGAAACACCTGCCGGGCTGGCTGGAACCACCTGCCAGTCACGCCAACATCACCTGCCAGCTACGCCAGAACCACTTGGCGGAGACTCCAGAAACACCTGTTGGGCCAGCCGGAACCACCTCTCAGACGTGCCAGAACCATGTGCCTGAGATGCTGGAACCACACCCCAAACAGACCGAAACCACCTGCCAGACCCAACTGAACCACCTGCCAAGCACGCAGGAACAACCTGCTCGCCTCGCCGGAACCACATGCCGGGCGCAGCGGAAGCACCTGCCGAGCGCGCCGGAGCCACCTGCTCGCCTCGCCGGAACCACCTGCCCGGCGCGCCGGAGCCACCTGCTCGCCTCGCCGGAACCACCTGCCAGGCCCAGCAGAAGCACCTGCCGGGCGCGCCGGAGCCACCTGCTCGCCTCGCCGGAACCACGTGCCGGGCCCTAACCCTAACCCTAACCCTAACCCTATCCCCAAACCCTAACCCTAACCCTAACCCCTAACCCTAAGCCTAACCCTAAACCCTAACCCAACCGTAACCCTAACCCTAACCCTACCCCTAACCCTAACCCCTAACCCCAAACCCTAAACCCTAACCCTAACCGTAACCCTAACCCTATCCCTAACCCTAACCTGACGGACAGGCTGGAACCAGCTGCTCAACTCGCCGGAACCACCTGCCAGACATGCCAGAACCACCTGCCGAGCACGCCGGAGCCACCTGCTGGACTCACCAGAACCACCTGCCTGACAGGCCAAAATCAACAGCTGGCTATGAGAGAACCACCTGGCAGACAATCCGCAATAACCTGCCAGGCATGCAGGAACCACCTCTCAGACGTAAGAGAACCACGTGCCGGACACGCTGGAACCACGTCCTGGACAGACTGGAACCACCTGCCGGACATGCCTGGACCACCTGCCGAGCACGCCGCAACCACCTGCTCGACTCGCAGGACCCATGTGCCAGACACGCCAAAATGAACTGCCGGCTACACCAGAACCACTTACCGGACACTCCGGAATAACCTGCCCGGCATGCCAGAACCACCTCTCAGAAGTGCCAGAAGCACGTGCTGGACATGCCGGAACAACCTATCGGACAGAACGGAACAACCTGCCGGACACACCAAAATCACCTGCGGGCTACGCCAGAACCACTTGGAGGACTCTCCGGGAAAACCTGCCGGGCATGCTGGAACCACCTCTCAGACGTGCCTGAACCACGTGGCGGACACTCCGGAAACGCATGTCGGGCCGGCCGGAACCACCTCTCAGACGTGCCAGAACCTCATGCCGGACACCCCAGAACCACCTGCTGGACAGACCGGAAACACCTGCCGGACACGCCGGAACCACATGTTCGACTCGCTGGAACCACATTCTGGACATGGCAAAATCACCTGCCGCCTATGCCAGAACCGCTTGGCGAACACTCCGGAATCACCTGTCAGGCATGCCGGAACCACCTCTCAGACCTGCCAGAACCACATGCCAATGACACCGGAAGCACCTGCCGAGCATGCCGGAAGCACCTGCTCGACTCGCCAGAACCACCTGTCGGACACGCCAAAATCACCTGCCGGCTACGCCACAGCCAGTTGGTGAACACTCCGGAAACACCTGCCGGGCTGGCTGGAACCACCTGCCAGTCACGCCAACATCACCTGCCAGCTACGCCAGAACCACTTGGCGGAGACTCCAGAAACACCTGTTGGGCCAGCCGGAACCACCTCTCAGACGTGCCAGAACCATGTGCCTGAGATGCTGGAACCACACCCCAAACAGACCGAAACCACCTGCCAGACCCAACTGAACCACCTGCCAAGCACGCAGGAACAACCTGCTCGCCTCGCCGGAACCACATGCCGGGCGCAGCGGAAGCACCTGCCGAGCGCGCCGGAGCCACCTGCTCGCCTCGCCGGAACCACCTGCCCGGCGCGCCGGAGCCACCTGCTCGCCTCGCCGGAACCACCTGCCAGGCCCAGCAGAAGCACCTGCCGGGCGCGCCGGAGCCACCTGCTCGCCTCGCCGGAACCACGTGCCGGGCCCTAACCCTAACCCTAACCCTAACCCTATCCCCAAACCCTAACCCTAACCCTAACCCCTAACCCTAAGCCTAACCCTAAACCCTAACCCAACCGTAACCCTAACCCTAACCCTACCCCTAACCCTAACCCCTAACCCCAAACCCTAAACCCTAACCCTAACCGTAACCCTAACCCTATCCCTAACCCTAACCTGACGGACAGGCTGGAACCAGCTGCTCAACTCGCCGGAACCACCTGCCAGACATGCCAGAACCACCTGCCGAGCACGCCGGAGCCACCTGCTGGACTCACCAGAACCACCTGCCTGACAGGCCAAAATCAACAGCTGGCTATGAGAGAACCACCTGGCAGACAATCCGCAATAACCTGCCAGGCATGCAGGAACCACCTCTCAGACGTAAGAGAACCACGTGCCGGACACGCTGGAACCACGTCCTGGACAGACTGGAACCACCTGCCTGACATGCCTGGACCACCTGCCGAGCACGCCGCAACCACCTGCTCGACTCGCAGGACCCATGTGCCAGACACACCAAAATGAACTGCCGGCTACACCAGAACCACTTACCGGACACTCCGGAATAACCTGCCCGGCATGCCAGAACCACCTCTCAGAAGTGCCAGAAGCACGTGCTGGACATGCCGGAACAACCTATCGGACAGAACGGAACAACCTGCCGGACACACCAAAATCACCTGCGGGCTACGCCAGAACCACTTGGAGGACTCTCCGGGAAAACCTGCCGGGCATGCTGGAACCACCTCTCAGACGTGCCTGAACCACGTGGCGGACACTCCGGAAACGCATGTCGGGCCGGCCGGAACCACCTCTCAGACGTGCCAGAACCTCATGCCGGACACCCCAGAACCACCTGCTGGACAGACCGGAAACACCTGCCGGACACGCCGGAACCACATGTTCGACTCGCTGGAACCACATTCTGGACATGGCAAAATCACCTGCCGCCTATGCCAGAACCGCTTGGCGAACACTCCGGAATCACCTGTCAGGCATGCCGGAACCACCTCTCAGACCTGCCAGAACCACATGCCAATGACACCGGAAGCACCTGCCGAGCATGCCGGAAGCACCTGCTCGACTCGCCAGAACCACCTGTCGGACACGCCAAAATCACCTGCCGGCTACGCCACAGCCAGTTGGTGAACACTCCGGAAACACCTGCCGGGCTGGCTGGAACCACCTGCCAGTCACGCCAACATCACCTGCCAGCTACGCCAGAACCACTTGGCGGAGACTCCAGAAACACCTGTTGGGCCAGCCGGAACCACCTCTCAGACGTGCCAGAACCATGTGCCTGAGATGCTGGAACCACACCCCAAACAGACCGAAACCACCTGCCAGACCCAACTGAACCACCTGCCAAGCACGCAGGAACAACCTGCTCGCCTCGCCGGAACCACATGCCGGGCGCAGCGGAAGCACCTGCCGAGCGCGCCGGAGCCACCTGCTCGCCTCGCCGGAACCACCTGCCCGGCGCGCCGGAGCCACCTGCTCGCCTCGCCGGAACCACCTGCCAGGCCCAGCAGAAGCACCTGCCGGGCGCGCCGGAGCCACCTGCTCGCCTCGCCGGAACCATGTGCCGGGCCCTAACCCTAACCCTAACCCTAACCCTATCCCCAAACCCTAACCCTAACCCTAACCCCTAACCCTAAGCCTAACCCTAAACCCTAACCCAACCATAACCCTAACCCTAACCCTACCCCTAACCCTAACCCCTAACCCCAAACCCTAAACCCTAACCCTAACCGTAACCCTAACCCTATCCCTAACCCTAACCTGACGGACAGGCTGGAACCAGCTGCTCAACTCGCCAGAACCACCTGCCAGACATGCCAGAACCACCTGCCGAGCACGCCGGAGCCACCTGCTGGACTCACCAGAACCACCTGCCTGACAGGCCAAAATCAACAGCTGGCTATGAGAGAACCACCTGGCAGACAATCCGCAATAACCTGCCAGGCATGCAGGAACCACCTCTCAGACGTAAGAGAACCACGTGCCGGACACGCTGGAACCACGTCCTGGACAGACTGGAACCACCTGCCGGACATGCCTGGACCACCTGCCGAGCACGCCGGAACCACCTGCTCGACTCGCAGGACCCATGTGCCAGACACGCCAAAATGAACTGCCGGCTACACCAGAACCACTTACCGGACACTCCGGAATAACCTGCCCGGCATGCCAGAACCACCTCTCAGAAGTGCCAGAAGCACGTGCTGGACATGCCGGAACAACCTATCGGACAGAACGGAACAACCTGCCGGACACACCAAAATCACCTGCGGGCTACGCCAGAACCACTTGGAGGACTCTCCGGGAAAACCTGCCGGGCATGCTGGAACCACCTCTCAGACGTGCCTGAACCACGTGGCGGACACTCCGGAAACGCATGTCGGGCCGGCCGGAACCACCTCTCAGACGTGCCAGAACCTCATGCCGGACACCCCAGAACCACCTGCTGGACAGACCGGAAACACCTGCCGGACACGCCGGAACCACATGTTCGACTCGCTGGAACCACATTCTGGACATGGCAAAATCACCTGCCGCCTATGCCAGAACCGCTTGGCGAACACTCCGGAATCACCTGTCAGGCATGCCGGAACCACCTCTCAGACCTGCCAGAACCACATGCCAATGACACCGGAAGCACCTGCCGAGCATGCCGGAAGCACCTGCTCGACTCGCCAGAACCACCTGTCGGACACGCCAAAATCACCTGCCGGCTACGCCACAGCCAGTTGGTGAACACTCCGGAAACACCTGCCGGGCTGGCTGGAACCACCTGCCAGTCACGCCAACATCACCTGCCAGCTACGCCAGAACCACTTGGCGGAGACTCCAGAAACACCTGTTGGGCCAGCCGGAACCACCTCTCAGACGTGCCAGAACCATGTGCCTGAGATGCTGGAACCACACCCCAAACAGACCGAAACCACCTGGCAGACCCAACTGAACCACCTGCCAAGCACGCAGGAACAACCTGCTCGCCTCGCCGGAACCACCTGCCGGGCGCAGCGGAAGCACCTGCCGAGCGCGCCGGAGCCACCTGCTCGCCTCGCCGGAACCACCTGCCCGGCGCGCCGGAGCCACCTGCTCGCCTCGCCGGAACCACCTGCCAGGCCCAGCAGAAGCACCTGCCAGGCGCGCCGGAGCCACCTGCTCGCCTCGCCGGAACCACCTGCCGGGTGCAGCGGAAGCACCTGCCGAGCGCGCCGGAGCCACCTGCTCACCTCGCCGGAACCACCTGCCGGGCCCAGCTGAAGCACGTGCCAAGCACGCCGGAGCCACCTGCTCGCCTCGCCGGAACCACCTGCCGGGCCCAGCGGAAGCACCTGCCGAGCGCGCCGGAGCCACCTGCTCGCCTCGCCGGAACCACGTGCCGGGCCCTAACCCTAACCCTAACCCTAACCCTATCCCCAAACCCTAACCCTAACCCTAACCCCTAACCCTAAGCCTAACCCTAAACCCTAACCCAACCGTAACCCTAACCCTAACCCTACCCCTAACGCTAACCCCTAACCCCAAACCCTAAACCCTAACCCTAACCGTAACCCTAACCCTATCCCTAACCCTAACCTGACGGACAGGCTGGAACCAGCTGCTCAACTCGCCGGAACCACCTGCCAGACATGCCAGAACCACCTGCCGAGCACGCCGGAGCCACCTGCTGGACTCACCAGAACCACCTGCCTGACAGGCCAAAATCAACAGCTGGCTATGAGAGAACCACCTGGCAGACAATCCGCAATAACCTGCCAGGCATGCAGGAACCACCTCTCAGACGTAAGAGAACCACGTGCCGGACACGCTGGAACCACGTCCTGGACAGACTGGAACCACCTGCCGGACATGCCTGGACCACCTGCCGAGCACGCCGGAACCACCTGCTCGACTCGCAGGACCCATGTGCCAGACACGCCAAAATGAACTGCCGGCTACACCAGAACCACTTACCGGACACTCCGGAATAACCTGCCCGGCATGCCAGAACCACCTCTCAGAAGTGCCAGAAGCACGTGCTGGACATGCCGGAACAACCTATCGGACAGAACGGAACAACCTGCCGGACACACCAAAATCACCTGCGGGCTACGCCAGAACCACTTGGAGGACTCTCCGGGAAAACCTGCCGGGCATGCTGGAACCACCTCTCAGACGTGCCTGAACCACGTGGCGGACACTCCGGAAACGCATGTCGGGCCGGCCGGAACCACCTCTCAGACGTGCCAGAACCTCATGCCGGACACCCCAGAACCACCTGCTGGACAGACCGGAAACACCTGCCGGACACGCCGGAACCACATGTTCGACTCGCTGGAACCACATTCTGGACATGGCAAAATCACCTGCCGCCTATGCCAGAACCGCTTGGCGAACACTCCGGAATCACCTGTCAGGCATGCCGGAACCACCTCTCAGACCTGCCAGAACCACATGCCAATGACACCGGAAGCACCTGCCGAGCATGCCGGAAGCACCTGCTCGACTCGCCAGAACCACCTGTCGGACACGCCAAAATCACATGCCGGCTACGCCACAGCCAGTTGGTGAACACTCCGGAAACACCTGCCGGGCTGGCTGGAACCACCTGCCAGTCACGCCAACATCACCTGCCAGCTACGCCAGAACCACTTGGCGGAGACTCCAGAAACACCTGTTGGGCCAGCCGGAACCACCTCTCAGACGTGCCAGAACCATGTGCCTGAGATGCTGGAACCACACCCCAAACAGACCGAAACCACCTGCCAGACCCAACTGAACCACCTGCCAAGCACGCAGGAACAACCTGCTCGCCTCGCCGGAACCACATGCCGGGCGCAGCGGAAGCACCTGCCGAGCGCGCCGGAGCCACCTGCTCGCCTCGCCGGAACCACCTGCCCGGCGCGCCGGAGCCACCTGCTCGCCTCGCCGGAACCACCTGCCAGGCCCAGCAGAAGCACCTGCCGGGCGCGCCGGAGCCACCTGCTCGCCTCGCCGGAACCACCTGCCGGGTGCAGCGGAAGCACCTGCCGAGCGCGCCGGAGCCACCTGCTCGCCTCGCCGGAACCACCTGCCGGGCCCAGCTGAATCACGTGCCAAGCACGCCGGAGCCACCTGCTCGCCTCGCCGGAACCACCTGCCGGGCCCAGCGGAAGCACCTGCCGAGCGCGCCGGAGCCACCTGCTCGCCTCGCCGGAACCACGTGCCGGGCCCTAACCCTAACCCTAACCCTAAGCCTATCCCCAAACCCTAACCCTAACCCTAACCCCTAACCCTAAGCCTAACCCTAAACCCTAACCCAACCGTAACCCTAACCCTAACCCTACCCCTAACCCTAACCCCTAACCCCAAACCCTAAACCCTAACCCTAACCGTAACCCTAACCCTATCCCTAACCCTAACCTGACGGACAGGCTGGAACCAGCTGCTCAACTCGCCGGAACCACCTGCCAGACATGCCAGAACCACCTGCCGAGCATGCCGGAGCCACCTGCTGGACTCACCAGAACCACCTGCCTGACAGGCCAAAATCAACAGCTGGCTATGAGAGAACCACCTGGCAGACAATCCGCAATAACCTGCCAGGCATGCAGGAACCACCTCTCAGACGTAAGAGAACCACGTGCCAGACACGCTGGAACCACGTCCTGGACAGACTGGAACCACCTGCCGGACATGCCTGGACCACCTGCCGAGCACGCCGCAACCACCTGCTCGACTCGCAGGACCCATGTGCCAGACACGCCAAAATGAACTGCCGGCTACACCAGAACCACTTACCGGACACTCCGGAATAACCTGCCCGGCATGCCAGAACCACCTCTCAGAAGTGCCAGAAGCACGTGCTGGACATGCCGGAACAACCTATCGGACAGAACGGAACAACCTGCCGGACACACCAAAATCACCTGCGGGCTACGCCAGAACCACTTGGAGGACTCTCCGGGAAAACCTGCCGGGCATGCTGGAACCACCTCTCAGACGTGCCTGAACCACGTGGCGGACACTCCGGAAACGCATGTCGGGCCGGCCGGAACCACCTCTCAGACGTGCCAGAACCTCATGCCGGACACCCCAGAACCACCTGCTGGACAGACCGGAAACACCTGCCGGACACGCCGGAACCACATGTTCGACTCGCTGGAACCACATTCTGGACATGGCAAAATCACCTGCCGCCTATGCCAGAACCGCTTGGCGAACACTCCGGAATCACCTGTCAGGCATGCCGGAACCACCTCTCAGACCTGCCAGAACCACATGCCAATGACACCGGAAGCACCTGCCGAGCATGCCGGAAGCACCTGCTCGACTCGCCAGAACCACCTGTCGGACACGCCAAAATCACCTGCCGGCTACGCCACAGCCAGTTGGTGAACACTCCGGAAACACCTGCCGGGCTGGCTGGAACCACCTGCCAGTCACGCCAACATCACCTGCCAGCTACGCCAGAACCACTTGGCGGAGACTCCAGAAACACCTGTTGGGCCAGCCGGAACCACCTCTCAGACGTGCCAGAACCATGTGCCTGAGATGCTGGAACCACACCCCAAACAGACCGAAACCACCTGCCAGACCCAACTGAACCACCTGCCAAGCACGCAGGAACAACCTGCTCGCCTCGCCGGAATCACATGCCGGGCGCAGCGGAAGCACCTGCCGAGCGCGCCGGAGCCACCTGCTCGCCTCGCCGGAACCACCTGCCCGGCGCGCCGGAGCCACCTGCTCGCCTCGCCGGAACCACCTGCCAGGCCCAGCAGAAGCACCTGCCTGGCGCGCCGGAGCCACCTGCTCGCCTCGCCGGAACCACCTGCCGGGTGCAGCGGAAGCACCTGCCGAGCGCGCCGGAGCCACCTGCTCGCCTCGCCGGAACCACCTGCCGGGCCCAGCTGAAGCACGTGCCAAGCACGCCGGAGCCACCTGCTCGCCTCGCCGGAACCACCTGCCGGGCCCAGCGGAAGCACCTGCCGAGCGCGCCGGAGCCACCTGCTCGCCTCGCCGGAACCACGTGCCGGGCCCTAACCCTAACCCTAACCCTAACCCTATCCCCAAACCCTAACCCTAACCCTAACCCCTAACCCTAAGCCTAACCCTAAACCCTAACCCAACCGTAACCCTAACCCTAACCCTACCCCTAACCCTAACCCCTAACCCCAAACCCTAAACCCTAACCCTAACCGTAACCCTAACCCTATCCCTAACCCTAACCTGACGGACAGGCTGGAACCAGCTGCTCAACTCGCCGGAACCACCTGCCAGACATGCCAGAACCACCTGCCGAGCACGCCGGAGCCACCTGCTGGACTCACCAGAACCACCTGCCTGACAGGCCAAAATCAACAGCTGGCTATGAGAGAACCACCTGGCAGACAATCCGCAATAACCTGCCAGGCATGCAGGAACCACCTCTCAGACGTAAGAGAACCACGTGCCGGACACGCTGGAACCACGTCCTGGACAGACTGGAACCACCTGCCGGACATGCCTGGACCACCTGCCGAGCACGCCGCAACCACCTGCTCGACTCGCAGGACCCATGTGCCAGACACGCCAAAATGAACTGCCGGCTACACCAGAACCACTTACCGGACACTCCGGAATAACCTGCCCGGCATGCCAGAACCACCTCTCAGAAGTGCCAGAAGCACGTGCTGGACATGCCGGAACAACCTATCGGACAGAACGGAACAACCTGCCGGACACACCAAAATCACCTGCGGGCTACGCCAGAACCACTTGGAGGACTCTCCGGGAAAACCTGCCGGGCATGCTGGAACCACCTCTCAGACGTGCCTGAACCACGTGGCGGACACTCCGGAAACGCATGTCGGGCCGGCCGGAACCACCTCTCAGACGTGCCAGAACCTCATGCCGGACACCCCAGAACCACCTGCTGGACAGACCGGAAACACCTGCCGGACACGCCGGAACCACATGTTCGACTCGCTGGAACCACATTCTGGACATGGCAAAATCACCTGCCGCCTATGCCAGAACCGCTTGGCGAACACTCCGGAATCACCTGTCAGGCATGCCGGAACCATCTCTCAGACATGCCAGAACCACATGCCAATGACACCGGAAGCACCTGCCGAGCATGCCGGAAGCACCTGCTCGACTCGCCAGAACCACCTGTCGGACACGCCAAAATCACCTGCCGGCTACACCACAGCCAGTTGGTGAACACTCCGGAAACACCTGCCGGGCTGGCTGGAACCACCTGCCAGTCACGCCAACATCACCTGCCAGCTACGCCAGAACCACTTGGCGGAGACTCCAGAAACACCTGTTGGGCCAGCCGGAACCACCTCTCAGACGTGCCAGAACCATGTGCCTGAGATGCTGGAACCACACCCCAAACAGACCGAAACCACCTGCCAGACCCAACTGAACCACCTGCCAAGCACGCAGGAACAACCTGCTCGCCTCGCCGGAACCACATGCCGGGCGCAGCGGAAGCACCTGCCGAGCGCGCCGGAGCCACCTGCTCGCCTCGCCGGAACCACCTGCCCGGCGCGCCGGAGCCACCTGCTCGCCTCGCCGGAACCACCTGCCAGGCCCAGCAGAAGCACCTGCCGGGCGCTCCGGAGCCACCTGCTCGCCTCGCCGGAACCACGTGCCGGGCCCTAACCCTAACCCTAACCCTAACCCTATCCCCAAACCCTAACCCTAACCCTAACCCCTAACCCTAAGCCTAACCCTAAACCCTAACCCAACCGTAACCCTAACCCTAACCCTACCCCTAACCCTAACCCCTAACCCCAAACCCTAAACCCTAACCCTAACCGTAACCCTAACCCTATCCCTAACCCTAACCTGACGGACAGGCTGGAACCAGCTGCTCAACTCGCCGGAACCACCTGCCAGACATGCCAGAACCACCTGCCGAGCATGCCGGAGCCACCTGCTGGACTCACCAGAACCACCTGCCTGACAGGCCAAAATCAACAGCTGGCTATGAGAGAACCACCTGGCAGACAATCCGCAATAACCTGCCAGGCATGCAGGAACCACCTCTCAGACGTAAGAGAACCACGTGCCAGACACGCTGGAACCACGTCCTGGACAGACTGGAACCACCTGCCGGACATGCCTGGACCACCTGCCGAGCACGCCGGAACCACCTGCTCGACTCGCAGGACCCATGTGCCAGACACGCCAAAATGAACTGCCGGCTACACCAGAACCACTTACCGGACACTCCGGAATAACCTGCCCGGCATGCCAGAACCACCTCTCAGAAGTGCCAGAAGCACGTGCTGGACATGCCGGAACAACCTATCGGACAGAACGGAACAACCTGCCGGACACACCAAAATCACCTGCGGGCTACGCCAGAACCACTTGGAGGACTCTCCGGGAAAACCTGCCGGGCATGCTGGAACCACCTCTCAGACGTGCCTGAACCACGTGGCGGACACTCCGGAAACGCATGTCGGGCCGGCCGGAACCACCTCTCAGACGTGCCAGAACCTCATGCCGGACACCCCAGAACCACCTGCTGGACAGACCGGAAACACCTGCCGGACACGCCGGAACCACATGTTCGACTCGCTGGAACCACATTCTGGACATGGCAAAATCACCTGCCGCCTATGCCAGAACCGCTTGGCGAACACTCCGGAATCACCTGTCAGGCATGCCGGAACCACCTCTCAGACCTGCCAGAACCACATGCCAATGACACCGGAAGCACCTGCCGAGCATGCCGGAAGCACCTGCTCGACTCGCCAGAACCACCTGTCGGACACGCCAAAATCACCTGCCGGCTACGCCACAGCCAGTTGGTGAACACTCCGGAAACACCTGCCGGGCTGGCTGGAACCACCTGCCAGTCACGCCAACATCACCTGCCAGCTACGCCAGAACCACTTGGCGGAGACTCCAGAAACACCTGTTGGGCCAGCCGGAACCACCTCTCAGACGTGCCAGAACCATGTGCCTGAGATGCTGGAACCACACCCCAAACAGACCGAAACCACCTGCCAGACCCAACTGAACCACCTGCCAAGCACGCAGGAACAACCTGCTCGCCTCGCCGGAACCACATGCCGGGCGCAGCGGAAGCACCTGCCGAGCGCGCCGGAGCCACCTGCTCGCCTCGCCGGAACCACCTGCCCGGCGCGCCGGAGCCACCTGCTCGCCTCGCCGGAACCACCTGCCAGGCCCAGCAGAAGCACCTGCCGGGCGCGCCGGAGCCACCTGCTCGCCTCGCCGGAACCACCTGCCGGGTGCAGCGGAAGCACCTGCCGAGCGCGCCGGAGCCACCTGCTCGCCTCGCCGGAACCACCTGCCGGGCCCAGCTGAAGCACGTGCCAAGCACGCCGGAGCCACCTGCTCGCCTCGCCGGAACCACCTGCCGGGCCCAGCGGAAGCACCTGCCGAGCGCGCCGGAGCCACCTGCTCGCCTCGCCGGAACCACGTGCCGGGCCCTAACCCTAACCCTAACCCTAACCCTATCCCCAAACCCTAACCCTAACCCTAACCCCTAACCCTAAGCCTAACCCTAAACCCTAACCCAACCGTAACCCTAACCCTAACCCTACCCCTAACCCTAACCCCTAACCCCAAACCCTAAACCCTAACCCTAACCGTAACCCTAACCCTATCCCTAACCCTAACCTGACGGACAGGCTGGAACCAGCTGCTCAACTCGCCGGAACCACCTGCCAGACATGCCAGAACCACCTGCCGAGCACGCCGGAGCCACCTGCTGGACTCACCAGAACCACCTGCCTGACAGGCCAAAATCAACAGCTGGCTATGAGAGAACCACCTGGCAGACAATCCGCAATAACCTGCCAGGCATGCAGGAACCACCTCTCAGACGTAAGAGAACCACGTGCCGGACACGCTGGAACCACGTCCTGGACAGACTGGAACCACCTGCCGGACATGCCTGGACCACCTGCCGAGCACGCCGGAACCACCTGCTCGACTCGCAGGACCCATGTGCCAGACACGCCAAAATGAACTGCCGGCTACACCAGAACCACTTACCGGACACTCCGGAATAACCTGCCCGGCATGCCAGAACCACCTCTCAGAAGTGCCAGAAGCACGTGCTGGACATGCCGGAACAACCTATCGGACAGAACGGAACAACCTGCCGGACACACCAAAATCACCTGCGGGCTACGCCAGAACCACTTGGAGGACTCTCCGGGAAAACCTGCCGGGCATGCTGGAACCACCTCTCAGACGTGCCTGAACCACGTGGCGGACACTCCGGAAACGCATGTCGGGCCGGCCGGAACCACCTCTCAGACGTGCCAGAACCTCATGCCGGACACCCCAGAACCACCTGCTGGACAGACCGGAAACACCTGCCGGACACGCCGGAACCACATGTTCGACTCGCTGGAACCACATTCTGGACATGGCAAAATCACCTGCCGCCTATGCCAGAACCGCTTGGCGAACACTCCGGAATCACCTGTCAGGCATGCCGGAACCACCTCTCAGACCTGCCAGAACCACATGCCAATGACACCGGAAGCACCTGCCGAGCATGCCGGAAGCACCTGCTCGACTCGCCAGAACCACCTGTCGGACACGCCAAAATCACCTGCCGGCTACGCCACAGCCAGTTGGTGAACACTCCGGAAACACCTGCCGGGCTGGCTGGAACCACCTGCCAGTCACGCCAACATCACCTGCCAGCTACGCCAGAACCACTTGGCGGAGACTCCAGAAACACCTGTTGGGCCAGCCGGAACCACCTCTCAGACGTGCCAGAACCATGTGCCTGAGATGCTGGAACCACACCCCAAACAGACCGAAACCACCTGCCAGACCCAACTGAACCACCTGCCAAGCACGCAGGAACAACCTGCTCGCCTCGCCGGAATCACATGCCGGGCGCAGCGGAAGCACCTGCCGAGCGCGCCGGAGCCACCTGCTCGCCTCGCCGGAACCACCTGCCCGGCGCGCCGGAGCCACCTGCTCGCCTCGCCGGAACCACCTGCCAGGCCCAGCAGAAGCACCTGCCTGGCGCGCCGGAGCCACCTGCTCGCCTCGCCGGAACCACCTGCCGGGTGCAGCGGAAGCACCTGCCGAGCGCGCCGGAGCCACCTGCTCGCCTCGCCGGAACCACCTGCCGGGCCCAGCTGAAGCACGTGCCAAGCACGCCGGAGCCACCTGCTCGCCTCGCCGGAACCACCTGCCGGGCCCAGCGGAAGCACCTGCCGAGCGCGCCGGAGCCACCTGCTCGCCTCGCCGGAACCACGTGCCGGGCCCTAACCCTAACCCTAACCCTAACCCTATCCCCAAACCCTAACCCTAACCCTAACCCCTAACCCTAAGCCTAACCCTAAACCCTAACCCAACCGTAACCCTAACCCTAACCCTACCCCTAACCCTAACCCCTAACCCCAAACCCTAAACCCTAACCCTAACCGTAACCCTAACCCTATCCCTAACCCTAACCTGACGGACAGGCTGGAACCAGCTGCTCAACTCGCCGGAACCACCTGCCAGACATGCCAGAACCACCTGCCGAGCACGCCGGAGCCACCTGCTGGACTCACCAGAACCACCTGCCTGACAGGCCAAAATCAACAGCTGGCTATGAGAGAACCACCTGGCAGACAATCCGCAATAACCTGCCAGGCATGCAGGAACCACCTCTCAGACGTAAGAGAACCACGTGCCGGACACGCTGGAACCACGTCCTGGACAGACTGGAACCACCTGCCGGACATGCCTGGACCACCTGCCGAGCACGCCGCAACCACCTGCTCGACTCGCAGGACCCATGTGCCAGACACGCCAAAATGAACTGCCGGCTACACCAGAACCACTTACCGGACACTCCGGAATAACCTGCCCGGCATGCCAGAACCACCTCTCAGAAGTGCCAGAAGCACGTGCTGGACATGCCGGAACAACCTATCGGACAGAACGGAACAACCTGCCGGACACACCAAAATCACCTGCGGGCTACGCCAGAACCACTTGGAGGACTCTCCGGGAAAACCTGCCGGGCATGCTGGAACCACCTCTCAGACGTGCCTGAACCACGTGGCGGACACTCCGGAAACGCATGTCGGGCCGGCCGGAACCACCTCTCAGACGTGCCAGAACCTCATGCCGGACACCCCAGAACCACCTGCTGGACAGACCGGAAACACCTGCCGGACACGCCGGAACCACATGTTCGACTCGCTGGAACCACATTCTGGACATGGCAAAATCACCTGCCGCCTATGCCAGAACCGCTTGGCGAACACTCCGGAATCACCTGTCAGGCATGCTGGTACCATCTCTCAGACATGCCAGAACCACATGCCAATGACACCGGAAGCACCTGCCGAGCATGCCGGAAGCACCTGCTCGACTCGCCAGAACCACCTGTCGGACACGCCAAAATCACCTGCCGGCTACACCACAGCCAGTTGGTGAACACTCCGGAAACACCTGCCGGGCTGGCTGGAACCACCTGCCAGTCACGCCAACATCACCTGCCAGCTACGCCAGAACCACTTGGCGGAGACTCCAGAAACACCTGTTGGGCCAGCCGGAACCACCTCTCAGACGTGCCAGAACCATGTGCCTGAGATGCTGGAACCACACCCCAAACAGACCGAAACCACCTGCCAGACCCAACTGAACCACCTGCCAAGCACGCAGGAACAACCTGCTCGCCTCGCCGGAACCACATGCCGGGCGCAGCGGAAGCACCTGCCGAGCGCGCCGGAGCCACCTGCTCGCCTCGCCGGAACCACCTGCCCGGCGCGCCGGAGCCACCTGCTCGCCTCGCCGGAACCACCTGCCAGGCCCAGCAGAAGCACCTGCCGGGCGCTCCGGAGCCACCTGCTCGCCTCGCCGGAACCACGTGCCGGGCCCTAACCCTAACCCTAACCCTAACCCTATCCCCAAACCCTAACCCTAACCCTAACCCCTAACCCTAAGCCTAACCCTAAACCCTAACCCAACCGTAACCCTAACCCTAACCCTACCCCTAACCCTAACCCCTAACCCCAAACCCTAAACCCTAACCCTAACCGTAACCCTAACCCTATCCCTAACCCTAACCTGACGGACAGGCTGGAACCAGCTGCTCAACTCGCCGGAACCACCTGCCAGACATGCCAGAACCACCTGCCGAGCATGCCGGAGCCACCTGCTGGACTCACCAGAACCACCTGCCTGACAGGCCAAAATCAACAGCTGGCTATGAGAGAACCACCTGGCAGACAATCCGCAATAACCTGCCAGGCATGCAGGAACCACCTCTCAGACGTAAGAGAACCACGTGCCAGACACGCTGGAACCACGTCCTGGACAGACTGGAACCACCTGCCGGACATGCCTGGACCACCTGCCGAGCACGCCGGAACCACCTGCTCGACTCGCAGGACCCATGTGCCAGACACGCCAAAATGAACTGCCGGCTACACCAGAACCACTTACCGGACACTCCGGAATAACCTGCCCGGCATGCCAGAACCACCTCTCAGAAGTGCCAGAAGCACGTGCTGGACATGCCGGAACAACCTATCGGACAGAACGGAACAACCTGCCGGACACACCAAAATCACCTGCGGGCTACGCCAGAACCACTTGGAGGACTCTCCGGGAAAACCTGCCGGGCATGCTGGAACCACCTCTCAGACGTGCCTGAACCACGTGGCGGACACTCCGGAAACGCATGTCGGGCCGGCCGGAACCACCTCTCAGACGTGCCAGAACCTCATGCCGGACACCCCAGAACCACCTGCTGGACAGACCGGAAACACCTGCCGGACACGCCGGAACCACATGTTCGACTCGCTGGAACCACATTCTGGACATGGCAAAATCACCTGCCGCCTATGCCAGAACCGCTTGGCGAACACTCCGGAATCACCTGTCAGGCATGCCGGAACCACCTCTCAGACCTGCCAGAACCACATGCCAATGACACCGGAAGCACCTGCCGAGCATGCCGGAAGCACCTGCTCGACTCGCCAGAACCACCTGTCGGACACGCCAAAATCACCTGCCGGCTACGCCACAGCCAGTTGGTGAACACTCCGGAAACACCTGCCGGGCTGGCTGGAACCACCTGCCAGTCACGCCAACATCACCTGCCAGCTACGCCAGAACCACTTGGCGGAGACTCCAGAAACACCTGTTGGGCCAGCCGGAACCACCTCTCAGACGTGCCAGAACCATGTGCCTGAGATGCTGGAACCACACCCCAAACAGACCGAAACCACCTGCCAGACCCAACTGAACCACCTGCCAAGCACGCAGGAACAACCTGCTCGCCTCGCCGGAACCACATGCCGGGCGCAGCGGAAGCACCTGCCGAGCGCGCCGGAGCCACCTGCTCGCCTCGCCGGAACCACCTGCCCGGCGCGCCGGAGCCACCTGCTCGCCTCGCCGGAACCACCTGCCAGGCCCAGCAGAAGCACCTGCCGGGCGCGCCGGAGCCACCTGCTCGCCTCGCCGGAACCACCTGCCGGGTGCAGCGGAAGCACCTGCCGAGCGCGCCGGAGCCACCTGCTCGCCTCGCCGGAACCACCTGCCGGGCCCAGCTGAAGCACGTGCCAAGCACGCCGGAGCCACCTGCTCGCCTCGCCGGAACCACCTGCCGGGCCCAGCGGAAGCACCTGCCGAGCGCGCCGGAGCCACCTGCTCGCCTCGCCGGAACCACGTGCCGGGCCCTAACCCTAACCCTAACCCTAACCCTATCCCCAAACCCTAACCCTAACCCTAACCCCTAACCCTAAGCCTAACCCTAAACCCTAACCCAACCGTAACCCTAACCCTAACCCTACCCCTAACCCTAACCCCTAACCCCAAACCCTAAACCCTAACCCTAACCGTAACCCTAACCCTATCCCTAACCCTAACCTGACGGACAGGCTGGAACCAGCTGCTCAACTCGCCGGAACCACCTGCCAGACATGCCAGAACCACCTGCCGAGCACGCCGGAGCCACCTGCTGGACTCACCAGAACCACCTGCCTGACAGGCCAAAATCAACAGCTGGCTATGAGAGAACCACCTGGCAGACAATCCGCAATAACCTGCCAGGCATGCAGGAACCACCTCTCAGACGTAAGAGAACCACGTGCCGGACACGCTGGAACCACGTCCTGGACAGACTGGAACCACCTGCCGGACATGCCTGGACCACCTGCCGAGCACGCCGGAACCACCTGCTCGACTCGCAGGACCCATGTGCCAGACACGCCAAAATGAACTGCCGGCTACACCAGAACCACTTACCGGACACTCCGGAATAACCTGCCCGGCATGCCAGAACCACCTCTCAGAAGTGCCAGAAGCACGTGCTGGACATGCCGGAACAACCTATCGGACAGAACGGAACAACCTGCCGGACACACCAAAATCACCTGCGGGCTACGCCAGAACCACTTGGAGGACTCTCCGGGAAAACCTGCCGGGCATGCTGGAACCACCTCTCAGACGTGCCTGAACCACGTGGCGGACACTCCGGAAACGCATGTCGGGCCGGCCGGAACCACCTCTCAGACGTGCCAGAACCTCATGCCGGACACCCCAGAACCACCTGCTGGACAGACCGGAAACACCTGCCGGACACGCCGGAACCACATGTTCGACTCGCTGGAACCACATTCTGGACATGGCAAAATCACCTGCCGCCTATGCCAGAACCGCTTGGCGAACACTCCGGAATCACCTGTCAGGCATGCCGGAACCACCTCTCAGACCTGCCAGAACCACATGCCAATGACACCGGAAGCACCTGCCGAGCATGCCGGAAGCACCTGCTCGACTCGCCAGAACCACCTGTCGGACACGCCAAAATCACCTGCCGGCTACGCCACAGCCAGTTGGTGAACACTCCGGAAACACCTGCCGGGCTGGCTGGAACCACCTGCCAGTCACGCCAACATCACCTGCCAGCTACGCCAGAACCACTTGGCGGAGACTCCAGAAACACCTGTTGGGCCAGCCGGAACCACCTCTCAGACGTGCCAGAACCATGTGCCTGAGATGCTGGAACCACACCCCAAACAGACCGAAACCACCTGCCAGACCCAACTGAACCACCTGCCAAGCACGGAGGAACAACCTGCTCGCCTCGCCGGAACCACATGCCGGGCGCAGCGGAAGCACCTGCCGAGCGCGCCGGAGCCACCTGCTCGCCTCGCCGGAACCACGTGCCGGGCCCTAACCCTAACCCTAACCCTAACCCTATCCCCAAACCCTAACCCTAACCCTAACCCCTAACCCTAAGCCTAACCCTAAACCCTAACCCAACCGTAACCCTAACCCTAACCCTACCCCTAACCCTAACCCCTAACCCCAAACCCTAAACCCTAAAACTAACCGTAACCCTAACCCTATCCCTAACCCTAACCTGACGGACAGGCTGGAACCAGCTGCTCCACTCGCCGGAACCACCTGCCAGACATGCCAGAACCACCTGCCGAGCACGCCGGAGCCACCTGCTGGACTCACCAGAACCACCTGCCTGACAGGCCAAAATCAACAGCTGGCTATGAGAGAACCACCTGGCAGACAATCCGCAATAACCTGCCAGGCATGCAGGAACCACCTCTCAGACGTAAGAGAACCACGTGCCGGACACGCTGGAACCACGTCCTGGACAGACTGGAACCACCTGCCGGACATGCCTGGACCACCTGCCGAGCACGCCGCAACCACCTGCTCGACTCGCAGGACCCATGTGCCAGACACGCCAAAATGAACTGCCGGCTACACCAGAACCACTTACCGGACACTCCGGAATAACCTGCCCGGCATGCCAGAACCACCTCTCAGAAGTGCCAGAAGCACGTGCTGGACATGCCGGAACAACCTATCGGACAGAACGGAACAACCTGCCGGACACACCAAAATCACCTGCGGGCTACGCCAGAACCACTTGGAGGACTCTCCGGGAAAACCTGCCGGGCATGCTGGAACCACCTCTCAGACGTGCCTGAACCACGTGGCGGACACTCCGGAAACGCATGTCGGGCCGGCCGGAACCACCTCTCAGACGTGCCAGAACCTCATGCCGGACACCCCAGAACCACCTGCTGGACAGACCGGAAACACCTGCCGGACACGCCGGAACCACATGTTCGACTCGCTGGAACCACATTCTGGACATGGCAAAATCACCTGCCGCCTATGCCAGAACCGCTTGGCGAACACTCCGGAATCACCTGTCAGGCATGCCGGAACCACCTCTCAGACCTGCCAGAACCACATGCCAATGACACCGGAAGCACCTGCCGAGCATGCCGGAAGCACCTGCTCGACTCGCCAGAACCACCTGTCGGACACGCCAAAATCACCTGCCGGCTACGCCACAGCCAGTTGGTGAACACTCCGGAAACACCTGCCGGGCTGGCTGGAACCACCTGCCAGTCACGCCAACATCACCTGCCAGCTACGCCAGAACCACTTGGCGGAGACTCCAGAAACACCTGTTGGGCCAGCCGGAACCACCTCTCAGACGTGCCAGAACCATGTGCCTGAGATGCTGGAACCACACCCCAAACAGACCGAAACCACCTGCCAGACCCAACTGAACCACCTGCCAAGCACGCAGGAACAACCTGCTCGCCTCGCCGGAACCACATGCCGGGCGCAGCGGAAGCACCTGCCGAGCGCGCCGGAGCCACCTGCTCGCCTCGCCGGAACCACCTGCCCGGCGCGCCGGAGCCACCTGCTCGCCTCGCCGGAACCACCTGCCAGGCCCAGCAGAAGCACCTGCCGGGCGCGCCGGAGCCACCTGCTCGCCTCGCCGGAACCACGTGCCGGGCCCTAACCCTAACCCTAACCCTAACCCTATCCCCAAACCCTAACCCTAACCCTAACCCCTAACCCTAAGCCTAACCCTAAACCCTAACCCAACCGTAACCCTAACCCTAACCCTACCCCTAACCCTAACCCCTAACCCCAAACCCTAAACCCTAAAACTAACCGTAACCCTAACCCTATCCCTAACCCTAACCTGACGGACAGGCTGGAACCAGCTGCTCCACTCGCCGACACCACCTGCCAGACATGCCAGAACCACCTGCCGAGCACGCCGGAGCCACCTGCTGGACTCACCAGAACCACCTGCCTGACAGGCCAAAATCAACAGCTGGCTATGAGAGAACCACCTGGCAGACAATCCGCAATAACCTGCCAGGCATGCAGGAACCACCTCTCAGACGTAAGAGAACCACGTGCCGGACACGCTGGAACCACGTCCTGGACAGACTGGAACCACCTGCCGGACATGCCTGGACCACCTGCCGAGCACGCCGCAACCACCTGCTCGACTCGCAGGACCCATGTGCCAGACACGCCAAAATGAACTGCCGGCTACACCAGAACCACTTACCGGACACTCCGGAATAACCTGCCCGGCATGCCAGAACCACCTCTCAGAAGTGCCAGAAGCACGTGCTGGACATGCCGGAACAACCTATCGGACAGAACGGAACAACCTGCCGGACACACCAAAATCACCTGCGGGCTACGCCAGAACCACTTGGAGGACTCTCCGGGAAAACCTGCCGGGCATGCTGGAACCACCTCTCAGACGTGCCTGAACCACGTGGCGGACACTCCGGAAACGCATGTCGGGCCGGCCGGAACCACCTCTCAGACGTGCCAGAACCTCATGCCGGACACCCCAGAACCACCTGCTGGACAGACCGGAAACACCTGCCGGACACGCCGGAACCACATGTTCGACTCGCTGGAACCACATTCTGGACATGGCAAAATCACCTGCCGCCTATGCCAGAACCGCTTGGCGAACACTCCGGAATCACCTGTCAGGCATGCCGGAACCACCTCTCAGACCTGCCAGAACCACATGCCAATGACACCGGAAGCACCTGCCGAGCATGCCGGAAGCACCTGCTCGACTCGCCAGAACCACCTGTCGGACACGCCAAAATCACCTGCCGGCTACGCCACAGCCAGTTGGTGAACACTCCGGAAACACCTGCCGGGCTGGCTGGAACCACCTGCCAGTCACGCCAACATCACCTGCCAGCTACGCCAGAACCACTTGGCGGAGACTCCAGAAACACCTGTTGGGCCAGCCGGAACCACCTCTCAGACGTGCCAGAACCATGTGCCTGAGATGCTGGAACCACACCCCAAACAGACCGAAACCACCTGCCAGACCCAACTGAACCACCTGCCAAGCACGCAGGAACAACCTGCTCGCCTCGCCGGAACCACATGCCGGGCGCAGCGGAAGCACCTGCCGAGCGCGCCGGAGCCACCTGCTCGCCTCGCCGGAACCACGTGCCGGGCCCTAACCCTAACCCTAACCCTAACCCTATCCCCAAACCCTAACCCTAACCCTAACCCCTAACCCTAAGCCTAACCCTAAACCCTAACCCAACCGTAACCCTAACCCTAACCCTACCCCTAACCCTAACCCCTAACCCCAAACCCTAAACCCTAAAACTAACCGTAACCCTAACCCTATCCCTAACCCTAACCTGACGGACAGGCTGGAACCAGCTGCTCCACTCGCCGGAACCACCTGCCAGACATGCCAGAACCACCTGCCGAGCACGCCGGAGCCACCTGCTGGACTCACCACAACCACCTGCCTGACAGGCCAAAATCAACAGCTGGCTATGAGAGAACCACCTGGCAGACAATCCGCAATAACCTGCCAGGCATGCAGGAACCACCTCTCAGACGTAAGAGAACCACGTGCCGGACACGCTGGAACCACGTCCTGGACAGACTGGAACCACCTGCCGGACATGCCTGGACCACCTGCCGAGCACGCCGGAACCACCTGCTCGACTCGCAGGACCCATGTGCCAGACACGCCAAAATGAACTGCCGGCTACACCAGAACCACTTACCGGACACTCCGGAATAACCTGCCCGGCATGCCAGAACCACCTCTCAGAAGTGCCAGAAGCACGTGCTGGACATGCCGGAACAACCTATCGGACAGAACGGAACAACCTGCCGGACACACCAAAATCACCTGCGGGCTACGCCAGAACCACTTGGAGGACTCTCCGGGAAAACCTGCCGGGCATGCTGGAACCACCTCTCAGACGTGCCTGAACCACGTGGCGGACACTCCGGAAACGCATGTCGGGCCGGCCGGAACCACCTCTCAGACGTGCCAGAACCTCATGCCGGACACCCCAGAACCACCTGCTGGACAGACCGGAAACACCTGCCGGACACGCCGGAACCACATGTTCGACTCGCTGGAACCACATTCTGGACATGGCAAAATCACCTGCCGCCTATGCCAGAACCGCTTGGCGAACACTCCGGAATCACCTGTCAGGCATGCCGGAACCACCTCTCAGACCTGCCAGAACCACATGCCAATGACACCGGAAGCACCTGCCGAGCATGCCGGAAGCACCTGCTCGACTCGCCAGAACCACCTGTCGGACACGCCAAAATCACCTGCCGGCTACGCCACAGCCAGTTGGTGAACACTCCGGAAACACCTGCCGGGCTGGCTGGAACCACCTGCCAGTCACGCCAACATCACCTGCCAGCTACGCCAGAACCACTTGGCGGAGACTCCAGAAACACCTGTTGGGCCAGCCGGAAACACCTCTCAGACGTGCCAGAACCATGTGCCTGAGATGCTGGAACCACACCCCGAACAGACCGAAACCATCTGCCAGACCCAACTGAACCACCTGCCGAGCACGCAGGAACAACCTGCTCGCCTCGCCGGAACCACCTGCCGGGCCCAGCGGAAGCACCTGACGGGCGCGCCGGAGCCACCTGCTCGGCTCGCCGGAACCACCTGCCGGGCCCTAACCCTAACCCTAACCCTAACCCTATCCCCAAACCCTAACCCTAACCCTAACCCCTAACCCTAAGCCTAACCCTAAACCCTAACCCAACCGTAACCCTAACCCTAACCCTACCCCTAACCCTAACCCCTAACCCCAAACCCTAAACCCTAACCCTAACCGTAACCCTAACCCTATCCCTAACCCTAACCTGACGGACATGCTGGAACCAGCTGCTCAACTCGCCGGAACCTCCTGCCAGACATGCCAGAACCACCTGCCGAGCACGCCGGAGCCACCTGCTGGACTCACCACAACCACCTGCCTGACAGGCCAAAATCAACAGCTGGCTATGAGAGAACCACCTGGCAGACAATCCGCAATAACCTGCCAGGCATGCAGGAACCACCTCTCAGACGTAAGAGAACCACGTGCCGGACACGCTGGAACCACGTCCTGGACAGACTGGAACCACCTGCCGGACATGCCTGGACCACCTGCCGAGCACGCCGCAACCACCTGCTCGACTCGCAGGACCCATGTGCCAGACACGCCAAAATGAACTGCCGGCTACACCAGAACCACTTACCGGACACTCCGGAATAACCTGCCCGGCATGCCAGAACCACCTCTCAGAAGTGCCAGAAGCACGTGCTGGACATGCCGGAACAACCTATCGGACAGAACGGAACAACCTGCCGGACACACCAAAATCACCTGCGGGCTACGCCAGAACCACTTGGAGGACTCTCCGGGAAAACCTGCCGGGCATGCTGGAACCACCTCTCAGACGTGCCTGAACCACGTGGCGGACACTCCGGAAACGCATGTCGGGCCGGCCGGAACCACCTCTCAGACGTGCCAGAACCTCATGCCGGACACCCCAGAACCACCTGCTGGACAGACCGGAAACACCTGCCGGACACGCCGGAACCACATGTTCGACTCGCTGGAACCACATTCTGGACATGGCAAAATCACCTGCCGCCTATGCCAGAACCGCTTGGCGAACACTCCGGAATCACCTGTCAGGCATGCCGGAACCACCTCTCAGACCTGCCAGAACCACATGCCAATGACACCGGAAGCACCTGCCGAGCATGCCGGAAGCACCTGCTCGACTCGCCAGAACCACCTGTCGGACACGCCAAAATCACCTGCCGGCTACGCCACAGCCAGTTGGTGAACACTCCGGAAACACCTGCCGGGCTGGCTGGAACCACCTGCCAGTCACGCCAACATCACCTGCCAGCTACGCCAGAACCACTTGGCGGAGACTCCAGAAACACCTGTTGGGCCAGCCGGAACCACCTCTCAGACGTGCCAGAACCATGTGCCTGAGATGCTGGAACCACACCCCAAACAGACCGAAACCACCTGCCAGACCCAACTGAACCACCTGCCAAGCACGCAGGAACAACCTGCTCGCCTCGCCGGAACCACATGCCGGGCGCAGCGGAAGCACCTGCCGAGCGCGCCGGAGCCACCTGCTCGCCTCGCGAGAACCACCTGCCCGGCGCGCCGGAGCCACCTGCTCGCCTCGCCGGAACCACCTGCCAGGCCCAGCAGAAGCACCTGCCGGGCGCGCCGGAGCCACCTGCTCGCCTCGCCGGAACCACGTGCCGGGCCCTAACCCTAACCCTAACCCTAACCCTATCCCCAAACCCTAACCCTAACCCTAACCCCTAACCCTAAGCCTAACCCTAAACCCTAACCCAACCGTAACCCTAACCCTAACCCTACCCCTAACCCTAACCCCTAACCCCAAACCCTAAACCCTAAAACTAACCGTAACCCTAACCCTATCCCTAACCCTAACCTGACGGACAGGCTGCAACCAGCTGCTCCACTCGCCGGAACCACCTGCCAGACATGCCAGAACCACCTGCCGAGCACGCCGGAGCCACCTGCTGGACTCACCAGAACCACCTGCCTGACAGGCCAAAATCAACAGCTGGCTATGAGAGAACCACCTGGCAGACAATCCGCAATAACCTGCCAGGCATGCAGGAACCACCTCTCAGACGTAAGAGAACCACGTGCCGGACACGCTGGAACCACGTCCTGGACAGACTGGAACCACCTGCCGGACATGCCTGGACCACCTGCCGAGCACGCCGCAACCACCTGCTCGACTCGCAGGACCCATGTGCCAGACACGCCAAAATGAACTGCCGGCTACACCAGAACCACTTACCGGACACTCCGGAATAACCTGCCCGGCATGCCAGAACCACCTCTCAGAAGTGCCAGAAGCACGTGCTGGACATGCCGGAACAACCTATCGGACAGAACGGAACAACCTGCCGGACACACCAAAATCACCTGCGGGCTACGCCAGAACCACTTGGAGGACTCTCCGGGAAAACCTGCCGGGCATGCTGGAACCACCTCTCAGACGTGCCTGAACCACGTGGCGGACACTCCGGAAACGCATGTCGGGCCGGCCGGAACCACCTCTCAGACGTGCCAGAACCTCATGCCGGACACCCCAGAACCACCTGCTGGACAGACCGGAAACACCTGCCGGACACGCCGGAACCACATGTTCGACTCGCTGGAACCACATTCTGGACATGGCAAAATCACCTGCCGCCTATGCCAGAACCGCTTGGCGAACACTCCGGAATCACCTGTCAGGCATGCCGGAACCACCTCTCAGACCTGCCAGAACCACATGCCAATGACACCGGAAGCACCTGCCGAGCATGCCGGAAGCACCTGCTCGACTCGCCAGAACCACCTGTCGGACACGCCAAAATCACCTGCCGGCTACGCCACAGCCAGTTGGTGAACACTCCGGAAACACCTGCCGGGCTGGCTGGAACCACCTGCCAGTCACGCCAACATCACCTGCCAGCTACGCCAGAACCACTTGGCGGAGACTCCAGAAACACCTGTTGGGCCAGCCGGAACCACCTCTCAGACGTGCCAGAACCATGTGCCTGAGATGCTGGAACCACACCCCAAACAGACCGAAACCACCTGCCAGACCCAACTGAACCACCTGCCAAGCACGCAGGAACAACCTGCTCGCCTCGCCGGAACCACGTGCCGGGCCCTAACCCTAACCCTAACCCTAACCCTATCCCCAAACCCTAACCCTAACCCTAACCCCTAACCCTAAGCCTAACCCTAAACCCTAACCCAACCGTAACCCTAACCCTAACCCTACCCCTAACCCTAACCCCTAACCCCAAACCCTAAACCCTAAAACTAACCGTAACCCTAACCCTATCCCTAACCCTAACCTGACGGACAGGCTGGAACCAGCTGCTCCACTCGCCGGAACCACCTGACAGACATGCCAGAACCACCTGCCGAGCACGCCGGAGCCACCTGCTGGACTCACCAGAACCACCTGCCTGACAGGCCAAAATCAACAGCTGGCTATGAGAGAACCACCTGGCAGACAATCCGCAATAACCTGCCAGGCATGCAGGAACCACCTCTCAGACGTAAGAGAACCACGTGCCGGACACGCTGGAACCACGTCCTGGACAGACTGGAACCACCTGCCGGACATGCCTGGACCACCTGCCGAGCACGCCGGAACCACCTGCTCGACTCGCAGGACCCATGTGCCAGACACGCCAAAATGAACTGCCGGCTACACCAGAACCACTTACCGGACACTCCGGAATAACCTGCCCGGCATGCCAGAACCACCTCTCAGAAGTGCCAGAAGCACGTGCTGGACATGCCGGAACAACCTATCGGACAGAACGGAACAACCTGCCGGACACACCAAAATCACCTGCGGGCTACGCCAGAACCACTTGGAGGACTCTCCGGGAAAACCTGCCGGGCATGCTGGAACCACCTCTCAGACGTGCCTGAACCACGTGGCGGACACTCCGGAAACGCATGTCGGGCCGGCCGGAACCACCTCTCAGACGTGCCAGAACCTCATGCCGGACACCCCAGAACCACCTGCTGGACAGACCGGAAACACCTGCCGGACACGCCGGAACCACATGTTCGACTCGCTGGAACCACATTCTGGACATGGCAAAATCACCTGCCGCCTATGCCAGAACCGCTTGGCGAACACTCCGGAATCACCTGTCAGGCATGCCGGAACCACCTCTCAGACCTGCCAGAACCACATGCCAATGACACCGGAAGCACCTGCCGAGCATGCCGGAAGCACCTGCTCGACTCGCCAGAACCACCTGTCGGACACGCCAAAATCACCTGCCGGCTACGCCACAGCCAGTTGGTGAACACTCCGGAAACACCTGCCGGGCTGGCTGGAACCACCTGCCAGTCACGCCAACATCACCTGCCAGCTACGCCAGAACCACTTGGCAGAGACTCCAGAAACACCTGTTGGGCCAGCCGGAACCACCTCTCAGACGTGCCAGAACCATGTGCCTGAGATGCTGGAACCACACCCCAAACAGACCGAAACCACCTGCCAGACCCAACTGAACCACCTGCCAAGCACGCAGGAACAACCTGCTCGCCTCGCCGGAACCACATGCCGGGCGCAGCGGAAGCACCTGCCGAGCGCGCCGGAGCCACCTGCTCGCCTCGCCGGAACCACCTGCCCGGCGCGCCGGAGCCACCTGCTCGCCTCGCCGGAACCACCTGCCAGGCCCAGCAGAAGCACCTGCCGGGCGCGCCGGAGCCACCTGCTCGCCTCGCCGGAACCACCTGCCGGGTGCAGCGGAAGCACCTGCCGAGCGCGCCGGAGCCACCTGCTCGCCTCGCCGGAACCACCTGCCGGGCCCAGCTGAAGCACGTGCCAAGCACGCCGGAGCCACCTGCTCGCCTCGCCGGAACCACCTGCCGGGCCCAGCGGAAGCACCTGCCGAGCGCGCCAGAGCCACCTGCTCGCCTCGCCGGAACCACGTGCCGGGCCCTAACCCTAACCCTAACCCTAACCCTATCCCCAAACCCTAACCCTAACCCTAACCCCTAACCCTAAGCCTAACCCTAAACCCTAACCCAACCGTAACCCTAACCCTAACCCTACCCCTAACCCTAACCCCTAACCCCAAACCCTAAACCCTAACCCTAACCGTAACCCTAACCCTATCCCTAACCCTAACCTGACGGACAGGCTGGAACCAGCTGCTCAACTCGCCGGAACCACCTGCCAGACATGCCAGAACCACCTGCCGAGCACGCCGGAGCCACCTGCTGGACTCACCAGAACCACCTGCCTGACAGGCCAAAATCAACAGCTGGCTATGAGAGAACCACCTGGCAGACAATCCGCAATAACCTGCCAGGCATGCAGGAACCACCTCTCAGACGTAAGAGAACCACGTGCCGGACACGCTGGAACCACGTCCTGGACAGACTGGAACCACCTGCCGGACATGCCTGGACCACCTGCCGAGCACGCCGGAACCACCTGCTCGACTCGCAGGACCCATGTGCCAGACACGCCAAAATGAACTGCCGGCTACACCAGAACCACTTACCGGACACTCCGGAATAACCTGCCCGGCATGCCAGAACCACCTCTCAGAAGTGCCAGAAGCACGTGCTGGACATGCCGGAACAACCTATCGGACAGAACGGAACAACCTGCCGGACACACCAAAATCACCTGCGGGCTACGCCAGAACCACTTGGAGGACTCTCCGGGAAAACCTGCCGGGCATGCTGGAACCACCTCTCAGACGTGCCTGAACCACGTGGCAGACACTCCGGAAACGCATGTCGGGCCGGCCGGAACCACCTCTCAGACGTGCCAGAACCTCATGCCGGACACCCCAGAACCACCTGCTGGACAGACTTGAAACACCTGCCGGACACGCCGGAACCACATGTTCGACTCGCTGGAACCACATTCTGGACATGGCAAAATCACCTGCCGCCTATGCCAGAACCGCTTGGCGAACACTCCGGAATCACCTGTCAGGCATGCCGGAACCACCTCTCAGACCTGCCAGAACCACATGCCAATGACACCGGAAGCACCTGCCGAGCATGCCGGAAGCACCTGCTCGACTCGCCAGAACCACCTGTCGGACACGCCAAAATCACCTGCCGGCTACGCCACAGCCAGTTGGTGAACACTCCGGAAACACCTGCCGGGCTGGCTGGAACCACCTGCCAGTCACGCCAACATCACCTGCCAGCTACGCCAGAACCACTTGGCGGAGACTCCAGAAACACCTGTTGGGCCAGCCGGAACCACCTCTCAGACGTGCCAGAACCATGTGCCTGAGATGCTGGAACCACACCCCAAACAGACCGAAACCACCTGCCAGACCCAACTGAACCACCTGCCAAGCACGCAGGAACAACCTGCTCGCCTCGCCGGAACCACATGCCGGGCGCAGCGGAAGCACAAGCTGAGCGCGCCGGAGCCACCTGCTCGCCTCGCCGGAACCACCTGCCCGGCGCGCCGGAGCCACCTGCTCGCCTCGCCGGAACCACCTGCCAGGCCCAGCAGGAGCACCTGCCGGGCGCGCCGGAGCCACCTGCTCGCCTCGCCGGAACCACGTGCCGGGCCCTAACCCTAACCCTAACCCTAACCCTATCCCCAAACCCTAACCCTAACCCTAACCCCTAACCCTAAGCCTAACCCTAAACCCTAACCCAACCGTAACCCTAACCCTAACCCTACCCCTAACCCTAACCCCTAACCCCAAACCCTAAACCCTAAAACTAACCGTAACCCTAACCCTATCCCTAACCCTAACCTGACGGACAGGCTGGAACCAGCTGCTCCACTCGCCGGAACCACCTGACAGACATGCCAGAACCACCTGCCGAGCACGCCGGAGCCACCTGCTGGACTCACCAGAACCACCTGCCTGACAGGCCAAAATCAACAGCTGGCTATGAGAGAACCACCTGGCAGACAATCCGCAATAACCTGCCAGGCATGCAGGAACCACCTCTCAGACGTAAGAGAACCACGTGCCGGACACGCTGGAACCACGTCCTGGACAGACTGGAACCACCTGCCGGACATGCCTGGACCACCTGCCGAGCATGCCGGAACCACCTGCTCGACTCGCAGGACCCATGTGCCAGACACGCCAAAATGAACTGCCGGCTACACCAGAACCACTTACCGGACACTCCGGAATAACCTGCCCGGCATGCCAGAACCACCTCTCAGAAGTGCCAGAAGCACGTGCTGGACATGCCGGAACAACCTATCGGACAGAACGGAACAACCTGCCGGACACACCAAAATCACCTGCGGGCTACGCCAGAACCACTTGGAGGACTCTCCGGGAAAACCTGCCGGGCATGCTGGAACCACCTCTCAGACGTGCCTGAACCACGTGGCGGACACTCCGGAAACGCATGTCGGGCCGGCCGGAACCACCTCTCAGACGTGCCAGAACCTCATGCCGGACACCCCAGAACCACCTGCTGGACAGACCGGAAACACCTGCCGGACACGCCGGAACCACATGTTCGACTCGCTGGAACCACATTCTGGACATGGCAAAATCACCTGCCGCCTATGCCAGAACCGCTTGGCGAACACTCCGGAATCACCTGTCAGGCATGCCGGAACCACCTCTCAGACCTGCCAGAACCACATGCCAATGACACCGGAAGCACCTGCCGAGCATGCCGGAAGCACCTGCTCGACTCGCCAGAACCACCTGTCGGACACGCCAAAATCACCTGCCGGCTACGCCACAGCCAGTTGGTGAACACTCCGGAAACACCTGCCGGGCTGGCTGGAACCACCTGCCAGTCACGCCAACATCACCTGCCAGCTACGCCAGAACCACTTGGCGGAGACTCCAGAAACACCTGTTGGGCCAGCCGGAACCACCTCTCAGACGTGCCAGAACCATGTGCCTGAGATGCTGGAACCACACCCCAAACAGACCGAAACCACCTGCCAGACCCAACTGAACCACCTGCCAAGCACGCAGGAACAACCTGCTCGCCTCGCCGGAACCACATGCCGGGCGCAGCGGAAGCACCTGCCGAGCGCGCCGGAGCCACCTGCTCGCCTCGCCGGAACCACCTGCCCGGCGCGCCGGAGCCACCTGCTCGCCTCGCCGGAACCACCTGCCAGGCCCAGCAGAAGCACCTGCCGGGCGCGCCGGAGCCACCTGCTCGCCTCGCCGGAACCACCTGCCGGGTGCAGCGGAAGCACCTGCCGAGCGCGCCGGAGCCACCTGCTCGCCTCGCCGGAACCACCTGCCGGGCCCAGCTGAAGCACGTGCCAAGCACGCCGGAGCCACCTGCTCGCCTCGCCGGAACCACCTGCCGGGCCCAGCGGAAGCACCTGCCGAGCGCGCCAGAGCCACCTGCTCGCCTCGCCGGAACCACGTGCCGGGCCCTAACCCTAACCCTAACCCTAACCCTATCCCCAAACCCTAACCCTAACCCTAACCCCTAACCCTAAGCCTAACCCTAAACCCTAACCCAACCGTAACCCTAACCCTAACCCTACCCCTAACCCTAACCCCTAACCCCAAACCCTAAACCCTAACCCTAACCGTAACCCTAACCCTATCCCTAACCCTAACCTGACGGACAGGCTGGAACCAGCTGCTCAACTCGCCGGAACCACCTGCCAGACATGCCAGAACCACCTGCCGAGCACGCCGGAGCCACCTGCTGGACTCACCAGAACCACCTGCCTGACAGGCCAAAATCAACAGCTGGCTATGAGAGAACCACCTGGCAGACAATCCGCAATAACCTGCCAGGCATGCAGGAACCACCTCTCAGACGTAAGAGAACCACGTGCCGGACACGCTGGAACCACGTCCTGGACAGACTGGAACCACCTGCCGGACATGCCTGGACCACCTGCCGAGCACGCCGGAACCACCTGCTCGACTCGCAGGACCCATGTGCCAGACACGCCAAAATGAACTGCCGGCTACACCAGAACCACTTACCGGACACTCCGGAATAACCTGCCCGGCATGCCAGAACCACCTCTCAGAAGTGCCAGAAGCACGTGCTGGACATGCCGGAACAACCTATCGGACAGAACGGAACAACCTGCCGGACACACCAAAATCACCTGCGGGCTACGCCAGAACCACTTGGAGGACTCTCCGGGAAAACCTGCCGGGCATGCTGGAACCACCTCTCAGACATGCCTGAACCACGTGGCGGAAACTCCGGAAACGCACGTCGGGCCGGCCGGAACCACCTCTCAGACGTGCCAGAACCTCATGCCGGACACCCCAGAACCACCTGCTGGACAGACCGGAAACACCTGCCGGACACGCCGGAACCACATGTTCGACTCGCTGGAACCACATTCTGGACATGGCAAAATCACCTGCCGCCTATGCCAGAACCGCTTGGCGAACACTCCGGAATCACCTGTCAGGCATGCCGGAACCATCTCTCAGACATGCCAGAACCACATGCCAATGACACCAGAAGCACCTGCAGAGCATGCCGGAAGCACCTGCTCGACTCGCCATAACCACCTGTCGGACACGCCAAAATCACCTGCCGGCAACGCCACAGCCAGTTGGTGAACACTCCGGAAACACCTGCCGGGCTGGCTGGAACCACCTGCCAGTCCCGCCAACATCACCTGCCAGCTACGCCAGAACCACTTGGCGGAGACTCCAGAAACACCTGTTGGGCCAGCCGGAACCACCTCTCAGACGTGCCAGAACCATGTGCCTGAGATGCTGGAACCACACCCCAAACAGACCGAAACCACCTGCCAGACCCAACTGAACCACCTGCCAAGCACGCAGGAACAACCTGCTCGCCTCGCCGGAACCACATGCCGGGCGCAGCGGAAGCACCTGCCGAGCGCGCCGGAGCCACCTGCTCGCCTCGCCGGAACCACCTGCCCGGCGCGCCGGAGCCACCTGCTCGCCTCGCCGGAACCACCTGCCAGGCCCAGCAGAAGCACCTGCCGGGCGCGCCGGAGCCACCTGCTCGCCTCGCCGGAACCACCTGCCGGGTGCAGCGGAAGCACCTGCCGAGCGCGCCGGAGCCACCTGCTCGCCTCGCCGGAACCACCTGCCGGGCCCAGCTGAAGCACGTGCCAAGCACGCCGGAGCCACCTGCTCGCCTCGCCGGAACCACCTGCCGGGCCCAGCGGAAGCACCTGCCGAGCGCGCCGGAGCCACCTGCTCGCCTCGCCGGAACCACGTGCCGGGCCCTAACCCTAACCCTAACCCTAACCCTATCCCCAAACCTTAACCCTAACCCTAACCCCTAACCCTAAGCCTAACCCTAAACCCTAACCCAACCGTAACCCTAACCCTAACCCTACCCCTAACCCTAACCCCTAACCCCAAACCCTAAACCCTAACCCTAACCGTAACCCTAACCCTATCCCTAACCCTAACCTGACGGACAGGCTGGAACCAGCTGCTCAACTCGCCGGAACCACCTGCCAGACATGCCAGAACCACCTGCCGAGCACGCCGGAGCCACCTGCTGGACTCACCAGAACCACCTGCCTGACAGGCCAAAATCAACAGCTGGCTATGAGAGAACCACCTGGCAGACAATCCGCAATAACCTGCCAGGCATGCAGGAACCACCTCTCAGACGTAAGAGAACCACGTGCCGGACACGCTGGAACCACGTCCTGGACAGACTGGAACCACCTGCCGGACATGCCTGGACCACCTGCCGAGCACGCCGCAACCACCTGCTCGACTCGCAGGACCCATGTGCCAGACACGCCAAAATGAACTGCCGGCTACACCTGAACCACTTACCGGACACTCCGGAATAACCTGCCCGGCATGCCAGAACCACCTCTCAGAAGTGCCAGAAGCACGTGCTGGACATGCCGGAACAACCTATCGGACAGAACGGAACAACCTGCCGGACACACCAAAATCACCTGCGGGCTACGCCAGAACCACTTGGAGGACTCTCCGGCAAAACCTGCCGGGCATGCTGGAACCACCTCTCAGACGTGCCTGAACCACGTGGCGGAAACTCCGGAAACGCACGTCGGGCCGGCCGGAACCACCTCTCAGACGTGCCAGAACCTCATGCCGGACACCCCAGAACCACCTGCTGGACAGACCGGAAACACCTGCCGGACACGCCGGAACCACATGTTCGACTCGCTGGAACCACATTCTGGACATGGCAAAATCACCTGCCGCCTATGCCAGAACCGCTTGGCGAACACTCCGGAATCACCTGTCAGGCATGCCAGAACCATCTCTCAGACATGCCAGAACCACATGCCAATGACACCGGAAGCACCTGCCGAGCATGCCGGAAGCACCTGCTCGACTCGCCACAACCACCTGTCGGACACGCCAAAATCACCTGCCGGCTACGCCACAGCCAGTTGGTGAACACTCCGGAAACACCTGCCGGGCTGGCTGGAACCACCTGCCAGTCACGCCAACATCACCTGCCAGCTACGCCAGAACCACTTGGCGGAGACTCCAGAAACACCTGTTGGGCCAGCCGGAACCACCTCTCAGACGTGCCAGAACCATGTGCCTGAGATGCTGGAACCACACCCCAAACAGACCGAAACCACCTGCCAGACCCAACTGAACCACCTGCTAAGCACGCAGGAACAACCTGCTCGCCTCGCCGGAACCACATGCCGGGCGCAGCGGAAGCACCTGCCGAGCGCGCCGGAGCCACCTGCTCGCCTCGCCGGAACCACCTGCCCGGCGCGCCGGAGCCACCTGCTCGCCTCGCCGGAACCACCTGCCAGGCCCAGCAGAAGCACCTGCCGGGCGCGCCGGAGCCACCTGCTCGCCTCGCCGGAACCACCTGCCGGGCCCAGCGGAAGCACGTGCCAAGCACGCCAGAGCCACCTGCTCGCCTCGCCGGAACCACCTGCCGGGCCCAGCGGAAGCACGTGCCAAGCACGCCGGAGCCACCTGCTCGCCTCGCCGGAACCACCTGCCGGGCCCAGCGGAAGCACCTGCCGAGCGCGCCGGAGCCACCTGCTCGCCTCGCCGGAACCACGTGCCGGGCCCTAACCCTAACCCTAACCCTAACCCTATCCCCAAACCCTAACCCTAACCCTAACCCCTAACCCTAAGCCTAACCCTAAACCCTAACCCAACCGTAACCCTAACCCTAACCCTACCCCTAACCCTAACCCCTAACCCCAAACCCTAAACCCTAACCCTAACCGTAACCCTAACCCTATCCCTAACCCTAACCTGACGGACAGGCTGGAACCAGCTGCTCCACTCGCCGGAACCACCTGCCAGACATGCCAGAACCACCTGCCGAGCACGCCGGAGCCACCTGCTGGACTCACCAGAACCACCTGCCTGACAGGCCAAAATCAACAGCTGGCTATGAGAGAACCACCTGGCAGACAATCCGCAATAACCTGCCAGGCATGCAGGAACCACCTCTCAGACGTAAGAGAACCACGTGCCGGACACGCTGGAACCACGTCCTGGACAGACTGGAACCACCTGCCGGACATGCCTGGACCACCTGCCGAGCACGCCGGAACCACCTGCTCGACTCGCAGGACCCATGTGCCAGACACGCCAAAATGAACTGCCGGCTACACCAGAACCACTTACCGGACACTCCGGAATAACCTGCCCGGCATGCCAGAACCACCTCTCAGAAGTGCCAGAAGCACGTGCTGGACATGCCGGAACAACCTATCGGACAGAACGGAACAACCTGCCGGACACACCAAAATCACCTGCGGGCTACGCCAGAACCACTTGGAGGACTCTCCGGGAAAACCTGCCGGGCATGCTGGAACCACCTCTCAGACGTGCCTGAACCACGTGGCGGAAACTCCGGAAACGCATGTCGGGCCGGCCGGAACCACCTCTCAGACGTGCCAGAACCTCATGCCGGACACCCCAGAACCACCTGCTGGACAGACCGGAAACACCTGCCGGACACGCCGGAACCACATGTTCGACTCGCTGGAACCACATTCTGGACATGGCAAAATCACCTGCCGCCTATGCCAGAACCGCTTGGCGAACACTCCGGAATCACCTGTCAGGCATGCCGGAACCATCTCTCAGACATGCCAGAACCACATGCCAATGACACCAGAAGCACCTGCAGAGCATGCCGGAAGCACCTGCTCGACTCGCCATAACCACCTGTCGGACACGCCAAAATCACCTGCCGGCAACGCCACAGCCAGTTGGTGAACACTCCGGAAACACCTGCCGGGCTGGCTGGAACCACCTGCCAGTCCCGCCAACATCACCTGCCAGCTACGCCAGAACCACTTGGCGGAGACTCCAGAAACACCTGTTGGGCCAGCCGGAACCACCTCTCAGACGTGCCAGAACCATGTGCCTGAGATGCTGGAACCACACCCCAAACAGACCGAAACCACCTGCCAGACCCAACTGAACCACCTGCCAAGCACGCAGGAACAACCTGCTCGCCTCGCCGGAACCACATGCCGGGCGCAGCGGAAGCACCTGCCGAGCGCGCCGGAGCCACCTGCTCGCCTCGCCGGAACCACCTGCCCGGCGCGCCGGAGCCACCTGCTCGCCTCGCCGGAACCACCTGCCAGGCCCAGCAGAAGCACCTGCCGGGCGCGCCGGAGCCACCTGCTCGCCTCGCCGGAACCACCTGCCGGGTGCAGCGGAAGCACCTGCCGAGCGCGCCGGAGCCACCTGCTCGCCTCGCCGGAACCACCTGCCGGGCCCAGCTGAAGCACGTGCCAAGCACGCCGGAGCCACCTGCTCGCCTCGCCGGAACCACCTGCCGGGCCCAGCGGAAGCACCTGCCGAGCGCGCCGGAGCCACCTGCTCGCCTCGCCGGAACCACGTGCCGGGCCCTAACCCTAACCCTAACCCTAACCCTATCCCCAAACCTTAACCCTAACCCTAACCCCTAACCCTAAGCCTAACCCTAAACCCTAACCCAACCGTAACCCTAACCCTAACCCTACCCCTAACCCTAACCCCTAACCCCAAACCCTAAACCCTAACCCTAACCGTAACCCTAACCCTATCCCTAACCCTAACCTGACGGACAGGCTGGAACCAGCTGCTCAACTCGCCGGAACCACCTGCCAGACATGCCAGAACCACCTGCCGAGCACGCCGGAGCCACCTGCTGGACTCACCAGAACCACCTGCCTGACAGGCCAAAATCAACAGCTGGCTATGAGAGAACCACCTGGCAGACAATCCGCAATAACCTGCCAGGCATGCAGGAACCACCTCTCAGACGTAAGAGAACCACGTGCCGGACACGCTGGAACCACGTCCTGGACAGACTGGAACCACCTGCCGGACATGCCTGGACCACCTGCCGAGCACGCCGCAACCACCTGCTCGACTCGCAGGACCCATGTGCCAGACACGCCAAAATGAACTGCCGGCTACACCTGAACCACTTACCGGACACTCCGGAATAACCTGCCCGGCATGCCAGAACCACCTCTCAGAAGTGCCAGAAGCACGTGCTGGACATGCCGGAACAACCTATCGGACAGAACGGAACAACCTGCCGGACACACCAAAATCACCTGCGGGCTACGCCAGAACCACTTGGAGGACTCTCCGGCAAAACCTGCCGGGCATGCTGGAACCACCTCTCAGACGTGCCTGATCCACGTGGCGGAAACTCCGGAAACGCACGTCGGGCCGGCCGGAACCACCTCTCAGACGTGCCAGAACCTCATGCCGGACACCCCAGAACCACCTGCTGGACAGACCGGAAACACCTGCCGGACACGCCGGAACCACATGTTCGACTCGCTGGAACCACATTCTGGACATGGCAAAATCACCTGCCGCCTATGCCAGAACCGCTTGGCGAACACTCCGGAATCACCTGTCAGGCATGCCAGAACCATCTCTCAGACATGCCAGAACCACATGCCAATGACACCGGAAGCACCTGCCGAGCATGCCGGAAGCACCTGCTCGACTCGCCACAACCACCTGTCGGACACGCCAAAATCACCTGCCGGCTACGCCACAGCCAGTTGGTGAACACTCCGGAAACACCTGCCGGGCTGGCTGGAACCACCTGCCAGTCACGCCAACATCACCTGCCAGCTACGCCAGAACCACTTGGCGGAGACTCCAGAAACACCTGTTGGGCCAGCCGGAACCACCTCTCAGACGTGCCAGAACCATGTGCCTGAGATGCTGGAACCACACCCCAAACAGACCGAAACCACCTGCCAGACCCAACTGAACCACCTGCTAAGCACGCAGGAACAACCTGCTCGCCTCGCCGGAACCACATGCCGGGCGCAGCGGAAGCACCTGCCGAGCGCGCCGGAGCCACCTGCTCGCCTCGCCGGAACCACCTGCCCGGCGCGCCGGAGCCACCTGCTCGCCTCGCCGGAACCACCTGCCAGGCCCAGCAGAAGCACCTGCCGGGCGCGCCGGAGCCACCTGCTCGCCTCGCCGGAACCACCTGCCGGGCCCAGCGGAAGCACGTGCCAAGCACGCCAGAGCCACCTGCTCGCCTCGCCGGAACCACCTGCCGGGCCCAGCGGAAGCACGTGCCAAGCACGCCGGAGCCACCTGCTCGCCTCGCCGGAACCACCTGCCGGGCCCAGCGGAAGCACCTGCCGAGCGCGCCGGAGCCACCTGCTCGCCTCGCCGGAACCACGTGCCGGGCCCTAACCCTAACCCTAACCCTAACCCTATCCCCAAACCCTAACCCTAACCCTAACCCCTAACCCTAAGCCTAACCCTAAACCCTAACCCAACCGTAACCCTAACCCTAACCCTACCCCTAACCCTAACCCCTAACCCCAAACCCTAAACCCTAACCCTAACCGTAACCCTAACCCTATCCCTAACCCTAACCTGACGGACAGGCTGGAACCAGCTGCTCCACTCGCCGGAACCACCTGCCAGACATGCCAGAACCACCTGCCGAGCACGCCGGAGCCACCTGCTGGACTCACCAGAACCACCTGCCTGACAGGCCAAAATCAACAGCTGGCTATGAGAGAACCACCTGGCAGACAATCCGCAATAACCTGCCAGGCATGCAGGAACCACCTCTCAGACGTAAGAGAACCACGTGCCGGACACGCTGGAACCACGTCCTGGACAGACTGGAACCACCTGCCGGACATGCCTGGACCACCTGCCGAGCACGCCGGAACCACCTGCTCGACTCGCAGGACCCATGTGCCAGACACGCCAAAATGAACTGCCGGCTACACCAGAACCACTTACCGGACACTCCGGAATAACCTGCCCGGCATGCCAGAACCACCTCTCAGAAGTGCCAGAAGCACGTGCTGGACATGCCGGAACAACCTATCGGACAGAACGGAACAACCTGCCGGACACACCAAAATCACCTGCGGGCTACGCCAGAACCACTTGGAGGACTCTCCGGGAAAACCTGCCGGGCATGCTGGAACCACCTCTCAGACGTGCCTGAACCACGTGGCGGAAACTCCGGAAACGCATGTCGGGCCGGCCGGAACCACCTCTCAGACGTGCCAGAACCTCATGCCGGACACCCCAGAACCACCTGCTGGACAGACCGGAAACACCTGCCGGACACGCCGGAACCACATGTTCGACTCGCTGGAACCACATTCTGGACATGGCAAAATCACCTGCCGCCTATGCCAGAACCGCTTGGCGAACACTCCGGAATCACCTGTCAGGCATGCCGGAACCATCTCTCAGACATGCCAGAACCACATGCCAATGACACCGGAAGCACCTGCCGAGCATGCCGGAAGCACCTGCTCGACTCGCCAGAACCACCTGTCGGACACGCCAAAATCACCTGCCGGCTACGCCACAGCCAGTTGGTGAACACTCCGGAAACACCTGCCGGGCTGGCTGGAACCACCTGCCAGTCACGCCAACATCACCTGCCAGCTACGCCAGAACCACTTGGCGGAGACTCCAGAAACACCTGTTGGGCCAGCCGGAACCACCTCTCAGACGTGCCAGAACCATGTGCCTGAGATGCTGGAACCACACCCGAAACAGACCGAAACCACCTGCCAGACCCAACTGAACCACCTGCCAAGCACGCAGGAACAACCTGCTCGCCTCGCCGGAACCACATGCCGGGCGCAGCGGAAGCACCTGCCGAGCGCGCCGGAGCCACCTGCTCGCCTCGCCGGAACCACCTGCCCGGCGCGCCGGAGCCACCTGCTCGCCTCGCCGGAACCACCTGCCAGGCCCAGCAGAAGCACCTGCCGGGTGCGCCGGAGCCACCTGCTCGCCTCGCCGGAACCACCTGACGGGCCCAGCGGAAGCACGTGCCAAGCACGCCGGAGCCACCTGCTCGCCTCGCCGGAACCACCTGCCGGGCCCAGCGGAAGCACGTGCCAAGCACGCCGGAGCCACCTGCTCGCCTCGCCGGAACCACCTGCCGGGCCCAGCGGAAGCACCTGCCGAGCGCGCCGGAGCCACCTGCTCGCCTCGCCGGAACCACGTGCCGGGCCCTAACCCTAACCCTAACCCTAACCCTATCCCCAAACCCTAACCCTAACCCTAACCCCTAACCCTAAGCCTAACCCTAAACCCTAACCCAACCGTAACCCTAACCCTAACCCTACCCCTAACCCTAACCCCTAACCCCAAACCCTAAACCCTAACCCTAACTGTAACCCTAACAGTATCCCTAACCCTAACCTGACGGACAGGCTGGAACCAGCTGCTCAACTCGCCGGAACCACCTGCCAGACATGCCAGAACCACCTGCCGAGCACGCCGGAGCCACCTGCTGGACTCACCACAACCACCTGCCTGACAGGCCAAAATCAACAGCTGGCTATGAGAGAACCACCTGGCAGACAATCCGCAATAACCTGCCAGGCATGCAGGAACCACCTCTCAGACGTAAGAGAACCACGTGCCGGACACGCTGGAACCACGTCCTGGACAGACTGGAACCACCTGCCGGACATGCCTGGACCACCTGCCGAGCACGCCGGAACCACCTGCTCGACTCGCAGGACCCATGTGCCAGACACGCCAAAATGAACTGCCGGCTACACCAGAACCACTTACCGGACACTCCGGAATAACCTGCCCGGCATGCCAGAACCACCTCTCAGAAGTGCCAGAAGCACGTGCTGGACATGCCGGAACAACCTATCGGACAGAACGGAACAACCTGCCGGACACACCAAAATCACCTGCGGGCTACGCCAGAACCACTTGGAGGACTCTCCGGGAAAACCTGCCGGGCATGCTGGAACCACCTCTCAGACGTGCCTGAACCACGTGGCGGACACTCCGGAAACGCATGTCGGGCCGGCCGGAACCACCTCTCAGACGTGCCAGAACCTCATGCCGGACACCCCAGAACCACCTGCTGGACAGACCGGAAACACCTGCCGGACACGCCGGAACCACATGTTCGACTCGCTGGAACCACATTCTGGACATGGCAAAATCACCTGCCGCCTATGCCAGAACCGCTTGGCGAACACTCCGGAATCACCTGTCAGGCATGCCGGAACCACCTCTCAGACCTGCCAGAACCACATGCCAATGACACCGGAAGCACCTGCCGAGCATGCCAGAAGCACCTGCTCGACTCGCCAGAACCACCTGTCGGACACGCCAAAATCACCTGCCGGCTACGCCACAGCCAGTTGGTGAACACTCCGGAAACACCTGCCGGGCTGGCTGGAACCACCTGCCAGTCACGCCAACATCACCTGCCAGCTACGCCAGAACCACTTGGCGGAGACTCCAGAAACACCTGTTGGGCCAGCCGGAACCACCTCTCAGACGTGCCAGAACCATGTGCCTGAGATGCTGGAACCACACCCCAAACAGACCGAAACCACCTGCCAGACCCAACTGAACCACCTGCCAAGCACGCAGGAACAACCTGCTCGCCTCGCCGGAACCACATGCCGGGCGCAGCGGAAGCACCTGCCGAGCGCGCCGGAGCCACCTGCTCGCCTCGCCGGAACCACCTGCCCGGCGCGCCGGAGCCACCTGCTCGCCTCGCCGGAACCACCTGCCAGGCCCAGCAGAAGCACCTGCCGGGCGCGCCGGAGCCACCTGCTCGCCTCGCCGGAACCACCTGCCGGGTGCAGCGGAAGCACCTGCCGAGCGCGCCGGAGCCACCTGCTCGCCTCGCCGGAACCACCTGCCGGGCCCAGCTGAAGCACGTGCCAAGCACGCCGGAGCCACCTGCTCGCCTCGCCGGAACCACCTGCCGGGCCCAGCGGAAGCACCTGCCGAGCGCGCCGGAGCCACCTGCTCGCCTCGCCGGAACCACGTGCCGGGCCCTAACCCTAACCCTAACCCTAACCCTATCCCCAAACCCTAACCCTAACCCTAACCCCTAACCCTAAGCCTAACCCTAAACCCTAACCCAACCGTAACCCTAACCCTAACCCTACCCCTAACCCTAACCCCTAACCCCAAACCCTAAACCCTAACCCTAACCGTAACCCTAACCCTATCCCTAACCCTAACCTGACGGACAGGCTGGAACCAGCTGCTCAACTCGCCGGAACCACCTGCCAGACATGCCAGAACCACCTGCCGAGCACGCCGGAGCCACCTGCTGGACTCACCAGAACCACCTGCCTGACAGGCCAAAATCAACAGCTGGCTATGAGAGAACCACCTGGCAGACAATCCGCAATAACCTGCCAGGCATGCAGGAACCACTTCTCAGACGTAAGAGAACCACGTGCCGGACACGCTGGAACCACGTCCTGGACAGACTGGAACCACCTGCCGGACATGCCTGGACCACCTGCCGAGCACGCCGGAACCACCTGCTCGACTCGCAGGACCCATGTGCCAGACACGCCAAAATGAACTGCCGGCTACACCAGAACCACTTACCGGACACTCCGGAATAACCTGCCCGGCATGCCAGAACCACCTCTCAGAAGTGCCAGAAGCACGTGCTGGACATGCCGGAACAACCTATCGGACAGAACGGAACAACCTGCCGGACACACCAAAATCACCTGCGGGCTACGCCAGAACCACTTGGAGGACTCTCCGGGAAAACCTGCCGGGCATGCTGGAACCACCTCTCAGACGTGCCTGAACCACGTGGCGGACACTCCGGAAACGCATGTCGGGCCGGCCGGAACCACCTCTCAGACGTGCCAGAACCTCATGCCGGACACCCCAGAACCACCTGCTGGACAGACCGGAAACACCTGCCGGACACGCCGGAACCACATGTTCGACTCGCTGGAACCACATTCTGGACATGGCAAAATCACCTGCCGCCTATGCCAGAACCGCTTGGCGAACACTCCGGAATCACCTGTCAGGCATGCCGGAACCACCTCTCAGACCTGCCAGAACCACATGCCAATGACACCGGAAGCACCTGCCGAGCATGCCGGAAGCACCTGCTCGACTCGCCAGAACCACCTGTCGGACACGCCAAAATCACCTGCCGGCTACGCCACAGCCAGTTGGTGAACACTCCGGAAACACCTGCCGGGCTGGCTGGAACCACCTGCCAGTCACGCCAACATCACCTGCCAGCTACGCCAGAACCACTTGGCGGAGACTCCAGAAACACCTGTTGGGCCAGCCGGAACCACCTCTCAGACGTGCCAGAACCATGTGCCTGAGATGCTGGAACCACACCCCAAACAGACCGAAACCACCTGGCAGACCCAACTGAACCACCTGCCAAGCACGCAGGAACAACCTGCTCGCCTCGCCGGAACCACCTGCCGGGCGCAGCGGAAGCACCTGCCGAGCGCGCCGGAGCCACCTGCTCGCCTCGCCGGAACCACCTGCCCGGCGCGCCGGAGCCACCTGCTCGCCTCGCCGGAACCACCTGCCAGGCCCAGCAGAAGCACCTGCCGGGCGCGCCGGAGCCACCTGCTCGCCTCGCCGGAACCACGTGCCGGGCCCTAACCCTAACCCTAACCCTAACCCTATCCCCAAACCCTAACCCTAACCCTAACCCCTAACCCTAAGCCTAACCCTAAACCCTAACCCAACCGTAACCCTAACCCTAACCCTACCCCTAACCCTAACCCCTAACCCCAAACCCTAAACCCTAAAACTAACCGTAACCCTAACCCTATCCCTAACCCTAACCTGACGGACAGGCTGGAACCAGCTGCTCCACTCGCCGGAACCACCTGCCAGACATGCCAGAACCACCTGCCGAGCACGCCGGAGCCACCTGCTGGACTCACCAGAACCACCTGCCTGACAGGCCAAAATCAACAGCTGGCTATGAGAGAACCACCTGGCAGACAATCCGCAATAACCTGCCAGGCATGCAGGAACCACCTCTCAGACGTAAGAGAACCACGTGCCGGACACGCTGGAACCACGTCCTGGACAGACTGGAACCACCTGCCGGACATGCCTGGACCACCTGCCGAGCACGCCGGAACCACCTGCTCGACTCGCAGGACCCATGTGCCAGACACGCCAAAATGAACTGCCGGCTACACCAGAACCACTTACCGGACACTCCGGAATAACCTGCCCGGCATGCCAGAACCACCTCTCAGAAGTGCCAGAAGCACGTGCTGGACATGCCGGAACAACCTATCGGACAGAACGGAACAACCTGCCGGACACACCAAAATCACCTGCGGGCTACGCCAGAACCACTTGGAGGACTCTCCGGGAAAACCTGCCGGGCATGCTGGAACCACCTCTCAGACGTGCCTGAACCACGTGGCGGACACTCCGGAAACGCATGTCGGGCCGGCCGGAACCACCTCTCAGACGTGCCAGAACCTCATGCCGGACACCCCAGAACCACCTGCTGGACAGACCGGAAACACCTGCCGGACACGCCGGAACCACATGTTCGACTCGCTGGAACCACATTCTGGACATGGCAAAATCACCTGCCGCCTATGCCAGAACCGCTTGGCGAACACTCCGGAATCACCTGTCAGGCATGCCGGAACCACCTCTCAGACCTGCCAGAACCACATGCCAATGACACCGGAAGCACCTGCCGAGCATGCCGGAAGCACCTGCTCGACTCGCCAGAACCACCTGTCGGACACGCCAAAATCACCTGCCGGCTACGCCACAGCCAGTTGGTGAACACTCCGGAAACACCTGCCGGGCTGGCTGGAACCACCTGCCAGTCACGCCAACATCACCTGCCAGCTACGCCAGAACCACTTGGCGGAGATTCCAGAAACACCTGTTGGGCCAGCCGGAACCACCTCTCAGACGTGCCAGAACCATGTGCCTGAGATGCTGGAACCACACCCCAAACAGACCGAAACCACCTGCCAGACCCAACTGAACCACCTGCCAAGCACGCAGGAACAACCTGCTCGCCTCGCCGGAACCACATGCCGGGCGCAGCGGAAGCACCTGCCGAGCGCGCCGGAGCCACCTGCTCGCCTCGCCGGAACCACCTGCCCGGCGCGCCGGAGCCACCTGCTCGCCTCGCCGGAACCACCTGCCAGGCCCAGCAGAAGCACCTGCCGGGCGCGCCGGAGCCACCTGCTCGCCTCGCCGGAACCACGTGCCGGGCCCTAACCCTAACCCTAACCCTAACCCTATCCCCAAACCCTAACCCTAACCCTAACCCCTAACCCTAAGCCTAACCCTAAACCCTAACCCAACCGTAACCCTAACCCTAACCCTACCCCTAACCCTAACCCCTAACCCCAAACCCTAAACCCTAAAACTAACCGTAACCCTAACCCTATCCCTAACCCTAACCTGACGGACAGGCTGGAACCAGCTGCTCCACTCGCCGGAACCACCTGCCAGACATGCCAGAACCACCTGCCGAGCACGCCGGAGCCACCTGCTGGACTCACCAGAACCACCTGCCTGACAGGCCAAAATCAACAGCTGGCTATGAGAGAACCACCTGGCAGACAATCCGCAATAACCTGCCAGGCATGCAGGAACCACCTCTCAGACGTAAGAGAACCACGTGCCGGACACGCTGGAACCACGTCCTGGACAGACTGGAACCACCTGCCGGACATGCCTGGACCACCTGCCGAGCACGCCGGAACCACCTGCTCGACTCGCAGGACCCATGTGCCAGACACGCCAAAATGAACTGCCGGCTACACCAGAACCACTTACCGGACACTCCGGAATAACCTGCCCGGCATGCCAGAACCACCTCTCAGAAGTGCCAGAAGCACGTGCTGGACATGCCGGAACAACCTATCGGACAGAACGGAACAACCTGCCGGACACACCAAAATCACCTGCGGGCTACGCCAGAACCACTTGGAGGACTCTCCGGGAAAACCTGCCGGGCATGCTGGAACCACCTCTCAGACGTGCCTGAACCACGTGGCGGACACTCCGGAAACGCATGTCGGGCCGGCCGGAACCACCTCTCAGACGTGCCAGAACCTCATGCCGGACACCCCAGAACCACCTGCTGGACAGACCGGAAACACCTGCCGGACACGCCGGAACCACATGTTCGACTCGCTGGAACCACATTCTGGACATGGCAAAATCACCTGCCGCCTATGCCAGAACCGCTTGGCGAACACTCCGGAATCACCTGTCAGGCATGCCGGAACCACCTCTCAGACCTGCCAGAACCACATGCCAATGACACCGGAAGCACCTGCCGAGCATGCCGGAAGCACCTGCTCGACTCGCCAGAACCACCTGTCGGACACGCCAAAATCACCTGCCGGCTACGCCACAGCCAGTTGGTGAACACTCCGGAAACACCTGCCGGGCTGGCTGGAACCACCTGCCAGTCACGCCAACATCACCTGCCAGCTACGCCAGAACCACTTGGCGGAGACTCCAGAAACACCTGTTGGGCCAGCCGGAACCACCTCTCAGACGTGCCAGAACCATGTGCCTGAGATGCTGGAACCACACCCCAAACAGACCGAAACCACCTGCCAGACCCAACTGAACCACCTGCCAAGCACGCAGGAACAACCTGCTCGCCTCGCCGGAACCACATGCCGGGCGCAGCGGAAGCACCTGCCGAGCGCGCCGGAGCCACCTGCTCGCCTCGCCGGAACCACCTGCCCGGCGCGCCGGAGCCACCTGCTCGCCTCGCCGGAACCACCTGCCAGGCCCAGCAGAAGCACCTGCCGGGCGCGCCGGAGCCACCTGCTCGCCTCGCCGGAACCACGTGCCGGGCCCTAACCCTAACCCTAACCCTAACCCTATCCCCAAACCCTAACCCTAACCCTAACCCCTAACCCTAAGCCTAACCCTAAACCCTAACCCAACCGTAACCCTAACCCTAACCCTACCCCTAACCCTAACCCCTAACCCCAAACCCTAAACCCTAAAACTAACCGTAACCCTAACCCTATCCCTAACCCTAACCTGACGGACAGGCTGGAACCAGCTGCTCCACTCGCCGGAACCACCTGCCAGACATGCCAGAACCACCTGCCGAGCACGCCGGAGCCACCTGCTGGACTCACCAGAACCACCTGCCTGACAGGCCAAAATCAACAGCTGGCTATGAGAGAACCACCTGGCAGACAATCCGCAATAACCTGCCAGGCATGCAGGAACCACCTCTCAGACGTAAGAGAACCACGTGCCGGACACGCTGGAACCACGTCCTGGACAGACTGGAACCACCTGCCGGACATGCCTGGACCACCTGCCGAGCACGCCGGAACCACCTGCTCGACTCGCAGGACCCATGTGCCAGACACGCCAAAATGAACTGCCGGCTACACCAGAACCACTTACCGGACACTCCGGAATAACCTGCCCGGCATGCCAGAACCACCTCTCAGAAGTGCCAGAAGCACGTGCTGGACATGCCGGAACAACCTATCGGACAGAACGGAACAACCTGCCGGACACACCAAAATCACCTGCGGGCTACGCCAGAACCACTTGGAGGACTCTCCGGGAAAACCTGCCGGGCATGCTGGAACCACCTCTCAGACGTGCCTGAACCACGTGGCGGACACTCCGGAAACGCATGTCGGGCCGGCCGGAACCACCTCTCAGACGTGCCAGAACCTCATGCCGGACACCCCAGAACCACCTGCTGGACAGACCGGAAACACCTGCCGGACACGCCGGAACCACATGTTCGACTCGCTGGAACCACATTCTGGACATGGCAAAATCACCTGCCGCCTATGCCAGAACCGCTTGGCGAACACTCCGGAATCACCTGTCAGGCATGCCGGAACCACCTCTCAGACCTGCCAGAACCACATGCCAATGACACCGGAAGCACCTGCCGAGCATGCCGGAAGCACCTGCTCGACTCGCCAGAACCACCTGTCGGACACGCCAAAATCACCTGCCGGCTACGCCACAGCCAGTTGGTGAACACTCCGGAAACACCTGCCGGGCTGGCTGGAACCACCTGCCAGTCACGCCAACATCACCTGCCAGCTACGCCAGAACCACTTGGCGGAGACTCCAGAAACACCTGTTGGGCCAGCCGGAACCACCTCTCAGACGTGCCAGAACCATGTGCCTGAGATGCTGGAACCACACCCCAAACAGACCGAAACCACCTGCCAGACCCAACTGAACCACCTGCCAAGCACGCAGGAACAACCTGCTCGCCTCGCCGGAACCACCTGCCCGGCGCGCCGGAGCCACCTGCTCGCCTCGCCGGAACCACCTGCCCGGCGCGCCGGAGCCACCTGCTCGCCTCGCCGGAACCACCTGCCAGGCCCAGCAGGAGCACCTGCCGGGCGCGCCGGACCCACCTGCTCGCCTCGCCGGAACCACGTGCCGGGCCCTAACCCTAACCCTAACCCTAACCCTATCCCCAAACCCTAACCCTAACCCTAACCCCTAACCCTAAGCCTAACCCTAAACCCTAACCCAACCGTAACCCTAACCCTAACCCTACCCCTAACCCTAACCCCTAACCCCAAACCCTAAACCCTAAAACTAACCGTAACCCTAACCCTATCCCTAACCCTAACCTGACGGACAGGCTGGAACCAGCTGCTCCACTCGCCGGAACCACCTGACAGACATGCCAGAACCACCTGCCGAGCACGCCGGAGCCACCTGCTGGACTCACCAGAACCACCTGCCTGACAGGCCAAAATCAACAGCTGGCTATGAGAGAACCACCTGGCAGACAATCCGCAATAACCTGCCAGGCATGCAGGAACCACCTCTCAGACGTAAGAGAACCACATGCCGGACACGCTGGAACCACGTCCTGGACAGACTGGAACCACCTGCCGGACATGCCTGGACCACCTGCCGAGCACGCCGGAACCACCTGCTCGACTCGCAGGACCCATGTGCCAGACACGCCAAAATGAACTGCCGGCTACACCAGAACCACTTACCGGACACTCCGGAATAACCTGCCCGGCATGCCAGAACCACCTCTCAGAAGTGCCAGAAGCACGTGCTGGACATGCCGGAACAACCTATCGGACAGAACGGAACAACCTGCCGGACACACCAAAATCACCTGCGGGCTACGCCAGAACCACTTGGAGGACTCTCCGGGAAAACCTGCCGGGCATGCTGGAACCACCTCTCAGACGTGCCTGAACCACGTGGCGGACACTCCGGAAACGCATGTCGGGCCGGCCGGAACCACCTCTCAGACGTGCCAGAACCTCATGCCGGACACCCCAGAACCACCTGCTGGACAGACCGGAAACACCTGCCGGACACGCCGGAACCACATGTTCGACTCGCTGGAACCACATTCTGGACATGGCAAAATCACCTGCCGCCTATGCCAGAACCGCTTGGCGAACACTCCGGAATCACCTGTCAGGCATGCCGGAACCACCTCTCAGACCTGCCAGAACCACATGCCAATGACACCGGAAGCACCTGCCGAGCATGCCGGAAGCACCTGCTCGACTCGCCAGAACCACCTGTCGGACACGCCAAAATCACCTGCCGGCTACGCCACAGCCAGTTGGTGAACACTCCGGAAACACCTGCCGGGCTGGCTGGAACCACCTGCCAGCTACGCCAGAACCACTTGGCGGAGACTCCAGAAACACCTGTTGGGCCAGCCGGAACCACCTCTCAGACGTGCCAGAACCATGTGCCTGAGATGCTGGAACCACACCCCGAACAGACCGAAACCACCTGCCAGACCCAACTGAACCACCTGCCGAGCACGCAGGAACAACCTGCTTGCCTCGCCGGAACCACCTGCCGGGCGCAGCGGAAGCACCTGCCGAGCGCGCCGGAGCCACCTGCTCGCCTCGCCGGAACCACCTGCCCGGCGCGCCGGAGCCACCTGCTCGCCTCGCCGGAACCACCTGCCAGGCCCAGCAGAAGCACCTGCCGGGCGCGCCGGAGCCACCTGCTCGCCTCGCCGGAACCACCTGCCGGGTGCAGCGGAAGCACCTGCCGAGCGCGCCGGAGCCACCTGCTCGCCTCGCCGGAACCACCTGCCGGGCCCAGCTGAAGCACGTGCCAAGCACGCCGGAGCCACCTGCTCGCCTCGCCGGAACCACCTGCCGGGCCCAGCGGAAGCACCTGCCGAGCGCGCCAGAGCCACCTGCTCGCCTCGCCAGAACCACGTGCCGGGCCCTAACCCTAACCCTAACCCTAACCCTATCCCCAAACCCTAACCCTAACCCTAACCCCTAACCCTAAGCCTAACCCTAAACCCTAACCCAACCGTAACCCTAACCCTAACCCTACCCCTAACCCTAACCCCTAACCCCAAACCCTAAACCCTAACCCTAACCGTAACCCTAACCCTATCCCTAACCCTAACCTGACGGACAGGCTGGAACCAGCTGCTCAACTCGCCGGAACCACCTGCCAGACATGCCAGAACCACCTGCCGAGCACGCCGGAGCCACCTGCTGGACTCACCAGAACCACCTGCCTGACAGGCCAAAATCAACAGCTGGCTATGAGAGAACCACCTGGCAGACAATCCGCAATAACCTGCCAGGCATGCAGGAACCACCTCTCAGACGTAAGAGAACCACGTGCCGGACACGCTGGAACCACGTCCTGGACAGACTGGAACCACCTGCCGGACATGCCTGGACCACCTGCCGAGCACGCCGGAACCACCTGCTCGACTCGCAGGACCCATGTGCCAGACACGCCAAAATGAACTGCCGGCTACACCAGAACCACTTACCGGACACTCCGGAATAACCTGCCCGGCATGCCAGAACCACCTCTCAGAAGTGCCAGAAGCACGTGCTGGACATGCCGGAACAACCTATCGGACAGAACGGAACAACCTGCCGGACACACCAAAATCACCTGCGGGCTACGCCAGAACCACTTGGAGGACTCTCCGGGAAAACCTGCCGGGCATGCTGGAACCACCTCTCAGACGTGCCTGAACCACGTGGCGGACACTCCGGAAACGCACGTCGGGCCGGCCGGAACCACCTCTCAGACGTGCCAGAACCTCATGCCGGACACCCCAGAACCACCTGCTGGACAGACCGGAAACACCTGCCGGACACGCCGGAACCACATGTTCGACTCGCTGGAACCACATTCTGGACATGGCAAAATCACCTGCCGCCTATGCCAGAACCGCTTGGCGAACACTCCGGAATCACCTGTCAGGCATGCCGGAACCACCTCTCAGACCTGCCAGAACCACATGCCAATGACACCGGAAGCACCTGCCGAGCATGCCGGAAGCACCTGCTCGACTCGCCAGAACCACCTGTCGGACACGCCAAAATCACCTGCCGGCTACGCCACAGCCAGTTGGTGAACACTCCGGAAACACCTGCCGGGCTGGCTGGAACCACCTGCCAGTCACGCCAACATCACCTGCCAGCTACGCCAGAACCACTTGGCGGAGACTCCAGAAACACCTGTTGGGCCAGCCGGAACCACCTCTCAGACGTGCCAGAACCATGTGCCTGAGATGCTGGAACCACACCCCAAACAGACCGAAACCACCTGCCAGACCCAACTGAACCACCTGCCAAGCACGCAGGAACAACCTGCTCGCCTCGCCGGAACCACATGCCGGGCGCAGCGGAAGCACCTGCCGAGCGCGCCGGAGCCACCTGCTCGCCTCGCCGGAACCACCTGCCCGGCGCGCCGGAGCCACCTGCTCGCCTCGCCGGAACCACCTGCCAGGCCCAGCAGAAGCACCTGCCGGGCGCGCCGGAGCCACCTGCTCGCCTCGCCGGAACCACCTGCCGGGTGCAGCGGAAGCACCTGCCGAGCGCGCCGGAGCCACCTGCTCGCCTCGCCGGAACCACCTGCCGGGCCCAGCTGAAGCACGTGCCAAGCACGCCGGAGCCACCTGCTCGCCTCGCCGGAACCACCTGCCGGGCCCAGCGGAAGCACCTGCCGAGCGCGCCAGAGCCACCTGCTCGCCTCGCCGGAACCACGTGCCGGGCCCTAACCCTAACCCTAACCCTAACCCTATCCCCAAACCCTAACCCTAACCCTAACCCCTAACCCTAAGCCTAACCCTAAACCCTAACCCAACCGTAACCCTAACCCTAACCCTACCCCTAACCCTAACCCCTAACCCCAAACCCTAAACCCTAACCCTAACCGTAACCCTAACCCTATCCCTAACCCTAACCTGACGGACAGGCTGGAACCAGCTGCTCAACTCGCCGGAACCACCTGCCAGACATGCCAGAACCACCTGCCGAGCACGCCGGAGCCACCTGCTGGACTCACCACAACCACCTGCCTGACAGGCCAAAATCAACAGCTGGCTATGAGAGAACCACCTGGCAGACAATCCGCAATAACCTGCCAGGCATGCAGGAACCACCTCTCAGACGTAAGAGAACCACGTGCCGGACACGCTGGAACCACGTCCTGGACAGACTGGAACCACCTGCCGGACATGCCTGGACCACCTGCCGAGCACGCCGGAACCACCTGCTCGACTCGCAGGACCCATGTGCCAGACACGCCAAAATGAACTGCCGGCTACACCAGAACCACTTACCGGACACTCCGGAATAACCTGCCCGGCATGCCAGAACCACCTCTCAGAAGTGCCAGAAGCACGTGCTGGACATGCCGGAACAACCTATCGGACAGAACGGAACAACCTGCCGGACACACCAAAATCACCTGCGGGCTACGCCAGAACCACTTGGAGGACTCTCCGGGAAAACCTGCCGGGCATGCTGGAACCACCTCTCAGACGTCCCTGAACCACGTGGCGGAAACTCCGGAAACGCACGTCGGGCCGGCCGGAACCACCTCTCAGACGTGCCAGAACCTCATGCCGGACACCCCAGAACCACCTGCTGGACAGACCGGAAACACCTGCCGGACACGCCGGAACCACATGTTCGACTCGCTGGAACCACATTCTGGACATGGCAAAATCACCTGCCGCCTATGCCAGAACCGCTTGGCGAACACTCCGGAATCACCTGTCAGGCATGCCGGAACCATCTCTCAGACATGCCAGAACCACATGCCAATGACACCGGAAGCACCTGCCGAGCATGCCGGAAGCACCTGCTCGACTCGCCATAACCACCTGTCGGACACGCCAAAATCACCTGCCAGCAACGCCACAGCCAGTTGGTGAACACTCCGGAAACACCTGCCGGGCTGGCTGGAACCACCTGCCAGTCACGCCAACATCACCTGCCAGCTACGCCAGAACCACTTGGCGGAGACTCCAGAAACACCTGTTGGGCCAGCCGGAACCACCTCTCAGACGTGCCAGAACCATGTGCCTGAGATGCTGGAACCACACCCCAAACAGACCGAAACCACCTGCCAGACCCAACTGAACCACCTGCCAAGCACGCAGGAACAACCTGCTCGCCTCGCCGGAACCACATGCCGGGCGCAGCGGAAGCACCTGCCGAGCGCGCCGGAGCCACCTGCTCGCCTCGCCGGAACCACCTGCCCGGCGCGCCGGAGCCACCTGCTCGCCTCGCCGGAACCACCTGCCAGGCCCAGCAGAAGCACCTGCCGGGCGCGCCGGAGCCACCTGCTCGCCTCGCCGGAACCACCTGCCGGGTGCAGCGGAAGCACCTGCCGAGCGCGCCGGAGCCACCTGCTCGCCTCGCCGGAACCACCGGCCGGGCCCAGCTGAAGCACGTGCCAAGCACGCCGGAGCCACCTGCTCGCCTCGCCGGAACCACCTGCCGGGCCCAGCGGAAGCACCTGCCGAGCGCGCCGGAGCCACCTGCTCGCCTCGCCGGAACCACGTGCCGGGCCCTAACCCTAACCCTAACCCTAACCCTATCCCCAAACCCTAACCCTAACCCTAACCCCTAACCCTAAGCCTAACCCTAAACCCTAACCCAACCGTAACCCTAACCCTAACCCTACCCCTAACCCTAACCCCTAACCCCAAACCCTAAACCCTAACCCTAACCGTAACCCTAACCCTATCCCTAACCCTAACCTGACGGACAGGCTGGAACCAGCTGCTCAACTCGCCGGAACCACCTGCCAGACATGCCAGAACCACCTGCCGAGCACGCCGGAGCCACCTGCTGGACTCACCAGAACCACCTGCCTGACAGGCCAAAATCAACAGCTGGCTATGAGAGAACCACCTGGCAGACAATCCGCAATAACCTGCCAGGCATGCAGGAACCACCTCTCAGACGTAAGAGAACCACGTGCCGGACACGCTGGAACCACGTCCTGGACAGACTGGAACCACCTGCCGGACATGCCTGGACCACCTGCCGAGCACGCCGGAACCACCTGCTCGACTCGCAGGACCCATGTGCCAGACACGCCAAAATGAACTGCCGGCTACACCAGAACCACTTACCGGACACTCCGGAATAACCTGCCCGGCATGCCAGAACCACCTCTCAGAAGTGCCAGAAGCACGTGCTGGACATGCCGGAACAACCTATCGGACAGAACGGAACAACCTGCCGGACACACCAAAATCACCTGCGGGCTACGCCAGAACCACTTGGAGGACTCTCCGGGAAAACCTGCCGGGCATGCTGGAACCACCTCTCAGACGTGCCTGAACCACGTGGCGGAAACTCCGGAAACGCACGTCGGGCCGGCCGGAACCACCTCTCAGACGTGCCAGAACCTCATGCCGGACACCCCAGAACCACCTGCTGGACAGACCGGAAACACCTGCCGGACACGCCGGAACCACATGTTCGACTCGCTGGAACCACATTCTGGACATGGCAAAATCACCTGCCGCCTATGCCAGAACCGCTTGGCGAACACTCCGGAATCACCTGTCAGGCATGCCGGAACCATCTCTCAGACATGCCAGAACCACATGCCAATGACACCGGAAGCACCTGCCGAGCATGCCGAAAGCACCTGCTCGACTCGCCATAACCACCTGTCGGACACGCCAAAATCACCTGCCGGCTACGCCACAGCCAGTTGGTGAACACTCCGGAAACACCTGCCGGGCTGGCTGGAACCACCTGCCAGCTACGCCAGAACCACTTGGCGGAGACTCCAGAAACACCTGTTGGGCCAGCCGGAACCACCTCTCAGACGTGCCAGAACCATGTGCCTGAGATGCTGGAACCACACCCCGAACAGACCGAAACCACCTGCCAGACCCAACTGAACCACCTGCCGAGCACGCAGGAACAACCTGCTTGCCTCGCCGGAACCACCTGCCGGGCGCAGCGGAAGCACCTGCCGAGCGCGCCGGAGCCACCTGCTCGCCTCGCCGGAACCACCTGCCCGGCGCGCCGGAGCCACCTGCTCGCCTCGCCGGAACCACCTGCCAGGCCCAGCAGAAGCACCTGCCGGGCGCGCCGGAGCCACCTGCTCGCCTCGCCGGAACCACCTGCCGGGTGCAGCGGAAGCACCTGCCGAGCACGCCGGAGCCACCTGCTCGCCTCGCCGGAACCACCTGCCGGGCCCAGCTGAAGCACGTGCCAAGCACGCCGGAGCCACCTGCTCGCCTCGCCGGAACCACCTGCCGGGCCCAGCGGAAGCACCTGCCGAGCGCGCCGGAGCCACCTGCTCGCCTCGCCGGAACCACGTGCCGGGCCCTAACCCTAACCCTAACCCTAACCCTATCCCCAAACCCTAACCCTAACCCTAACCCCTAACCCTAAGCCTAACCCTAAACCCTAACCCAACCGTAACCCTAACCCTAACCCTACCCCTAACCCTAACCCCTAACCCCAAACCCTAAACCCTAACCCTAACCGTAACCCTAACCCTATCCCTATCCCTAACCTGACGGACAGGCTGGAACCAGCTGCTCAACTCGCCGGAACCACCTGCCAGACATGCCAGAACCACCTGCCGAGCACGCCGGAGCCACCTGCTGGACTCACCAGAACCACCTGCCTGACAGGCCAAAATCAACAGCTGGCTATGAGAGAACCACCTGGCAGACAATCCGCAATAACCTGCCAGGCATGCAGGAACCACCTCTCAGACGTAAGAGAACCACGTGCCGGACACGCTGGAACCACGTCCTGGACAGACTGGAACCACCTGCCGGACATGCCTGGACCACCTGCCGAGCACGCCGGAACCACCTGCTCGACTCGCAGGACCCATGTGCCAGACACGCCAAAATGAACTGCCGGCTACACCAGAACCACTTACCGGACACTCCGGAATAACCTGCCCGGCATGCCAGAACCACCTCTCAGAAGTGCCAGAAGCACGTGCTGGACATGCCGGAACAACCTATCGGACAGAACGGAACAACCTGCCGGACACACCAAAATCACCTGCGGGCTACGCCAGAACCACTTGGAGGACTCTCCGGGAAAACCTGCCGGGCATGCTGGAACCACCTCTCAGACGTGCCTGAACCACGTGGCGGACACTCCGGAAACGCATGTCGGGCCGGCCGGAACCACCTCTCAGACGTGCCAGAACCTCATGCCGGACACCCCAGAACCACCTGCTGGACAGACCGGAAACACCTGCCGGACACGCCGGAACCACATGTTCGACTCGCTGGAACCACATTCTGGACATGGCAAAATCGCCTGCCGCCTGTGCCAGAACCGCTTGGCGAACACTCCGGAATCACCTGTCAGGCATGCCGGAACCACCTCTCAGACCTGCCAGAACCACATGCCAATGACACCGGAAGCACCTGCCGAGCATGCCGGAAGCACCTGCTCGACTCGCCAGAACCACCTGTCGGACACGCCAAAATCACCTGCCGGCTACGCCACAGCCAGTTGGTGAACACTCCGGAAACACCTGCCGGGCTGGCTGGAACCACCTGCCAGCTACGCCAGAACCACTTGGCGGAGACTCCAGAAACACCTGTTGGGCCAGCCGGAACCACCTCTCAGACGTGCCAGAACCATGTGCCTGAGATGCTGGAACCACACCCCGAACAGACCGAAACCACCTGCCAGACCCAACTGAACCACCTGCCGAGCACGCAGGAACAACCTGCTTGCCTCGCCGGAACCACCAGCCGGGCGCAGCGGAAGCACCTGCCGAGCGCGCCGGAGCCACCTGCTCGCCTCGCCGGAACCACCTGCCCGGCGCGCCGGAGCCACCTCCTCGCCTCGCCGGAACCACCTGCCAGGCCCAGCAGAAGCACCTGCCGGGCGCGCCGGAGCCACCTGCTCGCCTCGCCGGAACCACCTGCCGGGTGCAGCGGAAGCACCTGCCGAGCACGCCGGAGCCACCTGCTCGCCTCGCCGGAACCACCTGCCGGGCCCAGCTGAAGCACGTGCCAAGCACGCCGGAGCCACCTGCTCGCCTCGCCGGAACCACCTGCCGGGCCCAGCGGAAGCACCTGCCGAGCGCGCCGGAGCCACCTGCTCGCCTCGCCGGAACCACGTGCCGGGCCCTAACCCTAACCCTAACCCTAACCCTATCCCCAAACCCTAACCCTAACCCTAACCCCTAACCCTAAGCCTAACCCTAAACCCTAACCCAACCGTAACCCTAACCCTAACCCTACCCCTAACCCTAACCCCTAACCCCAAACCCTAAACCCTAACCCTAACCGTAACCCTAACCCTATCCCTATCCCTAACCTGACGGACAGGCTGGAACCAGCTGCTCAACTCGCCGGAACCACCTGCCAGACATGCCAGAACCACCTGCCGAGCACGCCGGAGCCACCTGCTGGACTCACCAGAACCACCTGCCTGACAGGCCAAAATCAACAGCTGGCTATGAGAGAACCACCTGGCAGACAATCCGCAATAACCTGCCAGGCATGCAGGAACCACCTCTCAGACGTAAGAGAACCACGTGCCGGACACGCTGGAACCACGTCCTGGACAGACTGGAACCACCTGCCGGACATGCCTGGACCACCTGCCGAGCACGCCGGAACCACCTGCTCGACTCGCAGGACCCATGTGCCAGACACGCCAAAATGAACTGCCGGCTACACCAGAACCACTTACAGGACACTCCGGAATAACCTGCCCGGCATGCCAGAACCACCTCTCAGAAGTGCCAGAAGCACGTGCTGGACATGCCGGAACAACCTATCGGACAGAACGGAACAACCTGCCAGACACACCAAAATCACCTGCGGGCTACGCCAGAACCACTTGGAGGACTCTCCGGGAAAACCTGCCGGGCATGCTGGAACCACCTCTCAGAGGTGCCTGAACCACGTGCGGAAACTCCGGAAACGCATGTCGGGCCGGCCGGAACCACCTCTCAGACGTGCCAGAACCTCATGCCGGACACCCCAGAACCACCTGCTGGACAGACCGGAAACACCTGCCGGACACGCCGGAACCACATGTTCGACTCGCTGGAACCACATTCTGGACATGGCAAAATCACCTGCCGCCTATGCCAGAACCGCTTGGCGAACACTCCGGAATCACCTGTCAGGCATGCCGGAACCACCTCTCAGACCTGCCAGAACCACATGCCAATGACACCGGAAGCACCTGCCGAGCATGCCGGAAGCACCTGCTCGACTCGCCAGAACCACCTGTCGGACACGCCAAAATCACCTGCCGGCTACGCCACAGCCAGTTGGTGAACACTCCGGAAACACCTGCCGGGCTGGCTGGAACCACCTGCCAGCTACGCCAGAACCACTTGGCGGAGACTCCAGAAACACCTGTTGGGCCAGCCGGAACCACCTCTCAGACGTGCCAGAACCATGTGCCTGAGATGCTGGAACCACACCCCGAACAGACCGAAACCACCTGCCAGACCCAACTGAACCACCTGCCGAGCACGCAGGAACAACCTGCTTGCCTCGCCGGAACCACCTGCCGGGCGCAGCGGAAGCACCTGCCGAGCGCGCCGGAGCCACCTGCTCGCCTCGCCGGAACCACCTGCCCGGCGCGCCGGAGCCACCTGCTCGCCTCGCCGGAACCACCTGCCAGGCCCAGCAGAAGCACCTGCCGGGCGCGCCGGAGCCACCTGCTCGCCTCGCCGGAACCACCTGCCGGGCGCAGCGGAAGCACCTGCCGAGCACGCCGGAGCCACCTGCTCGCCTCGCCGGAACCACCTGCCGGGCCCAGCTGAAGCACGTGCCAAGCACGCCGGAGCCACCTGCTCGCCTCGCCGGAACCACCTGCCGGGCCCAGCGGAAGCACCTGCCGAGCGCGCCGGAGCCACCTGCTCGCCTCGCCGGAACCACGTGCCGGGCCCTAACCCTAACCCTAACCCTAACCCTATCCCCAAACCCTAACCCTAACCCTAACCCCTAACCCTAAGCCTAACCCTAAACCCTAACCCAACCGTAACCCTAACCCTAACCCTACCCCTAACCCTAACCCCTAACCCCAAACCCTAAACCCTAACCCTAACCGTAACCCTAACCCTATCCCTAACCCTAACCTGACGGACAGGCTGGAACCAGCTGCTCAACTCGCCGGAACCACCTGCCAGACATGCCAGAACCACCTGCCGAGCACGCCGGAGCCACCTGCTGGACTCACCAGAACCACCTGCCTGACAGGCCAAAATCAACAGCTGGCTATGAGAGAACCACCTGGCAGACAATCCGCAATAACCTGCCAGGCATGCAGGAACCACCTCTCAGACGTAAGAGAACCACGTGCCGGACACGCTGGAACCACGTCCTGGACAGACTGGAACCACCTGCCGGACATGCCTGGACCACCTGCCGAGCACGCCGGAACCACCTGCTCGACTCGCAGGACCCATGTGCCAGACACGCCAAAATGAACTGCCGGCTACACCAGAACCACTTACCGGACACTCCGGAATAACCTGCCCGGCATGCCAGAACCACCTCTCAGAAGTGCCAGAAGCACGTGCTGGACATGCCGGAACAACCTATCGGACAGAACGGAACAACCTGCCAGACACACCAAAATCACCTGCGGGCTACGCCAGAACCACTTGGAGGACTCTCCGGGAAAACCTGCCAGGCATGCTGGAATCACCTCTCAGACGTGCCTGAACCACGTGGCGGAAACTCCGGAAACGCATGTCGGGCCGGCCGGAACCACCTCTCAGACGTGCCAGAACCTCATGCCGGACACCCCAGAACCACCTGCTGGACAGACCGGAAACACCTGCCGGACACGCCGGAACCACATGTTCGACTCGCTGGAACCACATTCTGGACATGGCAAAATCACCTGCCGCCTATGCCAGAACCGCTTGGCGAACACTCCGGAATCACCTGTCAGGCATGCCGGAACCATCTCTCAGACATGCCAGAACCACATGCCAATGACACCGGAAGCACCTGCCGAGCATGCCGGAAGCACCTGCTCGACTCGCCAGAACCACCTGTCGGACACGCCAAAATCACCTGCCGGCTACGCCACAGCCAGTTGGTGAACACTCCGGAAACACCTGCCGGGCTGGCTGGAACCACCTGCCAGTCACGCCAACATCACCTGCCAGCTACGCCAGAACCACTTGGCGGAGACTCCAGAAACACCTGTTGGGCCAGCCGGAACCACCTCTCAGACGTGCCAGAACCATGTGCCTGAGATGCTGGAACCACACCCCAAACAGACCGAAACCACCTGCCAGACCCAACTGAACCACCTGCTAAGCACGCAGGAACAACCTGCTCGCCTCGCCGGAACCACCTGCCGGGCGCAGCGGAAGCACCTGCCGAGCGTGCCGGAGCCACCTGCTCGCCTCGCCGGAACCACCTGCCCGGCGCGCCGGAGCCACCTGCTCGCCTCGCCGGAACCACCTGCCAGGCCCAGCAGAAGCACCTGCCGGGTGCGCCGGAGCCACCTGCTCGCCTCGCCGGAACCACCTGACGGGCCCAGCGGAAGCACGTGCCAAGCACGCCGGAGCCACCTGCTCGCCTCGCCGGAACCACCTGACGGGCCCAGCGGAAGCACGTGCCAAGCACGCCGGAGCCACCTGCTCGCCTCGCCGCAACCACCTGCCAGGCCCAGCGGAAACACCTGCCGGGCGCGCCGGAGCCACCTGTTCGCCTCTCGAAACCACCTGCCGGGCCCAGCGGAAGCACCTGCCGAGCGCGCCGGAGCCACCTGCTCGCCTCGCCGGAACCTCCTGCCGGGCCCAGCGGAAGCACCTGCCGAGCGCGCCGGATCCACCCGCTCGCCTCGCCAGAACCACCTGCCGGGCCCAGCGGAAGCACCTGCCGAGCGCGGCGGAGCCACCTGCTCGCCTCGCCAGAACCACCTGCCGGGCCCAGCGGAAGCACCTGCCTAGCGCGCCGGAGCCACCTGCTCGCCTCGCCGGAACCACCTGCCGGGCGCAGCGGAATCACCTGCCGGGCACGCCGGAGCCACCTGCTCGGCTCGCCGGAACCACCTGCCGGGCCCTAACCCTAACCCTAACCCTATCCCCAAACCCTAACCCTAACCCTAACCCCTAACCCTAAGCCTAACCCTAAACCCTAACCCAACCGTAACCCTAACCCTAACCCTACCCCTATCCCTAACCCCTAACCCCAAACCCTAAACCCTAACCCTAACCGTAACCCTAACCCTATCCCTAACCCTAACCTGACGGACAGGCTGGAACCAGCTGCTCAACTCGCCGGAACCACCTGCCAGACATGCCAGAACCACCTGCCGAGCACGCCGGAGCCACCTGCTGGACTCACCAGAACCACCTGCCTGACAGGCCAAAATCAACAGCTGGCTATGAGAGAACCACCTGGCAGACAATCCGCAATAACCTGCCAGGCATGCAGGAACCACCTCTCAGACGTAAGAGAACCACCTGCCCGACACGCTGGAACCACGTCCTGGACAGACTGGAACCACCTGCCGGACATGCCTGGACCACCTGCCGAGCACGCCGGAACCACTTGCTCGACTCGCAGGACCCATGTGCCAGACACGCCAAAATGAACTGCCGGCTACACCAGAACCACTTACCGGACACTCCGGAATAACCTGCCCGGCATGCCAGAACCACCTCTCACAAGTGCCAGAAGCACGTGCTGGACATGCCGGAACAACCTATCGGACAGAACGGAACAACCTGCCGGACACACCAAAATCACCTGCGGGCTACGCCAGAACCACTTGGAGGACTCTCCGGGAAAACCTGCCGGGCATGCTGGAACCACCTCTCAGACGTGCCTGAACCACGTGGCGGACACTCCGGAAACGCATGTCGGGCCGGCCGGAACCACCTCTCAGACGTGCCAGAACCTCATGCCGGACACCCCAGAACCACCTGCTGGACAGACCGGAAACACCTGCCGGACACGCCGGAACCACATGTTCGACTCGCTGGAACCACATTCTGGACATGGCAAAATCACCTGCCGCCTATGCCAGAACCGCTTGGCGAACACTCCGGAATCACCTGTCAGGCATGCCGGAACCACCTCTCAGACCTGCCAGAACCACATGCCAATGACACCGGAAGCACCTGCCGAGCATGCCGGAAGCACCTGCTCGACTCGCCAGAACCACCTGTCGGACACGCCAAAATCACCTGCCGGCTACGCCACAGCCAGTTGGTGAACACTCCGGAAACACCTGCCGGGCTGGCTGGAACCACCTGCCAGTCACGCCAACATCACCTGCCAGCTACGCCAGAACCACTTGGCGGAGACTCCAGAAACACCTGTTGGGCCAGCCGGAACCACCTCTCAGACGTGCCAGAACCATGTGCCTGAGATGCTGGAACCACACCCCAAACAGACCGAAACCACCTGCCAGACCCAACTGAACCACCTGCCAAGCACGCAGGAACAACCTGCTCGCCTCGCCGGAACCACCTGCCGGGCGCAGCGGAAGCATCTGCCGAGCGCGCCGGAGCCACCTGCTCGCCTCGCCGGAACCACCTGCCCGGCGCGCCGGAGCCACCTGCTCGCCTCGCCGGAACCACCTGCCAGGCCCAGCAGAAGCACCTGCCGGGCGCGCCGGAGCCACCTGCTCGCCTCGCCGGAACCACCTGCCGGGCCCAGCTGAAGCACGTGCCAAGCACGCCGGAGCCACCTGCTCGCCTCGCCGGAACCACCTGCCGGGCCCAGCGGAAGCACCTGCCGAGCGCGCCGGAGCCACCTGCTCGCCTCGCCGGAACCACGTGCCGGGCCCTAACCCTAACCCTAACCCTAACCCTATCCCCAAACCCTAACCCTAACCCTAACCCCTAACCCTAAGCCTAACCCTAAACCCTAACCCAACCGTAACCCTAACCCTAACCCTACCCCTAACCCTAACCCCTAACCCCAAACCCTAAACCCTAACCCTAACCGTAACCCTAACCCTATCCCTAACCCTAACCTGACGGACAGGCTGGAACCAGCTGCTCAACTCGCCGGAACCACCTGCCAGACATGCCAGAACCACCTGCCGAGCACGCCGGAGCCACCTGCTGGACTCACCAGAACCACCTGCCTGACAGGCCAAAATCAACAGCTGGCTATGAGAGAACCACCTGGCAGACAATCCGCAATAACCTGCCAGGCATGCAGGAACCACCTCTCAGACGTAAGAGAACCACGTGCCGGACACGCTGGAACCACGTCCTGGACAGACTGGAACCACCTGCCGGACATGCCTGGACCACCTGCCGAGCACGCCGGAACCACCTGCTCGACTCGCAGGACCCATGTGCCAGACACGCCAAAATGAACTGCCGGCTACACCAGAACCACTTACCGGACACTCCGGAATAACCTGCCCGGCATGCCAGAACCACCTCTCAGAAGTGCCAGAAGCACGTGCTGGACATGCCGGAACAACCTATCGGACAAAACGGAACAACCTACCGGACACACCAAAATCACCTGCGGGCTACGCCAGAACCACTTGGAGGACTCTCCGGGAAAACCTGCCGGGCATGCTGGAACCACCTCTCAGACGTGCCTGAACCACGTGGCGGAAACTCCGGAAACGCATGTCGGGCCGGCCGGAACCACCTCTCAGACGTGCCAGAACCTCATGCCGGACACCCCAGAACCACCTGCTGGACAGACCGGAAACACCTGCCGGACACGCCGGAACCACATGTTCGACTCGCTGGAACCACATTCTGGACATGGCAAAATCACCTGCCGCCTATGCCAGAACCGCTTGGCGAACACTCCGGAATCACCTGTCAGGCATGCCGGAACCATCTCTCAGACATGCCAGAACCACATGCCAATGACACCGGAAGCACCTGCCGAGCATGCCGGAAGCACCTGCTCGACTCGCCAGAACCACCTGTCGGACACGCCAAAATCACCTGCCGGCTACGCCACAGCCAGTTGGTGAACACTCCGGAAACACCTGCCGGGCTGGCTGGAACCACCTGCCAGTCACGCCAACATCACCTGCCAGCTACGCCAGAACCACTTGGCGGAGACTCCAGAAACACCTGTTGGGCCAGCCGGAACCACCTCTCAGACGTGCCAGAACCATGTGCCTGAGATGCTGGAACCACACCCCAAACAGACCGAAACCACCTGCCAGACCCAACTGAACCACCTGCTAAGCACGCAGGAACAACCTGCTCGCCTCGCCGGAACCACATGCCGGGCGCAGCGGAAGCACCTGCCGAGTGCGCCGGAGGCACCTGCTCGCCTCGCCGGAACCACCTGCCCGGCGCGCCGGAGCCACCTGCTCGCCTCGCCGGAACCACCTGTCAGGCCCAGCAGAAGCACCTGCCGGGCGCGCCGGAGCCACCTGCTCGCCTCGCCGGAACCACCTGCCGGGCCCAGCGGAAGCACGTGCCAAGCACGCCGGAGCCACCTGCTCGCCTCGCCGGAACCACCTGCCGGGCCCAGCGGAAGCACGTGCCAAGCACGCCGGAGCCACCTGCTCGCCTCGCCGGAACCACCTGCCGGGCCCAGCGGAAGCACCTGCCGAGCGCGCCGGAGCCACCTGCTCGCCTCGCCGGAACCACGTGCCGGGCCCTAACCCTAACCCTAACCCTAACCCTATCCCCAAACCCTAACCCTAACCCTAACCCCTAACCCTAAGCCTAACCCTAAACCCTAACCCAACCGTAACCCTAACCCTAACCCTACCCCTAACCCTAACCCCTAACCCCAAACCCTAAACCCTAACCCTAACCGTAACCCTAACCGTATCCCTAACCCTAACCTGACGGACAGGCTGGAACCAGCTGTTCAACTCGCCGGAACCACCTGCCAGACATGCCAGAACCACCTGCCGAGCACGCCGGAGCCACCTGCTGGACTCACCACAACCACCTGCCTGACAGGCCAAAATCAACAGCTGGCTATGAGAGAACCACCTGGCAGACAATCCGCAATAACCTGCCAGGCATGCAGGAACCACCTCTCAGACGTAAGAGAACCACGTGCCGGACACGCTGGAACCACGTCCTGGACAGACTGGAACCACCTGCCGGACATGCCTGGACCACCTGCCGAGCACGCCGGAACCACCTGCTCGACTCGCAGGACCCATGTGCCAGACACGCCAAAATGAACTGCCGGCTACACCAGAACCACTTACCGGACACTCCGGAATAACCTGCCCGGCATGCCAGAACCACCTCTCAGAAGTGCCAGAAGCACGTGCTGGACATGCCGGAACAACCTATCGGACAGAACGGAACAACCTGCCGGACACACCAAAATCACCTGCGGGCTACGCCAGAACCACTTGGAGGACTCTCCGGGAAAACCTGCCGGGCATGCTGGAACCACCTCTCAGACGTGCCTGAACCACGTGGCGGAAACTCCGGAAACGCATGTCGGGCCGGCCGGAACCACCTCTCAGACGTGCCAGAACCTCATGCCGGACACCCCAGAACCACCTGCTGGACAGACCGGAAACACCTGCCGGACACGCCGGAACCACATGTTCGACGCGCTGGAACCACATTCTGGACATGGCAAAATCACCTGCCGCCTATGCCAGAACCGCTTGGCGAACACTCCGGAATCACCTGTCAGGCATGCCGGAACCATCTCTCAGACATGCCAGAACCACATGCCAATGACACCGGAAGCACCTGCCGAGCATGCCGGAAGCACCTGCTCGACTCGCCATAACCACCTGTCGGACACGCCAAAATCACCTGCCGGCTACGCCACAGCCAGTTGGTGAACACTCCGGAAACACCTGCCGGGCTGGCTGGAACCACCTGCCAGTCACGCCAACATCACCTGCCAGCTACGCCAGAACCACTTGGCGGAGACTCCAGAAACACCTGTTGGGCCAGCCGGAACCACCTCTCAGACGTGCCAGAACCATGTGCCTGAGATGCTGGAACCACACCCCGAACAGACCGAAACCACCTGCCAGACCCAACTGAACCACCTGCCGAGCACGCAGGAACAACCTGCTTGCCTCGCCGGAACCACCTGCCTGGCGCAGCGGAAGCACCTGCCGAGCACGCCGGAGCCACCTGCTCGCCTCGCCGGAACCACCTGCCCGGCGCGCCGGAGCCACCTGCTCGCCTCGCCGGAACCACCTGCCAGGCCCAGCAGAAGCACCTGCCGGGCGCGCCGGAGCCACCTGCTCGCCTCGCCGGAACCACCTGCCGGGTGCAGCGGAAGCACCTGCCGAGCGCGCCGGAGCCACCTGCTCGCCTCGCCGGAACCACCTGCCGGGCCCAGCGGAAGCACGTGCCAAGCACGCCGGAGCCACCTGCTCGCCTCGCCGGAAACACCTGCCGGGCCCAGCGGAAGCACCTGCCGAGCGCGCCGGAGCCACCTGCTCGCCTCGCCGGAACCACGTGCCGGGCCCTAACCCTAACCCTAACCCTAACCCTATCCCCAAACCCTAACCCTAACCCTAACCCCTAACCCTAAGCCTAACCCTAAACCCTAACCCAACCGTAACCCTAACCCTAACCCTACCCCTAACCCTAACCCCTAACCCCAAACCCTAAACCCTAACACTAACCGTAACCCTAACCCTATCCCTAACCCTAACCTGACGGACAGGCTGGAACCAGCTGCTCAACTCGCCGGAACCACCTGCCAGACATGCCAGAACCACCTGCCGAGCACGCCGGAGCCACCTGCTGGACTCACCACAACCACCTGCCTGACAGGCCAAAATCAACAGCTGGCTATGAGAGAACCACCTGGCAGACAATCCGCAATAACCTGCCAGGCATGCAGGAACCACCTCTCAGACGTAAGAGAACCACGTGCCGGACACGCTGGAACCACGTCCTGGACAGACTGGAACCACCTGCCGGACATGCCTGGACCACCTGCCGAGCACGCCGGAACCACCTGCTCGACTCGCAGGACCCATGTGCCAGACACGCCAAAATGAACTGCCGGCTACACCAGAACCACTTACCGGACACTCCGGAATAACCTGCCCGGCATGCCAGAACCACCTCTCAGAAGTGCCAGAAGCACGTGCTGGACATGCCGGAACAACCTATCGGACAGAACGGAACAACCTGCCGGACACACCAAAATCACCTGCGGGCTACGCCAGAACCACTTGGAGGACTCTCCGGGAAAACCTGCCGGGCATGCTGGAACCACCTCTCAGACGTGCCTGAACCACGTGGCGGACACTCCGGAAACGCATGTCGGGCCGGCCGGAACCACCTCTCAGACGTGCCAGAACCTCATGCCGGACACCCCAGAACCACCTGCTGGACAGACCGGAAACACCTGCCGGACACGCCGGAACCACATGTTCGACTCGCTGGAACCACATTCTGGACATGGCAAAATCACCTGCCGCCTATGCCAGAACCGCTTGGCGAACACTCCGGAATCACCTGTCAGGCATGCCGGAACCACCTCTCAGACCTGCCAGAACCACATGCCAATGACACCGGAAGCACCTGCCGAGCATGCCGGAAGCACCTGCTCGACTCGCCAGAACCACCTGTCGGACACGCCAAAATCACCTGCCGGATACGCCACAGCCAGTTGGTGAACACTCCGGAAACACCTGCCGGGCTGGCTGGAACCACCTGCCAGCTACGCCAGAACCACTTGGCGGAGACTCCAGAAACACCTGTTGGGGCAGCCGGAACCACCTCTCAGACGTGCCAGAACCATGTGCCTGAGATGCTGGAACCACACCCCGAACAGACCGAAACCACCTGCCAGACCCAACTGAACCACCTGCCGAGCACGCAGGAACAACCTGCTTGCCTCGCCGGAACCACCTGCCGGGCGCAGCGGAAGCACCTGCCGAGCACGCCGGAGCCACCTGCTCGCCTCGCCGGAACCACCTGCCCGGCGCGCCGGAGCCACCTGCTCGCCTCGCCGGAACCACCTGCCAGGCCCAGCAGAAGCACCTGCCGGGCGCGCCGGAGCCACCTGCTCGCCTCGCCGGAACCACCTGCCGGGTGCAGCGGAAGCACCTGCCGAGCACGCCGGAGCCACCTGCTTGCCTCGCCGGAACCACCTGCCGGGCCCAGCGGAAGCACGTGCCAAGCACGCCGGAGCCACCTGCTCGCCTCGCCGGAGCCACCTGCCGGGCCCAGCGGAAGCACCTGCCGAGCGCGCCGGAGCCACCTGCTCGCCTCGCCGGAACCACGTGCCGGGCCCTAACCCTAACCCTAACCCTAACCCTATCCCCAAACCCTAACCCTAACCCTAACCCCTAACCCTAAGCCTAACCCTAAACCCTAACCCAACCGTAACCCTAACCCTAACCCTACCCCTAACCCTAACCCCTAACCCCAAACCCTAAACCCTAACACTAACCGTAACCCTAACCCTATCCCTAACCCTAACCTGACGGACAGGCTGGAACCAGCTGCTCAACTCGCCGGAACCACCTGCCAGACATGCCAGAACCACCTGCCGAGCACGCCGGAGCCACCTGCTGGACTCACCACAACCACCTGCCTGACAGGCCAAAATCAACAGCTGGCTATGAGAGAACCACCTGGCAGACAATCCGCAATAACCTGCCAGGCATGCAGGAACCACCTCTCAGACGTAAGAGAACCACGTGCCGGACACGCTGGAACCACGTCCTGGACAGACTGGAACCACCTGCCGGACATGCCTGGACCACCTGCCGAGCACGCCGGAACCACCTGCTCGACTCGCAGGACCCATGTGCCAGACACGCCAAAATGAACTGCCGGCTACACCAGAACCACTTACCGGACACTCCGGAATAACCTGCCCGGCATGCCAGAACCACCTCTCAGAAGTGCCAGAAGCACGTGCTGGACATGCCGGAACAACCTATCGGACAGAACGGAACAACCTGCCGGACACACCAAAATCACCTGCGGGCTACGCCAGAACCACTTGGAGGACTCTCCGGGAAAACCTGCCGGGCATGCTGGAACCACCTCTCAGACGTGCCTGAACCACGTGGCGGACACTCCGGAAACGCATGTCGGGCCGGCCGGAACCACCTCTCAGACGTGCCAGAACCTCATGCCGGACACCCCAGAACCACCTGCTGGACAGACCGGAAACACCTGCCGGACACGCCGGAACCACATGTTCGACTCGCTGGAACCACATTCTGGACATGGCAAAATCACCTGCCGCCTATGCCAGAACCGCTTGGCGAACACTCCGGAATCACCTGTCAGGCATGCCGGAACCACCTCTCAGACCTGCCAGAACCACATGCCAATGACACCGGAAGCACCTGCCGAGCATGCCGGAAGCACCTGCTCGACTCGCCAGAACCACCTGTCGGACACGCCAAAATCACCTGCCGGCTACGCCACAGCCAGTTGGTGAACACTCCGGAAACACCTGCCGGGCTGGCTGGAACCACCTGCCAGCTACGCCAGAACCACTTGGCGGAGACTCCAGAAACACCTGTTGGGCCAGCCGGAACCACCTCTCAGACGTGCCAGAACCATGTGCCTGAGATGCTGGAACCACACCCCGAACAGACCGAAACCACCTGCCAGACCCAACTGAACCACCTGCCGAGCACGCAGGAACAACCTGCTTGCCTCGCCGGAACCACCTGCCGGGCGCAGCGGAAGCACCTGCCGAGCACGCCGGAGCCACCTGCTCGCCTCGCCGGAACCACCTGCCCGGCGCGCCGGAGCCACCTGCTCGCCTCGCCGGAACCACCTGCCAGGCCCAGCAGAAGCACCTGCCGGGCGCGCCGGAGCCACCTGCTCGCCTCGCCGGAACCACCTGCCGGGTGCAGCGGAAGCACCTGCCGAGCGCGCCGGAGCCACCTGCTCGCCTCGCCGGAACCACGTGCCGGGCCCTAACCCTAACCCTAACCCTAACCCTATCCCCAAACCCTAACCCTAACCCTAACCCCTAACCCTAAGCCTAACCCTAAACCCTAACCCAACCGTAACCCTAACCCTAACCCTACCCCTAACCCTAACCCCTAACCCCAAACCCTAAACCCTAACCCTAACCGTAACCCTAACCCTATCCCTAACCCTAACCTGACGGACAGGCTGGAACCAGCTGCTCAACTCGCCGGAACCACCTGCCAGACAGGCCAGAACCACCTGCCGAGCACGCCGGAGCCACCTGCTGGACTCACCACAACCACCTGCCTGACAGGCCAAAATCAACAGCTGGCTATGAGAGAACCACCTGGCAGACAATCCGCAATAACCTGCCAGGCATGCAGGAACCACCTCTCAGACGTAAGAGAACCACGTGCCGGACACGCTGGAACCACATCCTGGACAGACTGGAACCACCTGCCGGACATGCCTGGACCACCTGCCGAGCACGCCGGAACCACCTGCTCGACTCGCAGGACCCATGTGCCAGACACGCCAAAATGAACTGCCGGCTACACCAGAACCACTTACCGGACACTCCGGAATAACCTGCCCGGCATGCCAGAACCACCTCTCAGAAGTGCCAGAAGCACGTGCTGGACATGCCGGAACAACCTATCGGACAGAACGGAACAACCTGCCGGACACACCAAAATCACCTGCGGGCTACGCCAGAACCACTTGGAGGACTCTCCGGGAAAACCTGCCGGGCATGCTGGAACCACCTCTCAGACGTGCCTGAACCACGTGGCGGAAACTCCGGAAACGCATGTCGGGCCAGCCGGAACCACCTCTCAGACGTGCCAGAACCTCATGCCGGACACCCCAGAACCACCTGCTGGACAGACCGGAAACACCTGCCGGACACGCCGGAACCACATGTTCGACTCGCTGGAACCACATTCTGGACATGGCAAAATCACCTGCCGCCTATGCCAGAACCGCTTGGCGAACACTCCGGAATCACCTGTCAGGCATGCCGGAACCACCTCTCAGACCTGCCAGAACCACATGCCAATGACACCGAAAGCACCTGCCGAGCATGCCGGAAGCACCTGCTCGACTCGCCAGAACCACCTGTCGGACACGCCAAAATCACCTGCCGGCTACGCCACAGCCAGTTGGTGAACACTCCGGAAACACCTGCCGGGCTGGCTGGAACCACCTGCCAGCTACGCCAGAACCACTTGGCGGAGACTCCAGAAACACCTGTTGGGGCAGCCGGAACCACCTCTCAGACGTGCCAGAACCATGTGCCTGAGATGCTGGAACCACACCCCGAACAGACCGAAACCACCTGCCAGACCCAACTGAACCACCTGCCGAGCACGCAGGAACAACCTGCTTGCCTCGCCGGAACCACCTGCCGGGCGCAGCGGAAGCACCTGCCGAGCACGCCGGAGCCACCTGCTCGCCTCGCCGGAACCACCTGCCCGGCGCGCCGGAGCCACCTGCTCGCCTCGCCGGAACCACCTGCCAGGCCCAGCAGAAGCACCTGCCGGGCGCGCCGGAGCCACCTGCTCGCCTCGCCGGAACCACCTGCCGGGTGCAGCGGAAGCACCTGCCGAGCACGCCGGAGCCACCTGCTCGCCTCGCCGGAACCACCTGCCGGGCCCAGCGGAAGCACGTGCCAAGCACGCCGGAGCCACCTGCTCGCCTCGCCGGAACCACCTGCCGGGCCCAGCGGAAGCACCTGCCGAGCGCGCCGGAGCCACCTGCTCGCCTCGCCGGAACCACGTGCCGGGCCCTAACCCTAACCCTAACCCTAACCCTATCCCCAAACCCTAACCCTAACCCTAACCCCTAACCCTAAGCCTAACCCTAAACCCTAACCCAACCGTAACCCTAACCCTAACCCTACCCCTAACCCTAACCCCTAACCCCAAACCCTAAACCCTAACCCTAACCGTAACCCTAACCCTATCCCTAACCCTAACCTGACGGACAGGCTGGAACCAGCTGCTCAACTCGCCGGAACCACCTGCCAGACATGCCAGAACCACCTGCCGAGCACGCCGGAGCCACCTGCTGGACTCACCACAACCACCTGCCTGACAGGCCAAAATCAACAGCTGGCTATGAGAGAACCACCTGGCAGACAATCCGCAATAACCTGCCAGGCATGCAGGAACCACCTCTCAGACGTAAGAGAACCACGTGCCGGACACGCTGGAACCACGTCCTGGACAGACTGGAACCACCTGCCGGACATGCCTGGACCACCTGCCGAGCACGCCGGAACCACCTGCTCGACTCGCAGGACCCATGTGCCAGACACGCCAAAATGAACTGCCGGCTACACCAGAACCACTTACCGGACACTCCGGAATAACCTGCCCGGCATGCCAGAACCACCTCTCAGAAGTGCCAGAAGCACGTGCTGGACATGCCGGAACAACCTATCGGACAGAACGGAACAACCTGCCGGACACACCAAAATCACCTGCGGGCTACGCCAGAACCACTTGGAGGACTCTCCGGGAAAACCTGCCGGGCATGCTGGAACCACCTCTCAGACGTGCCTGAACCACGTGGCGGACACTCCGGAAACGCATGTCGGGCCAGCCGGAACCACCTCTCAGACGTGCCAGAACCTCATGCCGGACACCCCAGAACCACCTGCTGGACAGACCGGAAACACCTGCCGGACACGCCGGAACCACATGTTCGACTCGCTGGAACCACATTCTGGACATGGCAAAATCACCTGCCGCCTATGCCAGAACCGCTTGGCGAACACTCCGGAATCACCTGTCAGGCATGCCGGAACCACCTCTCAGACCTGCCAGAACCACATGCCAATGACACCGGAAGCACCTGCCGAGCATGCCGGAAGCACCTGCTCGACTCGCCAGAACCACCTGTCGGACACGCCAAAATCACCTGCCGGCTACGCCACAGCCAGTTGGTGAACACTCCGGAAACACCTGCCGGGCTGGCTGGAACCACCTGCCAGCTACGCCAGAACCACTTGGCGGAGACTCCAGAAACACCTGTTGGGCCAGCCGGAACCACCTCTCAGACGTGCCAGAACCATGTGCCTGAGATGCTGGAACCACACCCCGAACAGACCGAAACCACCTGCCAGACCCAACTGAACCACCTGCCGAGCACGCAGGAACAACCTGCTTGCCTCGCCGGAACCACCTGCCGGGCGCAGCGGAAGCACCTGCCGAGCACGCCGGAGCCACCTGCTCGCCTCGCCGGAACCACCTGCCCGGCGCGCCGGAGCCACCTGCTCGCCTCGCCGGAACCACCTGCCAGGCCCAGCAGAAGCACCTGCCGGGCGCGCCGGAGCCACCTGCTCGCCTCTCCGGAACCACCTGCCGGGTGCAGCGTAAGCACCTGCCGAGCACGCCGGAGCCACCTGCTCGCCTCGCCGGAACCACCTGCCGGGCCCAGCGGAAGCACGTGCCAAGCACGCCGGAGCCACCTGCTCGCCTCGCCGGAACCACCTGCCGGGCCCAGCGGAAGCACCTGCCGAGCGCGCCGGAGCCACCTGCTCGCCTCGCCGGAACCACGTGCCGGGCCCTAACCCTAACCCTAACGCTAACCCTATCCCCAAACCCTAACCCTAACCCTAACCCCTAACCCTAAGCCTAACCCTAAACCCTAACCCAACCGTAACCCTAACCCTAACCCTACCCCTAACCCTAACCCCTAACCCCAAACCCTAAACCCTAACCCTAACCGTAACCCTAACCCTATCCCTAACCCTAACCTGACGGACAGGCTGGAACCAGCTGCTCAACTCGCCGGAACCACCTGCCAGACATGCCAGAACCACCTGCCGAGCACGCCGGAGCCACCTGCTGGACTCACCAGAACCACCTGCCTGACAGGCCAAAATCAACAGCTGGCTATGAGAGAACCACCTGGCAGACAATCCGCAATAACCTGCCAGGCATGCAGGAACCACCTCTCAGACGTAAGAGAACCACGTGCCGGACACGCTGGAACCACGTCCTGGACAGACTGGAACCACCTGCCGGACATGCCTGGACCACCTGCCGAGCACGCCGGAACCACCTGCTCGACTCGCAGGACCCATGTGCCAGACACGCCAAAATGAACTGCCGGCTACACCAGAACCACTTACCGGACACTCCGGAATAACCTGCCCGGCATGCCAGAACCACCTCTCAGAAGTGCCAGAAGCACGTGCTGGACATGCCGGAACAACCTATCGGACAGAACGGAACAACCTGCCGGACACACCAAAATCACCTGCGGGCTACGCCAGAACCACTTGGAGGACTCTCCGGGAAAACCTGCCGGGCATGCTGGAACCACCTCTAAGACGTGCCTGAACCACGTGGCGGACACTCCGGAAACGCATGTCGGGCCGGCCGGAACCACCTCTCAGACGTGCCAGAACCTCATGCCGGACACCCCAGAACCACCTGCTGGACAGACCGGAAACACCTGCCGGACACGCCGGAACCACATGTTCGACTCGCTGGAACCACATTCTGGACATGGCAAAATCACCTGCCGCCTATGCCAGAACCGCTTGGCGAACACTCCGGAATCACCTGTCAGGCATGCCGGAACCACCTCTCAGACCTGCCAGAACCACATGCCAATGACACCGGAAGCACCTGCCGAGCATGCCGGAAGCACCTGCTCGACTCGCCAGAACCACCTGTCGGACACGCCAAAATCACCTGCCGGCTACGCCACAGCCAGTTGGTGAACACTCCGGAAACACCTGCCGGGCTGGCTGGAACCACCTGCCAGTCACGCCAACATCACCTGCCAGCTACGCCAGAACCACTTGGCGGAGACTCCAGAAACACCTGTTGGGCCAGCGGGAACAACCTCTCAGACGTGCCAGAACCATGTGCCTGAGATGCTGGAACCACACCCCGAACAGACCGAAACCACCTGCCAGACCCAACTGAACCACCTGCCGAGCGCGCCGGAGCCACCTGCTCACCTCTCCGTAACCACCTGCCCGGCGCGCTGGAGCCACCTGGTCGCCTCGCCGGAACCACCTGCCAGGCCCAGCGGAAGCACCTGCCGTGCGCGCCGGAGCACCTGCACGCCTCGCCGGAACCACCTGCCGGGCCCAGCGGAAGCACCTGCCGAGCGCGCCGGATCCACCCGCTCGCCTCGCCAGAACGACCTGCCGGGCCCAGCGGAAGCACCTGCCGAGCGCGCCGGAGCCACCTGCTCGCCTCGCCGGAACCACCTGCCCGGCGCGCCGGAGCCACCTGCTCGCCTCTCTGGAACCACCTGCCGGGCCCAGCGGAAGCACCAGCCGGGCGCGCCGGAGCCACCTGCTCGGCTCGCCGGAACCACCTGCCGGGCCCTAACCCTAACCCTAACCCTTACCCTATCCCCAAACCCTAACCCTAACCCTAACCCCTAACCCTAAGCCTAACCCTAAACCCTAACCCAACCGTAACCCTAACCCTAACCCTACCCCTAGCCCTAACCCCTAACCCCAAACCCTAAACCCTAACCCTAACCGTAACCCTAACCCTATCCCTAACCCTAACCTGACGGACAGGCTGGAACCAGCTGCTCAACTCGCCGGAATCACCTGCCAGACATGCCAGAACCACCTGCCGAGAACGCCGGAGCCACCTGCTGGACTCACCAGAATCACCTGCCTGACAGGCCAAAATCAACAGCTGGCTATGAGAGAACCACCTGGCAGACAATCCGCAATAACCTGCCAGGCATGCAGGAACCACCTCTCAGACGTAAGAGAACCACGTGCCGGACACGCTGGAACCACGTCCTGGACAGACTGGAACCACCTGCCGGACATGCCTGGACCACCTGCCGAGCACGCCGGAACCACCTGCTCGACTCGCAGGACCCATGTGCCAGACACGCCAAAATGAACTGCCGGCTACACCAGAACCACTTACCGGACACTCCGGAATAACCTGCCCGGCATGCCAGAACCACCTCTCAGAAGTGCCAGAAGCACGTGCTGGACATGCCGGAACAACCTATCGGACAGAACGGAACAACCTGCCGGACACACCAAAATCACCTGCGGGCTACGCCAGAACCACTTGGAGGACTCTCCGGGAAAACCTGCCGGGCATGCTGCAACCACCTCTCAGACGTGCCTGAACCACGTGGCGGACACTCCGGAAACGCATGTCGGGCCGGCCGGAACCACCTCTCAGACGTGCCAGAACCTCATGCCGGACACCCCAGAACCACCTGCTGGACAGACCGGAAACACCTGCCGGACACGCCGGAACCACATGTTCGACTCGCTGGAACCACATTCTGGACATGGCAAAATCACCTGCCGCCTATGCCAGAACCGCTTGGCGAACACTCCGGAATCACCTGTCAGGCATGCCGGAACCACCTCTCAGACCTGCCAGAACCACATGCCAATGACACCGGAAGAACCTGCCGAGCATGCCGGAAGCACCTGCTCGACTCGCCATAACCACCTGTCGGACACGCCAAAATCACCTGCCGGCTACGCCACAGCCAGTTGGTGAACACTCCGGAAACACCTGCCGGGCTGGCTGGAACCACCTGCCAGTCACGCCAACATCACCTGCCAGCTACGCCAGAACCACTTGGCGGAGACTCCAGAAACACCTGTTGGTCCAGCCGGAACCACCTCTCAGACGTGCCAGAACCATGTGCCTGAGATGCTGGAACCACACCCCGAACAGACCGAAACCACCTGCCAGACCCAACTGAACCACCTGCCGAGCGCGCCGGAGCCACCTGCTCACCTCGCCGGAACCACCTGCCCGGCACGCCGGAGCCACCTGCTCACCTCGCCGGAACCACCTGCCGGGCGCAGCGGAAGCAACTGCCGGGCGCGCCGGAGCCACCTGCTCGGCTCGCCGGAACCACCTGCCGGGCCCTAACCCTAACCCTAACCCTAACCCTATCCCCAAACCCTAACCCTAACCCTAACCCCTAACCCTAAGCCTAACCCTAAACCCTAACCCAACCGTAACCCTAACACTAACCCTACCCCTAACCCTAACCCCTAACCCCAAATCCTAAACCCTAACCCTAACCGTAACCCTAACCCTATCCCTAACCCTAACCTGACGGACAGGCTGGAACCAGCTGCTCAACTCGCCGGAACCACCTGCCAGACATGCCAGAACCACCTGCCGAGCACGCCGGAGCCACCTGCTCGCCTCGCCGGAACCTCCTGCCGGGCCCAGCGGAAGCACCTGCCGAGCGCGCCGGATCCACCCGCTCGCCTCGCCAGAACCAACTGCCGGGCCCAGCGGAAGCACCTGCCGAGCGCGCCGGAGCCACCTGCTCGCCTCGCCAGAACCACCTGCCGGGCCCAGCGGAAGCACCTGCCTAGCGCGCCGGAGCCACCTGCTCGCCTCGCCGGAACCACCTGCCGGGCGCAGCGGAAGCACCTGCCGGGCGCGCCAGAGCCACCTGCTCGGCTCGCCGGAACCACCTGCCGGGCCCTAACCCTAACCCTAACCCTAACCCTATCCCCAAACCCTAACCCTAACCCTAACCCCTAACCCTAAGCCTAACCCTAAACCCTAACCCAACCGTAACCCTAACCCTAACCCTACCCCTAACCCTAACCCCTAACCCCAAACCCTAAACCCTAACCCTAACCGTAACCCTAACCCTATCCCTAACCCTAACATGACGGACAGGCTGGAACCAGCTGCTCAACTCGCCGGAACCACCTGCCAGACATGCCAGAACCACCTGCCGAGCACGCCGGAGCCACCTGCTGGACTCACCAGAACCACCTGCCTGACAGGCCAAAATCAACAGCTGGCTATGAGAGAACCACCTGGCAGACAATCCGCAATAACCTGCCAGGCATGCAGGAACCACCTCTCAGACGTAAGAGAACCACGTGCCCGACACGCTGGAACCACGTCCTGGACAGACTGGAACCACCTGCCGGACATGCCTGGACCACCTGCCGAGCACGCCGGAACCACCTGCTCGACTCGCAGGACCCATGTGCCAGACACGCCAAAATGAACTGCCGGCTACACCAGAACCACTTACCGGACACTCCGGAATAACCTGCCCGGCATGCCAGAACCACCTCTCAGAAGTGCCAGAAGCACGTGCTGGACATGCCGGAACAACCTATCGGACAGAACGGAACAACCTGCCGGACACACCAAAATCACCTGCGGGCTACGCCAGAACCACTTGGAGGACTCTCCGGGAAAACCTGCCGGGCATGCTGGAACCACCTCTCAGACGTGCCTGAACCACGTGGCGGACACTCCGGAAACGCATGTCGGGCCGGCCGGAACCACCTCTCAGACGTGCCAGAACCTCATGCCGGACACCCCAGAACCACCTGCTGGACAGACCGGAAACACCTGCCGGACACGCCGGAACCACATGTTCGACTCGCTGGAACCACATTCTGGACATGGCAAAATCACCTGCCGCCTATGCCAGAACCGCTTGGCGAACACTCCGGAATCACCTGTCAGGCATGCCGGAACCACCTCTCAGACCTGCCAGAACCACATGCCAATGACACCGGAAGAACCTGCCGAGGATGCCGGAAGCACCTGCTCGACTCGCCATAACCACCTGTCGGACACGCCAAAATCACCTCCCGGCTACGCCACAGCCAGTTGGTGAACACTCCGGAAACACCTGCCGGGCTGGCTGGAACCACCTGCCAGTCACGCCAACATCACCTGCCAGCTACGCCAGAACCACTTGGCGGAGACTCCAGAAACACCTGTTGGGCCAGCCGGAACCAACTCTCAGATGTGCCAGAACCATGTGCCTGAGATGCTGGAACCACACCCCGAACAGACCGAAACCACCTGCCAGACCCAACTGAACCACCTGCCGAGCACGCAGGAACAACCTGCTCGCCTCGCCGGAACCACCTGCCGGGCGCAGCGGAAGCACCTGCCGAGCGCGCCGGAGCCACCAGCTCGCCTCGCCGGAACCACCTGCCGGGCCCAGCGGAAGCACCTGCCGAGCGCGCCGGAGCCACCTGCTCGCCTCGCCGGAACCACCTGCCCGGCGCGCCGGAGCCACCTGCTCGCCTCGCCGGAACCACCTGCCGGGCGCAGCGGAAGCACCTGCCGGGCGCGCCGGAGCCACCTGCTCGGCTCGCCGGAACCACCTGCCGGGCCCTAACCCTAACCCTAACCCTAACCCTATCCCCAAACCCTAACCCTAACCCTAACCCCTAACCCTAAGCCTAACCCTAAACCCTAACCCAACCGTAACCCTAACCCTAACCCTACCCCTAACCCTAACCCCTAACCCCAAACCCTAAACCCTAACCCTAACCGTAACCCTAACCCTATCCCTATCCCTAACCTGACGGACAGGATGGAACCAGCTGCTCAACTCGCCGGAACCACCTGCCAGACATGCCAGAACCACCTGCCGAGCACGCCGGAGCCACCTGCTGGACTCACCAGAACCACCTGCCTGACAGGTCAAAATCAACAGCTGGCTATGAGAGAACCACCTGGCAGACAATCCGCAATAACCTGCCAGGCATGCAGGAACCACCTCTCAGACGTAAGAGAACCACGTGCCGGACACGCTGGAACCACGTCCTGGACAGACTGGAACCACCTGCCGGACATGCCTGGACCACCTGCCGAGCACGCCGGAACCACCTGCTCGACTCGCAGGACCCATGTGCCAGACACGCCAAAATGAACTGCCGGCTACACCAGAACCACTTACCGGACACTCCGGAATAACCTGCCCGGCATGCCAGAACCACCTCTCAGAAGTGCCAGAAGCACGTGCTGGACATGCCGGAACAACCTATCGGACAGAACGGAACAACCTGCCGGACACACCAAAATCACCTGCGGGCTACGCCAGAACCACTTGGAGGACTCTCCGGGAAAACCTGCCGGGCATGCTGCAACCACCTCTCAGACGTGCCTGAACCACGTGGCGGACACTCCGGAAACGCATGTCGGGCCGGCCGGAACCACCTCTCAGACGTGCCAGAACCTCATGCCGGACACCCCAGAACCACCTGCTGGACAGACCGGAAACACCTGCCGGACACGCCGGAACCACATGTTCGACTCGCTGGAACCACATTCTGGACATGGCAAAATCACCTGCCGCCTATGCCAGAACCGCTTGGCGAACACTCCGGAATCACCTGTCAGGCATGCCGGAACCACCTCTCAGACCTGCCAGAACCACATGCCAATGACACCGGAAGAACCTGCCGAGCATGCCGGAAGCACCTGCTCGACTCGCCAGAACCACCTGTCGGACACGCCAAAATCACCTGCCGGCTACGCCACAGCCAGTTGGTGAACACTCCGGAAACACCTGCCGGGCTGGCTGGAACCACCTGCCAGTCACGCCAACATCACCTGCCAGCTACGCCAGAACCACTTGGCGGAGACTCCAGAAACACCTGTTGGTCCAGCCGGAACCACCTCTCAGACGTGCCAGAACCATGTGCCTGAGATGCTGGAACCACACCCCGAACAGACCGAAACCACCTGCCAGACCCAACTGAACCACCTGCCGAGCGCGCCGGAGCCACCTGCTCACCTCGCCGGAACCACCTGCCCGGCGCGCCGGAGCCACCTGCTCACCTCGCCGGAACCACCTGCCGGGCGCAGCGGAAGCAACTGCCGGGCGCGCCGGAGCCACCTGCTCGGCTCGCCGGAACCACCTGCCGGGCCCTAACCCTAACCCTAACCCTAACCCTATCCCCAAACCCTAACCCTAACCCTAACCCCTAACCCTAAGCCTAACCCTAAACCCTAACCCAACCGTAACCCTAACCCTAACCCTACCCCTAACCCTAACCCCTAACCCCAAATCCTAAACCCTAACCCTAACCGTAACCCTAACCCTATCCCTAACCCTAACCTGACGGACAGGCTGGAACCAGCTGCTCAACTCGCCGGAACCACCTGCCAGACATGCCAGAACCACCTGCCGAGCACGCCGGAGCCACCTGCTCGCCTCGCCGGAACCTCCTGCCGGGCCCAGCGGAAGCACCTGCCGAGCGCGCCGGATCCACCCGCTCGCCTCGCCAGAACCAACTGCCGGGCCCAGCGGAAGCACCTGCCGAGCGCGCCGGAGCCACCTGCTCGCCTCGCCAGAACCACCTGCCGGGTCCAGCGGAAGCACCTGCCTAGCGCGCCGGAGCCACCTGCTCGCCTCGCCGGAACCACCTGCCGGGCGCAGCGGAAGCACCTGCCGGGCGCGCCAGAGCCACCTGCTCGGCTCGCCGGAACCACCTGCCGGGCCCTAACCCTAACCCTAACCCTAACCCTATCCCCAAACCCTAACCCTAACCCTAACCCCTAACCCTAAGCCTAACCCTAAACCCTAACCCAACCGTAACCCTAACCCTAACCCTACCCCTATCCCTAACCCCTAACCCCAAACCCTAAACCCTAACCCTAACCGTAACCCTAACCCTATCCCTAACCCTAACATGACGGACAGGCTGGAACCAGCTGCTCAACTCGCCGGAACCACCTGCCAGACATGCCAGAACCACCTGCCGAGCACGCCGGAGCCACCTGCTGGACTCACCAGAACCACCTGCCTGACAGGCCAAAATCAACAGCTGGCTATGAGAGAACCACCTGGCAGACAATCCGCAATAACCTGCCAGGCATGCAGGAACCACCTCTCAGACGTAAGAGAACCACGTGCCCGACACGCTGGAACCACGTCCTGGACAGACTGGAACCACCTGCCGGACATGCCTGGACCACCTGCCGAGCACGCCGGAACCACCTGCTCGACTCGCAGGACCCATGTGCCAGACACGCCAAAATGAACTGCCGGCTACACGAGAACCACTTACCGGACACTCCGGAATAACCTGCCCGGCATGCCAGAACCACCTCTCAGAAGTGCCAGAAGCACGTGCTGGACATGCCGGAACAACCTATCGGACAGAACGGAACAACCTGCCGGACACACCAAAATCACCTGCGGGCTACGCCAGAACCACTTGGAGGACTCTCCGGGAAAACCTGCCGGGCATGCTGGAACCACCTCTCAGACGTGCCTGAACCACGTGGCGGACACTCCGGAAACGCATGTCGGGCCGGCCGGAACCACCTCTCAGACGTGCCAGAACCTCATGCCGGACACCCCAGAACCACCTGCTGGACAGACCGGAAACACCTGCCGGACACGCCGGAACCACATGTTCGACTCGCTGGAACCACATTCTGGACATGGCAAAATCACCTGCCGCCTATGCCAGAACCGCTTGGCGAACACTCCGGAATCACCTGTCAGGCATGCCGGAACCACCTCTCACACCTGCCAGAACCACATGCCAATGACACCGGAAGAACCTGCCGAGGATGCCGGAAGCACCTGCTCGACTCGCCATAACCACCTGTCGGACACGCCAAAATCACCTGCCGGCTACGCCACAGCCAGTTGGTGAACACTCCGGAAACACCTGCCGGGCTGGCTGGAACCACCTGCCAGTCACGCCAACATCACCTGCAAGCTACGCCAGAACCACTTGGCGGAGACTCCAGAAACACCTGTTGGGCCAGCCGGAACCACCTCTCAGATGTGCCAGAACCATGTGCCTGAGATGCTGGAACCACACCCCGAACAGACCGAAACCACCTGCCAGACCCAACTGAACCACCTGCCGAGCACGCAGGAACAACCTGCTCGCCTCGCCGGAACCACCTGCCGGGCGCAGCGGAAGCACCTGCCGAGCGCGCCGGAGCCACCTGCTCGCCTCGCCGGAACCACCTGCCGGGCCCAGCGGAAGCACCTGCCGAGCGCGCCGGAGCCACCTGCTCGCCTCGCCGGAAACACCAGCCGGGCCCAGCGGAAGCACCTGCCGAGCGCACGGGAGCCACCTGCTCGCCTCGCCGGAACCACCTGCCCGGCGCGCCGGAGCCACCTGCTCTCCTCGCCGGAACCACCTGCCGGGCGCAGCTGAAGCACCTGCCGGGCGCGCCGGAGCCACCTGCTCGGCTCGCCGGAACCACCTGCCGGGCCCTAACCCTAACCCTAACCCTAACCCTATCCCCAAACCCTAACCCTAACCCTAACCCCTAACCCTAAGCCTTACCCTAAACCCTAACCCAACCGTAACCCTAACCCTAACCCTACCCCTAACCCTAACCCCTAACCCCAAACCCTAAACCCTAACCCTAACCGTAACCCTAACCCTATCCCTAACCCTAACCTGACGGACAGGCTGGAACCAGCTGCTCAACTCGCCGGAACCACCTGCCAGACATGCCAGAACCACCTGCCGAGCACGCCGGAGCCACCTGCTCGCCTCGCCGGAAACTCCTGCCGGGCCCAGCGGAAGCACCTGCCGAGCGCGCCGGATCCACCCGCTCGCCTCGCCAGAACCAACTGCCGGGCCCAGCGGAAGCACCTGCCGAGCGCGCCGGAGCCACCTGCTTGCCTCGCCAGAACCACCTGCCGGGCCCAGCGGAAGCACCTGCCTAGCGCGCCGGAGCCACCTGCTCGCCTCGCCGGAACCACCTGCCGGGCGCAGCGGAAGCACCTGCCGGGCGCGCCACAGGCACCTGCTCGGCTCGCCGGAACCACCTGCCGGGCCCTAACCCTAACCCTAACCCTAACCCTATCCCCAAACCCTAACCCTAACCCTAACCCCTAACCCTAAGCCTAACCCTAAACCCTAACCCAACCGTAACCCTAACCCTAACCCTACCCCTATCCCTAACCCCTAACCCCAAACCCTAAACCCTAACCCTAACCGTAACCCTAACCCTATCCCTAACCCTAACCTGACGGACAGGCTGGAACCAGCTGCTCAACTCGCCGGAACCACCTGCCAGACATGCCAGAACCACCTGCCGAGCACGCCGGAGCCACCTGCTGGACTCACCAGAACCACCTGCCTGACAGGCCAAAATCAACAGCTGGCTATGAGAGAACCACCTGGCAGACAATCCGCAATAACCTGCCAGGTATGCAGGAACCACCTCTCAGACGTAAGAGAACCACGTGCCCGACACGCTGGAACCACGTCCTGGACAGACTGGAACCACCTGCCGGACATGCCTGGACCACCTGCCGAGCACGCCGGAACCACCTGCTCGGCTCGCAGGACCCATGTGCCAGACACGCCAAAATGAACTGCCGGCTACACCAGAACCACTTACCGGACACTCCGGAATAACCTGCCCGGCATGCCAGAACCACCTCTCAGAAGTGCCAGAAGCACGTGCTGGACATGCCGGAACAACCTATCGGACAGAACGGAACAACCTGCCGGACACACCAAAATCACCTGCGGGCTACGCCAGAACCACTTGGAGGACTCTCCGGGAAAACCTGCCGGGCATGCTGCAACCACCTCTCAGACGTGCCTGAACCACGTGGCGGACACTCCGGAAACGCATGTCGGGCCGGCCGGAACCACCTCTCAGACGTGCCAGAACCTCATGCCGGACACCCCAGAACCACCTGCTGGACAGACCGGAAACACCTGCCGGACACGCCGGAACCACATGTTCGACTCGCTGGAACCACATTCTGGACATGGCAAAATCACCTGCCGCCTATGCCAGAACCGCTTGGCGAACACTCCGGAATCACCTGTCAGGCATGCCGGAACCACCTCTCAGACCTGCCAGAACCACATGCCAATGACACCGGAAGCACCTGCCGAGCATGCCGGAAGCACCTGCTCGACTCGCCAGAACCACCTGTCAGACACGCCAAAATCACCTGCCGGCTACGCCACAGCCAGTTGGTGAACACTCCGGAAACACCTGCCGGGCTGGCTGGAGCCACCTGCCAGTCACGCCAACATCACCTGCCAGCTACGCCAGAACCACTTGGCGGAGACTCCAGAAACACCTGTTGGGCCAGCCGGAACCACCTCTCAGATGTGCCAGAACCATGTGCCTGAGATGCTGGAACCACACCCCGAACAGACCGAAACCACCTGCCAGACCCAACTCAACCACCTGCCGAGCACGCAGGAACAACCTGCTCGCCTCGCCGGAACCACCTGCCGGTCGCAGCGGAAGCACCTGCCGAGCGCGCCGGAGTCACCTGCTCGCCTCGCCGGAACCACCTGCCGGGTGCAGCGGAAGCACCTGCCGAGCGCGCCGGAGCCACCTGCTCGCCTCGCCGGGACCACCTGCCGGGCCCAGCGGAAGCACGTGCCAAGCACGCCGGAGCCACCTGCTCGCCTCGCCGGAACCACCTGCCGGGCCCAGCGGAAGCACCTGCCGAGCGCGCCGGAGCCACCTGCTCGCCTCACCAGAACCACGTGCCGGGCCCTAACCCTAACCCTAACCCTAACCCTATCCCCAAACCCTAACCCTAACCCTAACCCCTAACCCTAAGCCTAACCCTAAACCCTAACCCAACCGTAACCCTAACCCTAACCCTACCCCTAACCCTAACCCCAACCCCAAACCCTAAACCCTAACCCTAACCGTAACCCTAACCCTATCCCTAACCCTAACCTGACGGACAGGCTGGAACCAGCTGCTCAACTCGCCGCAACCACCTGCCAGACATGCCAGAACCACCTGCCGAGCACGCCGGAGCCACCTGCTGGACTCACCAGAACCACCTGCCTGACAGGCCAAAATCAACAGCTGGCTATGAGAGAACCACCTGGCAGACAATCCGCAATAACCTGCCAGGCATGCAGGAACCACCTCTCAGACGTAAGAGAACCACGTGCCCGACACGCTGGAACCACGTCCTGGACAGACTGGAACCACCTGCCGGACATGCCTGGACCACCTGCCGAGCACGCCGGAACCACCTGCTCGGCTCGCAGGACCCATGTGCCAGACACGCCAAAATGAACTGCCGGCTACACCAGAACCACTTACCGGACACTCCGGAATAACCTGCCCGGCATGCCAGAACCACCTCTCAGAAGTGCCAGAAGCACGTGCTGGACATGCCGGAACAACCTATCGGACAGAACGGAACAACCTGCCGGACACACCAAAATCACCTGCGGGCTACGCCAGAACCACTTGGAGGACTCTCCGGGAAAACCTGCCGGGCATGCTGCAACCACCTCTCAGACGTGCCTGAACCACGTGGCGGACACTCCGGAAACGCATGTCGGGCCGGCCGGAACCACCTCTCAGACGTGCCAGAACCTCATGCCGGACACCCCAGAACCACCTGCTGGACAGACCGGAAACACCTGCCGGACACGCCGGAACCACATGTTCGACTCGCTGGAACCACATTCTGGACATGGCAAAATCACCTGCCGCCTATGCCAGAACCGCTTGGCGAACACTCCGGAATCACCTGTCAGGCATGCCGGAACCACCTCTCAGACCTGCCAGAACCACATGCCAATGACACCGGAAGCACCTGCCGAGCATGCCGGAAGCACCTGCTCGACTCGCCAGAACCACCTGTCAGACACGCCAAAATCACCTGCCGGCTACGCCACAGCCAGTTGGTGAACACTCCGGAAACACCTGCCGGGCTGGCTGGAGCCACCTGCCAGTCACGCCAACATCACCTGCCAGCTACGCCAGAACCACTTGGCGGAGACTCCAGAAACACCTGTTGGGCCAGCCGGAACCACCTCTCAGATGTGCCAGAACCATGTGCCTGAGATGCTGGAACCACACCCCGAACAGACCGAAACCACCTGCCAGACCCAACTCAACCACCTGCCGAGCACGCAGGAACAACCTGCTCGCCTCGCCGGAACCACCTGCCGGTCGCAGCGGAAGCACCTGCCGAGCGCGCCGGAGTCACCTGCTCGCCTCGCCGGAACCACCTGCCGGGTGCAGCGGAAGCACCTGCCGAGCGCGCCGGAGCCACCTGCTCGCCTCGCCGGGACCACCTGCCGGGCCCAGCGGAAGCACGTGCCAAGCACGCCGGAGCCACCTGCTCGCCTCGCCGGAACCACCTGCCGGGCCCAGCGGAAGCACCTGCCGAGCGCGCCGGAGCCACCTGCTCGCCTCACCAGAACCACGTGCCGGGCCCTAACCCTAACCCTAACCCTAACCCTATCCCCAAACCCTAACCCTAACCCTAACCCCTAACCCTAAGCCTAACCCTAAACCCTAACCCAACCGTAACCCTAACCCTAACCCTACCCCTAACCCTAACCCCAACCCCAAACCCTAAACCCTAACCCTAACCGTAACCCTAACCCTATCCCTAACCCTAACCTGACGGACAGGCTGGAACCAGCTGCTCAACTCGCCGCAACCACCTGCCAGACATGCCAGAACCACCTGCCGAGCACGCCGGAGCCACCTGCTGGACTCACCAGAACCACCTGCCTGACAGGCCAAAATCAACAGCTGGCTATGAGAGAACCACCTGGCAGACAATCCGCAATAACCTGCCAGGCATGCAGGAACCACCTCTCAGACGTAAGAGAACCACGTGCCGGACACGCTGGAACCACGTCCTGGACAGACTGGAACCACCTGCCGGACATGCCTGGACCACCTGCCGAGCACGCCGGAACCACCTGCTCGACTCGCAGGACCCATGTGCCAGACACGCCAAAATGAACTGCCGGCTACACCAGAACCACTTACCGGACACTCCGGAATAACCTGCCCGGCATGCCAGAACCACCTCTCAGAAGTGCCAGAAGCACGTGCTGGACATGCCGGAACAACCTATCGGACAGAACGGAACAACCTGCCGGACACACCAAAATCACCTGCGGGCTACGCCAGAACCACTTGGAGGACTCTCCGGGAAAACCTGCCGGGCATGCTGCAACCACCTCTCAGACGTGCCTGAACCACGTGGCGGACACTCCGGAAACGCAAGTCGGGCCGGCCGGAACCACCTCTCAGACGTGCCAGAACCTCATGCCGGACACCCCAGAACCACCTGCTGGACAGACCGGAAACACCTGCCGGACACGCCGGAACCACATGTTTGACTCGCTGGAACCACATTCTGGACATGGCAAAATCACCTGCCAGCTACGCCAGAACCACTTGGCGGAGACTCCAGAAAAAACCTGTTGGGCCAGTCGGAACCACCTCTCAGACGTGCCAGAACCATGTGCCTGAGATGCTGGAACCACACCCCGAACAGACCGAAACCACCTGCCAGACCCAACTGAACCACCTGCCGAGCACGCAGGAACAACCTGCTCGCCTCGCCGGAACCACATGCCGGGCGCAGCGGAAGCACCTGCCGAGCGCGCCGGAGCCACCTGCTCGCCTCGCCGGAACCACCTGCCCGGCGCGCCGGAGCCACCTGCTCGCCTCGCCGGAACCACCTGCCAGGCCCAGCAGAAGCACCTGCCGGGAGCGCCGGAGCCACCTGCTCGCCTCGCCGGAACCACATGCCGGGCCCAGCGGAAGCACGTGCCAAGCACGCCGGAGCCACCTGCTCGCCTCTCCGGAACCACCTGCCAGGCCCAGCGGAAGCACGTGCCAAGCACGCCGGAGCCACCTGCTTTCCTCGCCGGAACCACCTGCCCGGCGCGCCGGAGCCACCTGCTCGCCTCGCCGGAACCACCTGCCAGGCCAAGCAGAAGCACCTGCCGGGCGCGCCGGAGCCACCTGCTCGCCTCGCCGGAACCACGTGCCGGGCCCTAACCCTAACCCTAACCCTAACCCTATCCCCAAACCCTAACCCTAACCCTAACCCCTAACCCTAAGCCTAACCCTAAACCCTAACCCAACCGTAACCCTAACCCTAACCCTACCCCTAACCCTAACCCCTAACCCCAAACCCTAAACCCTAACCCTAACCGTAACCCTAACCCTATCCCTAACCCTAACCTGACGGACAGGCTGGAACCAGCTGCTCAACTCGCCGGAACCACCTGCCAGACATGCCAGAACCACCTGCCGAGCACGCCGGAGCCACCTGCTGGACTCACCAGAACCACCTGCCTGACAGGCCAAAATCAACAGCTGGCTATGAGAGAACCACCTGGCAGACAATCCGCAATAACCTGCCAGGCATGCAGGAACCACCTCTCAGACGTAAGAGAACCACGTGCCGGACACGCTGGAACCACGTCCTGGACAGACTGGAACCACCTGCCGGACATGCCTGGACCACCTGCCGAGCACGCCGGAACCACCTGCTCGACTCGCAGGACCCATGTGCCAGACACGCCAAAATGAACTGCCGGCTACACCAGAACCACTTACCGGACACTCCGGAATAACCTGCCCGGCATGCCAGAACCACCTCTCAGAAGTGCCAGAAGCACGTGCTGGACATGCCGGAACAACCTATCGGACAGAACGGAACAACCTGCCGGACACACCAAAATCACCTGCGGGCTACGCCAGAACCACTTGGAGGACTCTCCGGGAAAACCTGCCGGGCATGCTGGAACCACCTCTCAGACGTGCCTGAACCACGTGGCGGACACTCCGGAAACGCATGTCGGGCCGGCCGGAACCACCTCTCAGACGTGCCAGAACCTCATGCCGGACACCCCAGAACCACCTGCTGGACAGACCGGAAACACCTGCCGGACACGCCGGAACCACATGTTCGACTCGCTGGAACCACATTCTGGACATGGCAAAATCACCTGCCGCCTATGCCAGAACCGCTTGGCGAACACTCCGGAATCACCTGTCAGGCATGCCGGAACCACCTCTCAGACCTGCCAGAACCACATGCCAATGACACCGGAAGCACCTGCCGAGCATGCCGGAAGCACCTGCTCGACTCGCCAGAACCACCTGTCGGACACGCCAAAATCACCTGCCGGCTACGCCACAGCCAGTTGGTGAACACTCCGGAAACACCTGCCGGGCTGGCTGGAACCACCTGCCAGTCACGCCAACATCACCTGCCAGCTACGCCAGAACCACTTGGCGGAGACTCCAGAAACACCTGTTGGGCCAGCCGGAACCACCTCTCAGACGTGCCAGAACCATGTGCCTGAGATGCTGGAACCACACCCCAAACAGACCGAAACGACCTGCCAGACCCAACTGAACCACCTGACAAGCACGCAGGAACAACCTGCTCGCCTCGCCGGAACCACATGCCGGGCGCAGCGGAAGCACCTGCCGAGCGCGCCGGAGCCACCTGCTCGCCTCGCCGGAACCACCTGCCAGGCCCAGCGGAAGCACGTGCCAAGCACGCCGGAGCCACCTGCTCGCCTCGCCGGAACCACCTGCCCGGCGCGCCGGAGCCACCTGCTCGCCTCGCCGGAACCACGTGCCGGGCCCTAACCCTAACCCTAACCCTAACCCTATCCCCAAACCCTAACCCTAACCCTAACCCCTAACCCTAAGCCTAACCCTAAACCCTAACCCAACCGTAACCCTAACCCTAACCCTACCCCTAACCCTAACCCCTAACCCCAAACCCTAAACCCTAACCCTAACCGTAACCCTAACCCTATCCCTAACCCTAACCTGACGGACAGGCTGGAACCAGCTGCTCAACTCGCCGGAACCACCTGCCAGACATGCCAGAACCACCTGCCGAGCACGCTGGAGCCACCTGCTGGACTCACCAGAACCACCTGCCTGACAGGCCAAAATCAACAGCTGGCTATGAGAGAACCACCTGGCAGACAATCCGCAATAACCTGCCAGGCATGCAGGAACCACCTCTCAGACGTAAGAGAACCACGTGCCGGACACGCTGGAACCACGTCCTGGACAGACTGGAACCACCTGCCGGACATGCCTGGACCACCTGCCGAGCACGCCGGAACCACCTGCTCGACTCGCAGGACCCATGTGCCAGACACGCCAAAATGAACTGCCGGCTACACCAGAACCACTTACCGGACACTCCGGAATAACCTGCCCGGCATGGCAGAACCACCTCTCAGAAGTGCCAGAAGCACGTGCTGGACATGCCGGAACAACCTATCGGACAGAACGGAACAACCTGCCGGACACACCAAAATCACCTGCGGGCTACGCCAGAACCACTTGGAGGACTCTCCGGGAAAACCTGCCGGGCATGCTGGAACCACCTCTCAGACGTGCCTGAACCACGTGGCGGACACTCCGGAAACGCATGTCGGGCCGGCCGGAACCACCTCTCAGACGTGCCAGAACCTCATGCCGGACACCCCAGAACCACCTGCTGGACAGACCGGAAACACCTGCCGGACACGCCGGAACCACATGTTCGACTCGCTGGAACCACATTCTGGACATGGCAAAATCACCTGCCGCCTATGCCAGAACCGCTTGGCGAACACTCCGGAATCACCTGTCAGGCATGCCGGAACCACCTCTCAGACCTGCCAGAACCACATGCCAATGACACCGGAAGCACCTGCCGAGCATGCCGGAAGCACCTGCTCGACTCGCCAGAACCACCTGTCGGACACGCCAAAATCACCTGCCGGCTACGCCACAGCCAGTTGGTGAACACTCCGGAAACACCTGCCGGGCTGGCTGGAACCACCTGCCAGTCACGCCAACATCACCTGCCAGCTACGCCAGAACCACTTGGCGGAGACTCCAGAAACACCTGTTGGGCCAGCCGGAACCACCTCTCAGACGTGCCAGAACCATGTGCCTGAGATGCTGGAACCACACCCCAAACAGACCGAAACCACCTGCCAGACGCAACTGAACCACCTGCCGAGCACGCAGGAACAACCTGCTCGCCTCGCCGGAACCACCTGCCGGGCGCAGCGGAAGCACCTGCCGAGCGCGCCGGAGCCACCTGCTCGCCTCGCCGGAAACACCAGCCGGGCCCAGCGGAAGCACCTGCCGAGCGCGCCGGAGCCACCTGCTCGCCTCGCCGGAACCACCTGCCCGGCGCGCCGGAGCCACCTGCTCGCCTCGCCGGAACCACCTGCCCGGAGCGCCGGAGCCACCTGCTCGCCTCGCCGGAACCACCTGCCAGGCCCAGCAGAAGCACCTGCCGGGCGCGCCGGAGCCACCTGCTCGCCTCGCCGGAACCACCTGCCGGGTGCAGCGGAAGCACCTGCCGAGCGCGCCGGAGCCACCTGCTCGCCTCGCCGGGACCACCTGCCGGGCCCAGCGGAAGCACGTGCCAAGCACGCTGGAGCCACCTGCTCGCCTCGCCGGAACCACCTGCCGGGCCCAGCGGAAGCACCTGCCGAGCGCGCCGGAGCCACCTGCTCGCCTCACCAGAACCACGTGCCGGGCCCTAACCCTAACCCTAACCCTAACCCTATCCCCAAACCCTAACCCTAACCCTAACCCCTAACCCTAAGCCTAACCCTAAACCCTAACCCAACCGTAACCCTAACCCTAACCCTACCCCTAACCCTAACCCCAACCCCAAACCCTAAACCCTAACCCTAACCGTAACCCTAACCCTATCCCTAACCCTAACCTGACGGACAGGCTGGAACCAGCTGCTCAACTCGACGCAACCACCTGCCAGACATGCCAGAACCACCTGCCGAGCACGCCGGAGCCACCTGCTGGACTCACCAGAACCACCTGCCTGACAGGCCAAAATCAACAGCTGGCTATGAGAGAACCACCTGGCAGACAATCCGCAATAACCTGCCAGGCATGCAGGAACCACCTCTCAGACGTAAGAGAACCACGTGCCGGACACGCTGGAACCACGTCCTGGACAGACTGGAACCACCTGCCGGACATGCCTGGACCACCTGCCGAGCACGCCGGAACCACCTGCTCGACTCGCAGGACCCATGTGCCAGACACGCCAAAATGAACTGCCGGCTACACCAGAACCACTTACCGGACACTCCGGAATAACCTGCCCGGCATGCCAGAACCACCTCTCAGAAGTGCCAGAAGCACGTGCTGGACATGCCGGAACAACCTATCGGACAGAACGGAACAACCTGCCGGACACACCAAAATCACCTGCGGGCTACGCCAGAACCACTTGGAGGACTCTCCAGGGAAACCTGCCGGGCATGCTGCAACCACCTCTCAGACGTGCCTGAACCACGTGGCGGACACTCCGGAAACGCATGTCGGGCCGGCCGGAACCACCTCTCAGACGTGCCAGAACCTCATGCCGGACACCCCAGAACCACCTGCTGGACAGACCGGAAACACCTGCCGGACACGCCGGAACCACATGTTTGACTCGCTGGAACCACATTCTGGACATGGCAAAATCACCTGCCAGCTACGCCAGAACCACTTGGCGGAGACTCCAGAAAAAACCTGTTGGGCCAGCCGGAACCACCTCTCAGACGTGCCAGAACCATGTGCCTGAGATGCTGGAACCACACCCCGAACAGACCGAAACCACCTGCCAGACCCAACTGAACCACCTGCCGAGCACGCAGGAACAACCAGCTCGCCTCGCCGGAACCACCTGCCGGGCGCAGCGGAAGCACCTGCCGAGCGCGCCGGAGCCACCTGCTCGCCTCGCCGGAACCACCTGCCGGGCCCAGCGGAAGCACCTGCCGAGCGCGCTGGAGCCACCAGCTCGCCTCGCCGGAACCACCTGCCGGGCGCAGCGGAAGCACCTGCCGAGCGCGCCGGAGCCACCCGCTCGCCTCGCCGGAACCACCTGCCGGGCCCAGCGGAAGCACCTGCCGAGCGCGCCGGAGCCACCTGCTCGCCTCGCCGGAACCACCTGCCGGGCCCTAACCCTAACCCTAACCCTAACCCTATCCCCAAACCCTAACCCTGACCCTAACCCCTAACCCTAAGCCTAACCCTAAACCCTAACCCAACCGTAACCCTAACCCTAACCCTACCCCTAACCCTAACCCCTAACCCCAAACCCTAAACCCTAACCCTAACCGTAACCCTAACCCTATCCATAACCCTAACCTGACGGACAGGCTGGAACCAGCTGCTCAACTCGCCGGAACCACCTGCCAGACATGCCAGAACCACCTGCCGAGCACGCCGGAGCCACCTGCTGGACTCACCAGAACCACCTGCCTGACAGGCCAAAATCAACAGCTGGCTATGAGAGAACCACCTGGCAGACAATCCGCAATAACCTGCCAGGCATGCAGGAACCACCTCTCAGACGTAAGAGAACCACGTGCCGGACACGCTGGAACCACGTCCTGGACAGACTGGAACCACCTGCCGGACATGCCTGGACCACCTGCCGAGCACGCCGGAACCACCTGCTCGACTCGCAGGACCCATGTGCCAGACACGCCAAAATGAACTGCCGGCTACACCAGAACCACTTACCGGACACTCCGGAATAACCTGCCCGGCATGCCAGAACCACCTCTCAGAAGTGCCAGAAGCACGTGCTGGACATGCCGGAACAACCTATCGGACAGAACGGAACAACCTGCCGGACACACCAAAATCACCTGCGGGCTACGCCAGAACCACTTGGAGGACTCTCCGGGAAAACCTGCCGGGCATGCTGGAACCACCTCTCAGACGTGCCTGAACCACGTGGCGGACACTCCGGAAACGCATGTCGGGCCGGCCGGAACCACCTCTCAGACGTGCCAGAACCTCATGCCGGACACCCCAGAACCACCTGCTGGACAGACCGGAAACACCTGCCGGACACGCCGGAACCACATGTTCGACTCGCTGGAACCACATTCTGGACATGGCAAAATCACCTGCCGCCTATGCCAGAACCGCTTGGCGAACACTCCGGAATCACCTGTCAGGCATGCCGGAACCATCTCTCAGACATGCCAGAACCACATGCCAATGACACCGGAAGCACCTGCCGAGCATGCCGGAAGCACCTGCTCGACTCGCCAGAACCACCTGTCGGACACGCCAAAATCACCTGCCGGCTACGCCACAGCCAGTTGGTGAACACTCCGGAAACACCTGCCGGGCTGGCTGGAACCACCTGCCAGTCACGCCAACATCACCTGCCAGCTACGCCAGAACCACTTGGCGGAGACTCCAGAAACACCTGTTGGGCCAGCCGGAACCACCTCTCAGACGTGCCAGAACCATGTGCCTGAGATGCTGGAACCACACCCCAAACAGACCGAAACCACCTGCCAGACCCAACTGAACCACCTGCTAAGCACGCAGGAACAACCTGCTCGCCTCGCCGGAACGACATGCCGGGCGCAGCGGAAGCACCTGCCGAGCGCGCCGGAGCCACCTGCTCGCCTCGACGGAACCACCTGCCCGGCGCGCCGGAGCCACCTGCTCGCCTCGCCGGAACCACCTGCCAGGCCCAGCAGAAGCACCTGCCGGGAGCGCCGGAGCCACCTGCTCGCCTCGCCGGAACCACCTGCCGGGCCCAGCGGAAGCACGTGCCAAGCACGCCGGAGCCACCTGCTCGCCTCTCCGGAACCACCTGCCAGGCCCAGCGGATGCACGTGCCAAGCACGCCGGAGCCACCTGCTTTCCTCGCCGGAACCACCTGCCCAGCGCGCCGGAGCCACCTGCTCGCCTCGCCGGAACCACCTGCCAGGCCCAGCAGAAGCACCTGCCGGGCGCGCCGGAGCCACCTGCTCGCCTCGCCGGAACCACGTGCCGGGCCCTAACCCTAACCCTAACCCTAACCCTATCCCCAAACCCTAACCCTAACCCTAACCCCTAACCCTAAGCCTAACCCTAAACCCTAACCCAACCGTAACCCTAACCCTAACCCTAACCCCTAACCCCAAACCCTAAACCCTAACCCTAACCGTAACCCTAACCCTATCCCTAACCCTAACCTGACGGACAGGCTGGAACCAGCTGCTCAACTCGCCGGAACCACCTGCCAGACATGCCAGAACCACCTGCCGAGCACGCCGGAGCCACCTGCTGGACTCACCAGAACCACCTGCCTGACAGGCCAAAATCAACAGCTGGCTATGAGAGAACCACCTGGCAGACAATCCGCAATAACCTGCCAGGCATGCAGGAACCACCTCTCAGACGTAAGAGAACCACGTGCCGGACACGCTGGAACCACGTCCTGGACAGACTGGAACCACCTGCCGGACATGCCTGGACCACCTGCCGAGCACGCCGGAACCACCTGCTCGACTCGCAGGACCCATGTGCCAGACACGCCAAAATGAACTGCCGGCTACACCAGAACCACTTACCGGACACTCCGGAATAACCTGCCCGGCATGCCAGAACCACCTCTCAGAAGTGCCAGAAGCACGTGCTGGACATGCCGGAACAACCTATCGGACAGAACGGAACAACCTGCCGGACACACCAAAATCACCTGCGGGCTACGCCAGAACCACTTGGAGGACTCTCCGGGAAAACCTGCCGGGCATGCTGGAACCACCTCTCAGACGTGCCTGAACCACGTGGCGGACACTCCGGAAACGCATGTCGGGCCGGCCGGAACCACCTCTCAGACGTGCCAGAACCTCATGCCGGACACCCCAGAACCACCTGCTGGACAGACCGGAAACACCTGCCGGACACGCCGGAACCACATGTTCGACTCGCTGGAACCACATTCTGGACATGGCAAAATCACCTGCCGCCTATGCCAGAACCGCTTGGCGAACACTCCGGAATCACCTGTCAGGCATGCCGGAACCACCTCTCAGACCTGCCAGAACCACATGCCAATGACACCGGAAGCACCTGCCGAGCATGCCGGAAGCACCTGCTCGACTCGCCAGAACCACCTGTCGGACACGCCAAAATCACCTGCCGGCTACGCCACAGCCAGTTGGTGAACACTCCGGAAACACCTGCCGGGCTGGCTGGAACCACCTGCCAGTCACGCCAACATCACCTGCCAGCTACGCCAGAACCACTTGGCGGAGACTCCAGAAACACCTGTTGGGCCAGCCGGAACCACCTCTCACACGTGCCAGAACCATGTGCCTGAGATGCTGGAACCACACCCCGAACAGACCGAAACCACCTGCCAGACCCAACTGAACCACCTGCCGAGCACGCAGGAACAACCTGCTCGCCTCGCCGGAACCACCTGCCGGGCGCAGCGGAAGCACCTGCCGAGCGCGCCGGAGCCAACTGCTCGCCTCGCGGGAAACACCAGCCGGGCCCAGCGGAAGCACCTGCCGAGCGCGCCGGAGCCACCTGCTCGCCTCTCCGGAACCACCTGCCCGGCGCGCCGGAGCCACCTCCTCGCCTCGCCGGAACCACCTGCCGGGCCCAGCGGAAGCACCTGCCGAGCGCGCCGGAGCCACCTGCTCGCGTCGCCGGAACCACGTGCCGGGCCCTAACCCTAACCCTAACCCTTACCCTATACCCAAACCCTAACCCTAACCCTAACCCCTAACCCTAAGCCTAACCCTAAACCCTAACCCAACCGTAACCCTAACCCTAACCCTACCCCTAACCCTAACCCCTAACCCCAAACCCTAAACCCTAACCCTAACCGTAACCCTAACCCTATCCCTAACCCTAACCTGACGGACAGGCTGGAACCAGCTGCTCAACTCGCCGGAACCACCTGCCAGACATGCCAGAACCACCTGCCGAGCACGCCGGAGCCACCTGCTGGACTCACCAGAACCACCTGCCTGACAGGCCAAAATCAACAGCTGGCTATGAGAGAACCACCTGGCAGACAATCCGCAATAACCTGCCAGGCATGCAGGAACCACCTCTCAGACGTAAGAGAACCACGTGCCGGACACGCTGGAACCACGTCCTGGACAGACTGGAACCACCTGCCGGACATGCCTGGACCACCTGCCGAGCACGCCGGAACCACCTGCTCGACTCGCAGGACCCATGTGCCAGACACGCCAAAATGAACTGCCGGCTACACCAGAACCACTTACCGGACACTCCGGAATAACCTGCCCGGCATGCCAGAACCACCTCTCAGAAGTGCCAGAAGCACGTGCTGGACATGCCGGAACAACCTATCGGACAGAACGGAACAACCTGCCGGACACACCAAAATCACCTGCGGGCTACGCCAGAACCACTTGGAGGACTCTCCGGGAAAACCTGCCGGGCATGCTGGAACCACCTGCCAGTCACGCCAACATCACCTGCCAGCTACGCCAGAACCACTTGGCGGAGACTCCAGAAACACCTGTTGGGCCAGCCGGAACCACCTCTCAGACGTGCCAGAACCATGTGCCTGAGATGCTGGAACCACACCCCGAACAGACCGAAACCACCTGCCAGACCCAACTGAACCACCTGCCGAGCACGCAGGAACAACCTGCTCGCCTCGCCGGAACCACTTGCCGGGCGCAGCGGAAGCACCTGCCGAGCGCGCCGGAGCCACCTGCTCGCCTCGCCGGAACCACCTGCCGGGCCCAGCGGAAGCACCTGCCGAGCGCGCCGGAGCCACCTGCTCGCGTCGCCGGAACCACGTGCCGGGCCCTAACCCTAACCCTAACCCTTACCCTATACCCAAACCCTAACCCTAACCCTAACCCCTAACCCTAAGCCTAACCCTAAACCCTAACCCAACCGTAATCCTAACCCTAACCCTACCCCTAACCCTAACCCCTAACCCCAAACCCTAAACCCTAACCCTAACCGTAACCCTAACCCTATCCCTAACCCTAACCTGACGGACAGGCTGGAACCAGCTGCTCAACTCGCCGGAACCACCTGCCAGACATGCCAGAACCACCTGCCGAGCACGCCGGAGCCACCTGCTGGACTCACCAGAACCACCTGCCTGACAGGCCAAAATCAACAGCTGGCTATGAGAGAACCACCTGGCAGACAATCCGCAATAACCTGCCAGGCATGCAGGAACCACCTCTCAGACGTAAGAGAACCACGTGCCGGACACGCTGGAACCACGTCCTGGACAGACTGGAACCACCTGCCGGACATGCCTGGACCACCTGCCGAGCACGCCGGAACCACCTGCTCGACTCGCAGGACCCATGTGCCAGACACGCCAAAATGAACTGCCGGCTACACCAGAACCACTTACCAGACACTCCGGAATAACCTGCCCGGCATGCCAGAACCACCTCTCAGAAGTGCCAGAAGCACGTGCTGGACATGCCGGAACAACCTATCGGACAGAACGGAACAACCTGCCGGACACACCAAAATCACCTGCGGGCTACGCCAGAACTACTTGGAGGACTCTCCGGGAAAACCTGCCGGGCATGCTGGAACCACCTCTCAGACGCGCCTGAACCATGTGGCGGACACTCCGGAAACGCATGTCGGGCCGGCCGGAACCACATCTCAGACGTGCCAGAACCTCATGCCGGACACCCCAGAACCAGCTGCTGGACAGACCGGAAACACCTGCCGGACACGCCGGAACCACATGTTCGACTCGCTGGAACCACATTCTGGACATGGCAAAATCACCTGCCGCCTATGCCAGAACCGCTTGGCGAACACTCCGGAATCACCTGTCAGGCATGCCGGAACCACCTCTCAGACCTGCCAGAACCACATGCCAATGACACCGGAAGCACCTGCCGAGCATGCCGGAAGCACCTGCTCGACTCGCCAGAACCACCTGTCGGACACGCCAAAATCACCTGCCGGCTACGCCACAGCCAGTTGGTGAACACTCCGGAAACACCTGCCGGGCTGGCTGGAACCACCTGCCAGCTACGCCAGAACCACTTGGCGGAGACTCCAGAAACACCTGTTGGGCCAGCCGGAACCACCTCTCAGACGTGCCAGAACCATGTGCCTGAGATGCTGGAACCACACCCCGAACAGACCGAAACCACCTGCCAGACCCAACTGAACCACCTGCCGAGCACGCAGGAACAACCTGCTCGCCTCGCCGGAACCACCTGCCGGGCGCAGCGGAAGCACCTGCCGAGCGCGCCGGAGCCACCTGCTCGCCTCGCCGGAACCACGTGCCGGGCACTAACCCTAACCCTAACCCTAACCCTATCCCCAAACCCTAACCCCTAACCCTAAGCCTAACCCTAAACCCTAACCCAAACGTAACCCTAACCCTAACCCTACCCCTAACCCTAACCCCTAACCCCAAACCCTAAACCCTAACCCTAACCGTAACCCCTATACCTAACCCTAACCTGACGGACAGGCTGGAACCAGCTGCTCAACTCGCCGGAACCACCTGCCAGACATGCCAGAACCACCTGCCGAGCACGCCGGAGCCACCTGCTGGACTCACCAGAACCACCTGCCTGACAGGCCAAAATCAACAGCTGGCTATGAGAGAACCACCTGGCAGACAATCCGCAATAACCTGCCAGGCATGCAGGAACCACCTCTCAGACGTAAGAGAACCACGTGCCGGACACGCTGGAACCACGTCCTGGACAGACTGGAACCACCTGCCGGACATGCCTGGACCACCTGCCGAGCACGCCGGAACCACCTGCTCGACTCGCAGGACCCATGTGCCAGACACGCCAAAATGAACTGCCGGCTACACCAGAACCACTTACCGGACACTCCGGAATAACCTGCCCGGCATGCCAGAACCACCTCTCACAAGTGCCAGAAGCACGTGCTGGACATGCCGGAACAACCTATCGGACAGAACGGAACAACCTGCCGGACACACCAAAATCACCTGCGGGCTACGCCAGAACCACTTGGAGGACTCTCCGGGAAAACCTGCCGGGCATGCTGGAACCACCTCTCAGACGTGCCTGAACCACGTGGCGGACACTCCGGAAACGCATGTCGGGCCGGCCGGAACCACCTCTCAGACGTGCCAGAACCTCATGCCGGACACCCCAGAACCACCTGCTGGACAGACCGGAAACACCTGCCGGACACGCCGGAACCACATGTTCGACTCGCTGGAACCACATTCTGGACATGGCAAAATCACCTGCCGCCTATGCCAGAACCGCTTGGCGAACACTCCGGAATCACCTGTCAGGCATGCCGGAACCACCTCTCAGACCTGCCAGAACCACATGCCAATGACACCGGAAGCACCTGCCGAGCATGCCGGAAGCACCTGCTCGACTCGCCAGAACCACCTGTCGGACACGCCAAAATCACCTGCCGGCTACGCCACAGCCAGTTGGTGAACACTCCGGAAACACCTGCCGGGCTGGCTGGAACCACCTGCCAGTCACGCCAACATCACCTGCCAGCTACGCCAGAACCACTTGGCGGAGACTCCAGAAACACCTGTTGGGCCAGCCGGAACCACCTCTCAGACGTGCCAGAACCATGTGCCTGAGATGCTGGAACCACACCCCGAACAGACCGAAACCACCTGCCAGACCCAACGGAACCACCTGCCGAGCACGCAGGAACAACCTGCTCGCCTCGCCGGAACCACCTGCCGGGCGCAGCGGAAGCACCTGCCGAGCGCGCCGGAGCCACCTGCTCGCCTCGCCGGAAACACCAGCCGGGCCCAGCGGAAGCACCTGCCGAGCGCGCCGGAGCCACCTGCTCGCCTCGCCGGAACCACCTGCCCGGCGCGCCGGAGCCACCTGCTCGCCTCGCCGGAACCACGCGCCGGGACCTAACCCTAACCCTAACCCTAACCCTAACCCTATCCCCAAACCCTAACCCTAACCCTAACCCCTAACCCTAAGCCTAACCCTAAACCCTAACCCAACCGTAACCCTAACCCTAACCCTAACCCTACCCCTAACCCTAACCCCTAACCCCAAACCCTAAACCCTAACCCTAACCGTAACCCTAACCCTATCCCTAACCCTAACCTGACGGACAGGCTGGAACCAGCTGCTCAACTCGCCGGAACCACCTGCCAGACATGCCAGAACCACCTGCCGAGCACGCCGGAGCCACCTGCTGGACTCACCAGAACCACCTGCCTGACAGGCCAAAATCAACAGCTGGCTATGAGAGAACCACCTGGCAGACAATCCGCAATAACCTGCCAGGCATGCAGGAACCACCTCTCAGACGTAAGAGAACCACGTGCCGGACACGCTGGAACCACGTCCTGGACAGACTGGAACCACCTGCCGGACATGCCTGGACCACCTGCCGAGCACGCCGGAACCACCTGCTCGACTCGCAGGACCCATGTGCCAGACACGCCAAAATGAACTGCCGGCTACACCAGAACCACTTACCGGACACTCCGGAATAACCTGCCCGGCATGCCAGAACCACCTCTCAGAAGTGCCAGAAGCACGTGCTGGACATGCCGGAACAACCTATCGGACAGAACGGAACAACCTGCCGGACACACCAAAATCACCTGCGGGCTACGCCAGAACCACTTGGAGGACTCTCCGGGAAAACCTGCCGGGCATGCTGGAACCACCTCTCAGACGTGCCTGAACCACGTGGCGGACACTCCGGAAACGCATGTCGGGCCGGCCGGAACCACCTCTCAGACGTGCCAGAACCTCATGCCGGACACCCCAGAACCACCTGCTGGACAGACCGGAAACACCTGCCGGACACGCCGGAACCACATGTTCGACTCGCTGGAACCACATTCTGGACATGGCAAAATCACCTGCCGCCTATGCCAGAACCGCTTGGCGAACACTCCGGAATCACCTGTCAGGCATGCCGGAACCAGCTCTCAGACATGCCAGAACCACATGCCAATGACACCGGAAGCACCTGCCGAGCATGCCGGAAGCACCTGCTCGACTCGCCAGAACCACCTGTCGGACACGCCAAAATCACCTGCCGGCTACGCCACAGCCAGTTGGTGAACACTCCGGAAACACCTGCCGGGCTGGCTGGAACCACCTGCCAGTCACGCCAACATCACCTGCCAGCTACGCCAGAACCACTTGGCGGAGACTCCAGAAACACCTGTTGGGCAAGCAGGAACCATCTCTCAGACGTGCCAGAACCATGTGCCTGAGATGCTGGAACCACACCCCGAACAGACCGAAACCACCTGCCAGACGCAACTGAAGCTCCTGCCGAGCACGCAGGAACAACCTGCTCGCCTCGCCGGAACCACCTGCCGGGCGCAGCGGAAGCACCTGCCGAGCGTGCCGGAGCCAGCTGATCGCCTCGCCGGAACCACCTGCCGGGTGCAGCGGAAGCACCTGCCGAGCGCGCCGGAGCCACCTGCTCGCCTCGCCGGAACCACCTGCCGGGCGCAGCGGAAGCCCCTGCCGGGCGCGCCGGAGCCACCTGCTCGGCTCGCCGGAACCACCTGCCGGGCCCTAACCCTAACTCTAACCCTAACCCTATCCCCAAACCCTAACCCTAACCGTAACCCCTAACCCTAAGCCTAACCCTAAACCCTAACCCAACCGTAACCCTAACCCTAACCCTACCCCTAACCCTAACCCCTAACCCCAAACCCTAAACCCTAACCCTAACCGTAACCCCTATACCTAACCCTAACCTGACGGACAGGCTGGAACCAGCTGCTCAACTCGCCGGAACCACCTGCCCGGCGCGCCGGAGCCACCTGCTCGCCTCGCCGGAACCACCTGCCAGGCCCAGCAGAAGCACCTGCCGGGCGCGCCGGAGCCACCTGCTCGCCTCGCCGGAACCACCTGCCGGGTGCAGCGGAAGCACCTGCCGAGCGCGCCGGAGCCGCCTGCTCGCACCGCCGGAACCACCTGCCGGGCCCAGCGGAAGCACGTGCCAAGCACGCAGGAGCCACCTGCTCGCCTCGCCGGAACCACCTGCCGGGCGCAGCGGAAGCACCTGCCGAGCGCGCCGGAGCCACCTGCTCGCCTCGCCGGAACCACGTGACGGGCCCTAACCCTAACCCTAACCCTAACCCTATCCCCAAACCCTAACCCTAACCCTAACCCCTAACCCTAAGCCTAACCCTAAACCCTAACCCAACCGTAACCCTAACCCTAACCCTACCCCTAACCCTAACCCCTAACCCCAAACCCTAAACCCTAACCCTAACCGTAACCCTAACCCTATCCCTAACCCTAACCTGACGGACAGGCTGGAACCAGCTGCTCAACTCGACGCAACCACCTGCCAGACATGCCAGAACCACCTGCCGAGCACGCCGGAGCCACCTGCTGGACTCACCAGAACCACCTGCCTGACAGGCCAAAATCAACAGCTGGCTATGAGAGAACCACCTGGCAGACAATCCGCAATAACCTGCCAGGCATGCAGGAACCACCTCTCAGACGTAAGAGAACCACGTGCCGGACACGCTGGAACCACGTCCTGGACAGACTGGAACCACCTGCCGGACATGCCTGGACCACCTGCCGAGCACGCCGGAACCACCTGCTCGACTCGCAGGACCCATGTGCCAGACACGCCAAAATGAACTGCCGGCTACACCAGAACCACTTACCGGACACTCCGGAATAACCTGCCCGGCATGCCAGAACCACCTCTCAGAAGTGCCAGAAGCACGTGCTGGACATGCCGGAACAACCTATCGGACAGAACGGAACAACCTGCCGGACACACCAAAATCACCTGCGGGCTACGCCAGAACCACTTGGAGGACTCTCCGGGAAAACCTGCCGGGCATGCTGGAACCACCTCTCAGACGTGCCTGAACCACGTGGCGGACACTCCGGAAACGCATGTCGGGCCGGCCGGAACCACCTCTCAGACGTGCCAGAACCTCATGCCGGACACCCCAGAACCACCTGCTGGACAGACCGGAAACACCTGCCGGACACGCCGGAACCACATGTTCGACTCGCTGGAACCACATTCTGGACATGGCAAAATCACCTGCCGCCTATGCCAGAACCGCTTGGCGAACACTCTGGAATCACCTGTCAGGCATGCCGGAACCACCTCTCAGACCTGCCAGAACCACATGCCAATGACACCGGAAGCACCTGCCGAGCATGCCGGAAGCACCTGCTCGACTCGCCAGAACCACCTGTCGGACACGCCAAAATCACCTGCCGGCTACGCCACAGCCAGTTGGTGAACACTCCGGAAACACCTGCCGGGCTGGCTGGAACCACCTGCCAGTCACGCCAACATCACCTGCCAGCTACGCCAGAACCACTTGGCGGAGACTCCAGAAACACCTGTTGGGCCAGCCGGAACCACCTCTCAGACGTGCCAGAACCATGTGCCTGAGATGCTGGAACCACACCCCGAACAGACCGAAACCACCTGCCAGACGCAACTGAAGCTCCTGCCGAGCACGCAGGAACAACCTGCTCGCCTCGCCGGAACCACCTGCCGGGCGCAGCAGAAGCACGTGCCGAGCGCGCCGGAGCCACCTGCTCGCCTCGCCGGAAACACCAGCCGGGCCCAGCGGAAGCACCTGCCGGGCGCGCCGGAGCCACCTGCTCGCCTCGGCGGAACCACGTGCCGGGCCCTAACCCTAAACCTAACCCTTACCCTATCCCCAAACCCTAACCCTAACCCTAACCCCTAACCCTAAGCCTAACCCTAAACCCTAACCCAACCGTAACCCTAACCCTAACCCTACCCCTAACCCTAACCCCTAACCCCAAACCCTAAACCCTAACCCTAACCGTAACCCTAACCCTATCCCTAACCCTAACCTGACGGACAGGCTGGAACCAGCTGCTCAACTCGCCGGAACCACCTGCCAGACATGCCAGAACCACCTGCCGAGCACGCCGGAGCCACCTGCTGGACTCACCAGAACCACCTGCCTGACAGGCCAAAATCAACAGCTGGCTATGAGAGAACCACCTGGCAGACAATCCGCAATAACCTGCCAGGCATGCAGGAACCACCTCTCAGACGTAAGAGAACCACGTGCCGGACACGCTGGAACCACGTCCTGGACAGACTGGAACCACCTGCCGGACATGCCTGGACCACCTGCCGAGCACGCCGGAACCACCTGCTCGACTCGCAGGACCCATGTGCCAGACACGCCAAAATGAACTGCCGGCTACACCAGAACCACTTACCGGACACTCCGGAATAACCTGCCCGGCATGCCAGAACCACCTCTCACAAGTGCCAGAAGCACGTGCTGGACATGCCGGAACAACCTATCGGACAGAACGGAACAACCTGCCGGACACACCAAAATCACCTGCGGGCTACGCCAGAACCACTTGGAGGACTCTCCGGGAAAACCTGCCGGGCATGCTGGAACCACCTCTCAGACGTGCCTGAACCACGTGGCGGACACTCCGGAAACGCATGTCGGGCCGGCCGGAACCACCTCTCAGACGTGCCAGAACCTCATGCCGGACACCCCAGAACCACCTGCTGGACAGACCGGAAACACCTGCCGGACACGCCGGAACCACATGTTCGACTCGCTGGAACCACATTCTGGACATGGCAAAATCACCTGCCGCCTATGCCAGAACCGCTTGGCGAACACTCCGGAATCACCTGTCAGGCATGCCGGAACCACCTCTCAGACCTGCCAGAACCACATGCCAATGACACCGGAAGCACCTGCCGAGCATGCCGGAAGCACCTGCTCGACTCGCCAGAACCACCTGTCGGACACGCCAAAATCACCTGCCGGCTACGCCACAGCCAGTTGGTGAACACTCCGGAAACACCTGCCGGGCTGGCTGGAACCACCTGCCAGTCACGCCAACATCACCTGCCAGCTACGCCAGAACCACTTGGCGGAGACTCCAGAAACACCTGTTGGGCCAGCCGGAACCACCTCTCAGACGTGCCAGAACCATGTGCCTGAGATGCTGGAACCACACCCCGAACAGACCGAAACCACCTGCCAGACCCAACGGAACCACCTGCCGAGCACGCAGGAACAACCTGCTCGCCTCGCCGGAACCACCTGCCGGGCGCAGCGGAAGCACCTGCCGAGCGCGCCGGAGCCACCTGCTCGCCTCGCCGGAAACCCCAGCCGGGCCCAGCGGAAGCACCTGCCGAGCGCGCCGGAGCCACCTGCTCGCCTCGCCGGAACCACCTGCCCGGCGCGCCGGAGCCACCTGCTCGCCTCGCCGGAACCACGTGCCGGGCCCTAACCCTAACCCTAACCCTAACCCTATCCCCAAACCCTAACCCTAACCCTAACCCCTAACCCTAAGCCTAACCCTAAACCCTAACCCAACCGTAACCCTAAACCTAACCCTACCCCTAACCCTAACCCCTAACCCCAAACCCTAAACCCTAACCCTAACCGTAACCCTAACCCTATCCCTAACCCTAACCTGACGGACAGGCTGGAACCAGCTGCTCAACTCGCCGGAACCACCTGCCAGACATGCCAGAACCACCTGCCGAGCACGCCGGAGCCACCTGCTGGACTCACCAGAACCACCTGCCTGACAGGCCAAAATCAACAGCTGGCTATGAGAGAACCACCTGGCAGACAATCCGCAATAACCTGCCAGGCATGCAGGAACCACCTCTCAGACGTAAGAGAACCACGTGCCGGACACGCTGGAACCACGTCCTGGACAGACTGGAACCACCTGCCGGACATGCCTGGACCACCTGCCGAGCACGCCGGAACCACCTGCTCGACTCGCAGGACCCATGTGCCAGACACGCCAAAATGAACTGCCGGCTACACGAGAACCACTTACCGGACACTCCGGAATAACCTGCCCGGCATGCCAGAACCACCTCTCAGAAGTGCCAGAAGCACGTGCTGGACATGCCGGAACAACCTATCGGACAGAACGGAACAACCTGCCGGACACACCAAAATCACCTGCGGGCTACGCCAGAACCACTTGGAGGACTCTCCGGGAAAACCTGCCGGGCATGCTGGAACCACCTCTCAGACGTGCCTGAACCACGTGGCGGACACTCCGGAAACGCATGTCGGGCCGGCCGGAACCACCTCTCAGACGTGCCAGAACCTCATGCCGGACACCCCAGAACCACCTGCTGGACAGACCGGAAACACCTGCTGGACACGCCGGAACCACATGTTCGACTCGCTGGAACCACATTCTGGACATGGCAAAATCACCTGCCGCCTATGCCAGAACCGCTTGGCGAACACTCCGGAATCACCTGTCAGGCATGCCGGAACCAGCTCTCAGACATGCCAGAACCACATGCCAATGACACCGGAAGCACCTGCCGAGCATGCCGGAAGCACCTGCTCGACTCGCCAGAACCACCTGTCGGACACGCCAAAATCAGCTGCCGGCTACGCCACAGCCAGTTGGTGAACACTCCGGAAACACCTGCCGGGCTGGCTGGAACCACCTGCCAGTCACGCCAACATCACCTGCCAGCTACGCCAGAACCACTTGGCGGAGACTCCAGAAACACCTGTTGGGCCAGCCGGAACCACCTCTCAGACGTGCCAGAACCATGTGCCTGAGATGCTGGAACCACACCCCGAACAGACCGAAACCACCTGCCAGACGCAACTGAAGCTCCTGCCGAGCACGCAGGAACAACCTGCTCGCCTCGCCGGAACCACCTGCCGGGCGCAGCGGAAGCACCTGCCGAGCGTGCCGGAGCCAGCTGCTCGCCTCGCCGGAACCACCTGCCGGGTGCAGCGGAAGCACCTGCCGAGCGCGCCGGAGCCACCTGCTCGCCTCGCCGAAACCACCTGCCGGGCCCAGCAGAAGCACGTGCCAAGCACGCCGGAGCCACCTGCTCGCCTCGCCGGAACCACCTGCCGGGCAAAGCGGAAGCACCTGCCGGGCGCGCCGGAGACACCTGCTCGCCTCGGCGGAACCACGTGCCGGGCCCTAACCCTAAACCTAACCCTTACCCTATCCCCAAACCCTAACCCTAACCCTAACCCCTAACCCTAAGCCTAACCCTAAACCCTAACCCAACCGTAACCCTAACCCTAACCCTACCCCTAACCCTAACCCCTAACCCCAAACCCTAAACCCTAACCCTAACCGTAACCCTAACCCTATCCCTAACCCTAACCTGACGGACAGGCTGGAACCAGCTGCTCAACTCGCCGGAACCACCTGCCAGACATGCCAGAACCACCTGCCGAGCACGCCGGAGCCACCTGCTGGACTCACCAGAACCACCTGCCTGACAGGCCAAAATCAACAGCTGGCTATGAGAGAACCACCTGGCAGACAATCCGCAATAACCTGCCAGGCATGCAGGAACCACCTCTCAGACGTAAGAGAACCACGTGCCGGACACGCTGGAACCACGTCCTGGACAGACTGGAACCACCTGCCGGACATGCCTGGACCACCTGCCGAGCACGCCGGAACCACCTGCTCGACTCGCAGGACCCATGTGCCAGACACGCCAAAATGAACTGCCGGCTACACCAGAACCACTTACCGGACACTCCGGAATAACCTGCCCGGCATGCCAGAACCACCTCTCAGAAGTGCCAGAAGCACGTGCTGGACATGCCGGAACAACCTATCGGACAGAACGGAACAACCTGCCGGACACACCAAAATCACCTGCGGGCTACGCCAGAACCACTTGGAGGACTCTCCGGGAAAACCTGCCGGGCATGCTGGAACCACCTCTCAGACGTGCCTGAACCACGTGGCGGACACTCCGGAAACGCATGTCGGGCCGGCCGGAACCACCTCTCAGACGTGCCAGAACCTCATGCCGGACACCCCAGAACCACCTGCTGGACAGACCGGAAACACCTGCCGGACACGCCGGAACCACATGTTCGACTCGCTGGAACCACATTCTGGACATGGCAAAATCACCTGCCGCCTATGCCAGAACCGCTTGGCGAACACTCTGGAATCACCTGTCAGGCATGCCGGAACCACCTCTCAGACCTGCCAGAACCACATGCCAATGACACCGGAAGCACCTGCCGAGCATGCCGGAAGCACCTGCTCGACTCGCCAGAACCACCTGTCGGACACGCCAAAATCACCTGCCGGCTACGCCACAGCCAGTTGGTGAACACTCCGGAAACACCTGCCGGGCTGGCTGGAACCACCTGCCAGTCACGCCAACATCACCTGCCAGCTACGCCAGAACCACTTGGCGGAGACTCCAGAAACACCTGTTGGGCCAGCCGGAACCACCTCTCAGACGTGCCAGAACCATGTGCCTGAGATGCTGGAACCACACCCCGAACAGACCGAAACCACCTGCCAGACCCAACGGAACCACCTGCCGAGCACGCAGGAACAACCTGCTCGCCTCGCCGGAACCACCTGCCGGGCGCAGCGGAAGCACCTGCCGAGCGCGCCGGAGCCACCTGCTCGCCTCGCCGGAAACACCAGCCGGGCCCAGCGGAAGCACCTGCCGAGCGCGCCGGAGCCACCTGCTCGCCTCGCCGGAACCACCTGCCGGGCGCGCCGGAGCCACCTGCTCGCCTCGGCGGAACCACGTGCCGGGCCCTAACCCTAAACCTAACCCTTACCCTATCCCCAAACCCTAACCCTAACCCTAACCCCTAACCCTAAGCCTAACCCTAAACCCTAACCCAACCGTAACCCTAACCCTAACCCTACCCCTAACCCTAACCCCTAACCCCAAACCCTAAACCCTAACCCTAACCGTAACCCTAACCCTATCCCTAACCCTAACCTGACGGACAGGCTGGAACCAGCTGCTCAACTCGCCGGAACCACCTGCCAGACATGCCAGAACCACCTGCCGAGCACGCCGGAGCCACCTGCTGGACTCACCAGAACCACCTGCCTGACAGGCCAAAATCAACAGCTGGCTATGAGAGAACCACCTGGCAGACAATCCGCAATAACCTGCCAGGCATGCAGGAACCACCTCTCAGACGTAAGAGAACCACGTGCCGGACACGCTGGAACCACGTCCTGGACAGACTGGAACCACCTGCCGGACATGCCTGGACCACCTGCCGAGCACGCCGGAACCACCTGCTCGACTCGCAGGACCCATGTGCCAGACACGCCAAAATGAACTGCCGGCTACACCAGAACCACTTACCGGACACTCCGGAATAACCTGCCCGGCATGCCAGAACCACCTCTCACAAGTGCCAGAAGCACGTGCTGGACATGCCGGAACAACCTATCGGACAGAACGGAACAACCTGCCGGACACACCAAAATCACCTGCGGGCTACGCCAGAACCACTTGGAGGACTCTCCGGGAAAACCTGCCGGGCATGCTGGAACCACCTCTCAGACGTGCCTGAACCACGTGGCGGACACTCCGGAAACGCATGTCGGGCCGGCCGGAACCACCTCTCAGACGTGCCAGAACCTCATGCCGGACACCCCAGAACCACCTGCTGGACAGACCGGAAACACCTGCCGGACACGCCGGAACCACATGTTCGACTCGCTGGAACCACATTCTGGACATGGCAAAATCACCTGCCGCCTATGCCAGAACCGCTTGGCGAACACTCCGGAATCACCTGTCAGGCATGCCGGAACCACCTCTCAGACCTGCCAGAACCACATGCCAATGACACCGGAAGCACCTGCCGAGCATGCCGGAAGCACCTGCTCGACTCGCCAGAACCACCTGTCGGACACGCCAAAATCACCTGCCGGCTACGCCACAGCCAGTTGGTGAACACTCCGGAAACACCTGCCGGGCTGGCTGGAACCACCTGCCAGTCACGCCAACATCACCTGCCAGCTACGCCAGAACCACTTGGCGGAGACTCCAGAAACACCTGTTGGGCCAGCCGGAACCACCTCTCAGACGTGCCAGAACCATGTGCCTGAGATGCTGGAACCACACCCCGAACAGACCGAAACCACCTGCCAGACCCAACGGAACCACCTGCCGAGCACGCAGGAACAACCTGCTCGCCTCGCCGGAACCACCTGCCGGGCGCAGCGGAAGCACCTGCCGAGCGCGCCGGAGCCACCTGCTCGCCTCGCCGGAAACACCAGCCGGGCCCAGCGGAAGCACCTGCCGAGCGCGCCGGAGCCACCTGCTCGCCTCGCCGGAACCACCTGCCCGGCGCGCCGGAGCCACCTGCTCGCCTCGCCGGAACCACGTGCCGGGCCCTAACCCTAACCCTAACCCTAACCCTATCCCCAAACCCTAACCCTAACCCTAACCCCTAACCCTAAGCCTAACCCTAAACCCTAACCCAACCGTAACCCTAAACCTAACCCTACCCCTAACCCTAACCCCTAACCCCAAACCCTAAACCCTAACCCTAACCGTAACCCTAACCCTATCCCTAACCCTAACCTGACGGACAGGCTGGAACCAGCTGCTCAACTCGCCGGAACCACCTGCCAGACATGCCAGAACCACCTGCCGAGCACGCCGGAGCCACCTGCTGGACTCACCAGAACCACCTGCCTGACAGGCCAAAATCAACAGCTGGCTATGAGAGAACCACCTGGCAGACAATCCGCAATAACCTGCCAGGCATGCAGGAACCACCTCTCAGACGTAAGAGAACCACGTGCCGGACACGCTGGAACCACGTCCTGGACAGACTGGAACCACCTGCCGGACATGCCTGGACCACCTGCCGAGCACGCCGGAACCACCTGCTCGACTCGCAGGACCCATGTGCCAGACACGCCAAAATGAACTGCCGGCTACACGAGAACCACTTACCGGACACTCCGGAATAACCTGCCCGGCATGCCAGAACCACCTCTCAGAAGTGCCAGAAGCACGTGCTGGACATGCCGGAACAACCTATCGGACAGAACGGAACAACCTGCCGGACACACCAAAATCACCTGCGGGCTACGCCAGAACCACTTGGAGGACTCTCCGGGAAAACCTGCCGGGCATGCTGGAACCACCTCTCAGACGTGCCTGAACCACGTGGCGGACACTCCGGAAACGCATGTCGGGCCGGCCGGAACCACCTCTCAGACGTGCCAGAACCTCATGCCGGACACCCCAGAACCACCTGCTGGACAGACCGGAAACACCTGCCGGACACGCCGGAACCACATGTTCGACTCGCTGGAACCACATTCTGGACATGGCAAAATCACCTGCCGCCTATGCCAGAACCGCTTGGCGAACACTCCGGAATCACCTGTCAGGCATGCCGGAACCAGCTCTCAGACATGCCAGAACCACATGCCAATGACACCGGAAGCACCTGCCGAGCATGCCGGAAGCACCTGCTCGACTCGCCAGAACCACCTGTCGGACACGCCAAAATCAGCTGCCGGCTACGCCACAGCCAGTTGGTGAACACTCCGGAAACACCTGCCGGGCTGGCTGGAACCACCTGCCAGTCACGCCAACATCACCTGCCAGCTACGCCAGAACCACTTGGCGGAGACTCCAGAAACACCTGTTGGGCCAGCCGGAACCACCTCTCAGACGTGCCAGAACCATGTGCCTGAGATGCTGGAACCACACCCCGAACAGACCGAAACCACCTGCCAGACGCAACTGAAGCTCCTGCCGAGCACGCAGGAACAACCTGCTCGCCTCGCCGGAACCACCTGCCGGGCGCAGCGGAAGCACCTGCCGAGCGTGCCGGAGCCAGCTGCTCGCCTCGCCGGAACCACCTGCCGGGTGCAGCGGAAGCACCTGCCGAGCGCGCCGGAGCCACCTGCTCGCCTCGCCGAAACCACCTGCCGGGCCCAGCAGAAGCACGTGCCAAGCACGCCGGAGCCACCTGCTCGCCTCGCCGGAACCACCTGCCGGGCAAAGCGGAAGCACCTGCCGGGCGCGCCGGAGACACCTGCTCGCCTCGGCGGAACCACGTGCCGGGCCCTAACCCTAAACCTAACCCTTACCCTATCCCCAAACCCTAACCCTAACCCTAACCCCTAACCCTAAGCCTAACCCTAAACCCTAACCCAACCGTAACCCTAACCCTAACCCTACCCCTAACCCTAACCCCTAACCCCAAACCCTAAACCCTAACCCTAACCGTAACCCTAACCCTATCCCTAACCCTAACCTGACGGACAGGCTGGAACCAGCTGCTCAACTCGCCGGAACCACCTGCCAGACATGCCAGAACCACCTGCCGAGCACGCCGGAGCCACCTGCTGGACTCACCAGAACCACCTGCCTGACAGGCCAAAATCAACAGCTGGCTATGAGAGAACCACCTGGCAGACAATCCGCAATAACCTGCCAGGCATGCAGGAACCACCTCTCAGACGTAAGAGAACCACGTGCCGGACACGCTGGAACCACGTCCTGGACAGACTGGAACCACCTGCCGGACATGCCTGGACCACCTGCCGAGCACGCCGGAACCACCTGCTCGACTCGCAGGACCCATGTGCCAGACACGCCAAAATGAACTGCCGGCTACACCAGAACCACTTACCGGACACTCCGGAATAACCTGCCCGGCATGCCAGAACCACCTCTCAGAAGTGCCAGAAGCACGTGCTGGACATGCCGGAACAACCTATCGGACAGAACGGAACAACCTGCCGGACACACCAAAATCACCTGCGGGCTACGCCAGAACCACTTGGAGGACTCTCCGGGAAAACCTGCCGGGCATGCTGGAACCACCTCTCAGACGTGCCTGAACCACGTGGCGGACACTCCGGAAACGCATGTCGGGCCGGCCGGAACCACCTCTCAGACGTGCCAGAACCTCATGCCGGACACCCCAGAACCACCTGCTGGACAGACCGGAAACACCTGCCGGACACGCCGGAACCACATGTTCGACTCGCTGGAACCACATTCTGGACATGGCAAAATCACCTGCCGCCTATGCCAGAACCGCTTGGCGAACACTCTGGAATCACCTGTCAGGCATGCCGGAACCACCTCTCAGACCTGCCAGAACCACATGCCAATGACACCGGAAGCACCTGCCGAGCATGCCGGAAGCACCTGCTCGACTCGCCAGAACCACCTGTCGGACACGCCAAAATCACCTGCCGGCTACGCCACAGCCAGTTGGTGAACACTCCGGAAACACCTGCCGGGCTGGCTGGAACCACCTGCTAGTCACGCCAACATCACCTGCCAGCTACGCCAGAACCACTTGGCGGAGACTCCAGAAACACCTGTTGGGCCAGCCGGAACCACCTCTCAGACGTGCCAGAACCATGTGCCTGAGATGCTGGAACCACACCCCGAACAGACCGAAACCACCTGCCAGACCCAACTGAACCACCTGCCGAGCGCGCCGGAGCCACCTGCTCGCCTCGCCGGATCCACCTGCCGGGCGCAGCGGAAGCCCCTGCCGGGCGCGCCGGATCCACCTGCTCGGCTCGCCGGAACCACCTGCCGGGCCCTAACCCTAACCCTAACCCTAACCCTATCCCCAAACCCTAACCCTAACCGTAACCCCTAACCCTAAGCCTAACCCTAAACCATAACCCAACCGTAACCCTAACCCTAACCCTACCCCTAACCCTAACCCCTAACCCCAAGCCCTAAACCCTAACCCTAACCGTAACCCCTATACCTAACCCTAACCTGACGGACAGGCTGGAACCAGCTGATCAACTCGCCGGAACCACCTGCCGGGCGCGCCGGAGCCACCTGCTCGCCTCGCCGGAACCACCTGCCAGGCCCAGCAGAAGCACCTGCCGGGCGCGCCGGAGCCACCTGCTCGCCTCGCCGGAACCACCTGCCGGGTGCAGCGGAAGCACCTGCCGAGCGCGCCGGAGCCACCTGCTCGCCTCGCCGAAACCACCTGCCGGGCCCAGCGGAAGCACGTGCCAAGCACGCAGGAGCCACCTGCTCGCCTCGCCGGAACCACCTGCCGGGCCCAGCGGAATCACCTGCCGAGCGCGCCGGAGCCACCTGCTCGCCTCGCCGGAACCACGTGACGGGCCCTAACCCTAACCCTAACCCTAACCCTATCCCCAAACCCTAACCCTAACCCTAACCCCTAACCCTAAGCCTAACCCTAAACCCTAACCCAACCGTAACCCTAACCCTAACCCTACCCCTAACCCTAACCCCTAACCCCAAACCCTAAACCCTAACCCTAACCGTAACCCTAACCCTATCCCTAACCCTAACCTGACGGACAGGCTGGAACCAGCTGCTCAACTCGCCGGAACCACCTGCCAGACATGCCAGAACCACCTGCCGAGCACGCCGGAGCCACCTGCTGGACTCACCAGAACCACCTGCCTGACAGGCCAAAATCAACAGCTGGCTATGAGAGAACCACCTGGCAGACAATCCGCAATAACCTGCCAGGCATGCAGGAACCACCTCTCAGACGTAAGAGAACCACGTGCCGGACACGCTGGAACCACGTCCTGGACAGACTGGAACCACCTGCCGGACATGCCTGGACCACCTGCCGAGCACGCTGGAACCACCTGCTCGACTCGCAGGACCCATGTGCCAGACACGCCAAAATGAACTGCCGGCTACACCAGAACCACTTACCGGACACTCCGGAATAACCTGCCCGGCATGCCAGAACCACCTCTCAGAAGTGCCAGAAGCACGTGCTGGACATGCCGGAACAACCTATCGGACAGAACGGAACAACCTGCCGGACACACCAAAATCACCTGCGGGCTACGCCAGAACCACTTGGAGGACTCTCCGGGAAAACCTGCCGGGCATGCTGGAACCACCTCTCAGACGTGCCTGAACCACGTGGCGGACACTCCGGAAACGCATGTCGGGCCGGCCGGAACCACCTCTCAGACGTGCCAGAACCTCATGCCGGACACCCCAGAACCACCTGCTGGACAGACCGGAAACACCTGCCGGACACGCCGGAACCACATGTTCGACTCGCTGGAACCACATTCTGGACATGGCAAAATCACCTGCCGCCTATGCCAGAACCGCTTGGCGAACACTCCGGAATCACCTGTCAGGCATGCCGGAACCAGCTCTCAGACATGCCAGAACCACATGCCAATGACACCGGAAGCACCTGCCGAGCATGCCGGAAGCACCTGCTCGACTCGCCAGAACCACCTGTCGGACACGCCAAAATCACCTGCCGGCTACGCCACAGCCAGTTGGTGAACACTCCGGAAACACCTGCCGGGCTGGCTGGAACCACCTGCCAGTCACGCCAACATCACCTGCCAGCTACGCCAGAACCACTTGGCGGAGACTCCAGAAACACCTGTTGGGCCAGCCGGAACCACCTCTCAGACGTGCCAGAACCATGTGCCTGAGATGCTGGAACCACACACCGAACAGACCGAAACCACCTGCCAGACGCAACTGAAGCTCCTGCCGAGCACGCAGGAGCCACCTGCTCGCCTCGCCGGAACCACCTGCCGGGCCCAGCAGAAGCACGTGCCAAGCACGCCGGAGCCACCTGCTCGCCTCGCCGGAACCACCTGCCGGGCCAAGCGGAAGCACCTGCCGGGCGCGCCGGAGCCACCTGCTCGCCTCGGCGGAACCACGTGCCGGGCCCTAACCCTAAACCTAACCCTTACCCTATCCCCAAACCCTAACCCTAACCCTAACCCCTAACCCTAAGCCTAACCCTAAACCCTAACCCAACCGTAACCCTAACCCTAACCCTACCCCTAACCCTAACCCCTAACCCGAAACCCTAAACCCTAACCCTAACCGTAACCCTAACCCTATCCCTAACCCTAACCTGACGGACAGGCTGGAACCAGCTGCTCAACTCGCCGGAACCACCTGCCAGACATGCCAGAACCACCTGCCGAGCACGCCGGAGCCACCTGCTGGACTCACCAGAACCACCTGCCTGACAGGCCAAAATCAACAGCTGGCTATGAGAGAACCACCTGGCAGACAATCCGCAATAACCTGCCAGGCATGCAGGAACCACCTCTCAGACGTAAGAGAACCACGTGCCGGACACGCTGGAACCACGTCCTGGACAGACTGGAACCACCTGCCGGACATGCCTGGACCACCTGCCGAGCACGCCGGAACCACCTGCTCGACTCGCAGGACCCATGTGCCAGACACGCCAAAATGAACTGCCGGCTACACCAGAACCACTTACCGGACACTCCGGAATAACCTGCCCGGCATGCCAGAACCACCTCTCACAAGTGCCAGAAGCACGTGCTGGACATGCCGGAACAACCTATCGGACAGAACGGAACAACCTGCCGGACACACCAAAATCACCTGCGGGCTACGCCAGAACCACTTGGAGGACTCTCCGGGAAAACCTGCCGGGCATGCTGGAACCACCTCTCAGACGTGCCTGAACCACGTGGCGGACACTCCGGAAACGCATGTCGGGCCGGCCGGAACCACCTCTCAGACGTGCCAGAACCTCATGCCGGACACCCCAGAACCACCTGCTGGACAGACCGGAAACACCTGCCGGACACGCCGGAACCACATGTTCGACTCGCTGGAACCACATTCTGGACATGGCAAAATCACCTGCCGCCTATGCCAGAACCGCTTGGCGAACACTCCGGAATCACCTGTCAGGCATGCCGGAACCACCTCTCAGACCTGCCAGAACCACATGCCAATGACACCGGAAGCACCTGCCGAGCATGCCGGAAGCACCTGCTCGACTCGCCAGAACCACCTGTCGGACACGCCAAAATCACCTGCCGGCTACGCCACAGCCAGTTGGTGAACACTCCGGAAACACCTGCCGGGCTGGCTGGAACCACCTGCCAGTCACGCCAACATCACCTGCCAGCTACGCCAGAACCACTTGGCGGAGACTCCAGAAACACCTGTTGGGCCAGCCGGAACCACCTCTCAGACGTGCCAGAACCATGTGCCTGAGATGCTGGAACCACACCCCGAACAGACCGAAACCACCTGCCAGACGCAACTGAAGCTCCTGCCGAGCACGCAGGAACAACCTGCTCGCCTCGCCGGAACCACCTGCCGGGCGCAGCGGAAGCACCTGCCGAGCGTGCCGGAGCCAGCTGCTCGCCTCGCCGGAACCACCTGCCGGGTGCAGCGGAAGCACCTGCCGAGCGCGCCGGAGCCACCTGCTCGCCTCGCCGAAACCACCTGCCGGGCCCAGCAGAAGCACGTGCCAAGCACGCCGGAGCCACCTGCTCGCCTCGCCGGAACCACCTGCCGGGCAAAGCGGAAGCACCTGCCGGGCGCGCCGGAGACACCTGCTCGCCTCGGCGGAACCACGTGCCGGGCCCTAACCCTAAACCTAACCCTTACCCTATCCCCAAACCCTAACCCTAACCCTAACCCCTAACCCTAAGCCTAACCCTAAACCCTAACCCAACCGTAACCCTAACCCTAACCCTACCCCTAACCCTAACCCCTAACCCCAAACCCTAAACCCTAACCCTAACCGTAACCCTAACCCTATCCCTAACCCTAACCTGACGGACAGGCTGGAACCAGCTGCTCAACTCGCCGGAACCACCTGCCAGACATGCCAGAACCACCTGCCGAGCACGCCGGAGCCACCTGCTGGACTCACCAGAACCACCTGCCTGACAGGCCAAAATCAACAGCTGGCTATGAGAGAACCACCTGGCAGACAATCCGCAATAACCTGCCAGGCATGCAGGAACCACCTCTCAGACGTAAGAGAACCACGTGCCGGACACGCTGGAACCACGTCCTGGACAGACTGGAACCACCTGCCGGACATGCCTGGACCACCTGCCGAGCACGCCGGAACCACCTGCTCGACTCGCAGGACCCATGTGCCAGACACGCCAAAATGAACTGCCGGCTACACCAGAACCACTTACCGGACACTCCGGAATAACCTGCCCGGCATGCCAGAACCACCTCTCAGAAGTGCCAGAAGCACGTGCTGGACATGCCGGAACAACCTATCGGACAGAACGGAACAACCTGCCGGACACACCAAAATCACCTGCGGGCTACGCCAGAACCACTTGGAGGACTCTCCGGGAAAACCTGCCGGGCATGCTGGAACCACCTCTCAGACGTGCCTGAACCACGTGGCGGACACTCCGGAAACGCATGTCGGGCCGGCCGGAACCACCTCTCAGACGTGCCAGAACCTCATGCCGGACACCCCAGAACCACCTGCTGGACAGACCGGAAACACCTGCCGGACACGCCGGAACCACATGTTCGACTCGCTGGAACCACATTCTGGACATGGCAAAATCACCTGCCGCCTATGCCAGAACCGCTTGGCGAACACTCCGGAATCACATGTCAGGCATGCCGGAACCACCTCTCAGACCTGCCAGAACCACATGCCAATGACACCGGAAGCACCTGCCGAGCATGCCGGAAGCACCTGCTCGACTCGCCAGAACCACCTGTCGGACACGCCAAAATCACCTGCCGGCTACGCCACAGCCAGTTGGTGAACACTCCGGAAACACCTGCCGGGCTGGCTGGAACCACCTGCTAGTCACGCCAACATCACCTGCCAGCTACGCCAGAACCACTTGGCGGAGACTCCAGAAACACCTGTTGGGCCAGCCGGAACCACCTCTCAGACGTGCCAGAACCATGTGCCTGAGATGCTGGAACCACACCCCGAACAGACCGAAACCACCTGCCAGACCCAACTGAACCACCTGCCGAGCGCGCCGGAGCCACCTGCTCGCCTCGCCGGATCCACCTGCCGGGCGCAGCGGAAGCCCCTGCCGGGCGCGCCGGATCCACCTGCTCGGCTCGCCGGAACCACCTGCCGGGCCCTAACCCTAACCCTAACCCTAACCCTATCCCCAAACCCTAACCCTAACCGTAACCCCTAACCCTAAGCCTAACCCTAAACCATAACCCAACCGTAACCCTAACCCTAACCCTACCCCTAACCCTAACCCCTAACCCCAAGCCCTAAACCCTAACCCTAACCGTAACCCCTATACCTAACCCTAACCTGACGGACAGGCTGGAACCAGCTGATAAACTCGCCGGAACCACCTGCCGGGCGCGCCGGAGCCACCTGCTCGCCTCGCCGGAACCACCTGCCAGGCCCAGCAGAAGCACCTGCCGGGCGCGCCGGAGCCACCTGCTCGCCTCGCCGGAACCACCTGCCGGGTGCAGCGGAAGCACCTGCCGAGCGCGCCGGAGCCACCTGCTCGCCTCGCCGAAACCACCTGCCGGGCCCAGCGGAAGCACGTGCCAAGCACGCAGGAGCCACCTGCTCGCCTCGCCGGAACCACCTGCCGGGCCCAGCGGAATCACCTGCCGAGCGCGCCGGAGCCACCTGCTCGCCTCGCCGGAACCACGTGACGGGCCCTAACCCTAACCCTAACCCTAACCCTATCCCCAAACCCTAACCCTAACCCTAACCCCTAACCCTAAGCCTAACCCTAAACCCTAACCCAACCGTAACCCTAACCCTAACCCTACCCCTAACCCTAACCCCTAACCCCAAACCCTAAACCCTAACCCTAACCGTAACCCTAACCCTATCCCTAACCCTAACCTGACGGACAGGCTGGAACCAGCTGCTCAACTCGCCGGAACCACCTGCCAGACATGCCAGAACCACCTGCCGAGCACGCCGGAGCCACCTGCTGGACTCACCAGAACCACCTGCCTGACAGGCCAAAATCAACAGCTGGCTATGAGAGAACCACCTGGCAGACAATCCGCAATAACCTGCCAGGCATGCAGGAACCACCTCTCAGACGTAAGAGAACCACGTGCCGGACACGCTGGAACCACGTCCTGGACAGACTGGAACCACCTGCCGGACATGCCTGGACCACCTGCCGAGCACGCCGGAACAACCTGCTCGACTCGCAGGACCCATGTGCCAGACACGCCAAAATGAACTGCCGGCTACACCAGAACCACTTACCGGACACTCCGGAATAACCTGCCCGGCATGCCAGAACCACCTCTCAGAAGTGCCAGAAGCACGTGCTGGACATGCCGGAACAACCTATCGGACAGAACGGAACAACCTGCCGGACACACCAAAATCACCTGCGGGCTACGCCAGAACCACTTGGAGGACTCTCCGGGAAAACCTGCCGGGCATGCTGGAACCACCTCTCAGACGTGCCTGAACCACGTGGCGGACACTCCGGAAACGCATGTCGGGCCGGCCGGAACCACCTCTCAGACGTGCCAGAACCTCATGCCGGACACCCCAGAACCACCTGCTGGACAGACCGGAAACACCTGCCGGACACGCCGGAACCACATGTTCGACTCGCTGGAACCACATTCTGGACATGGCAAAATCACCTGCCGCCTATGCCAGAACCGCTTGGCGAACACTCCGGAATCACCTGTCAGGCATGCCGGAACCAGCTCTCAGACATGCCAGAACCACATGCCAATGACACCGGAAGCACCTGCCGAGCATGCCGGAAGCACCTGCTCGACTCGCCAGAACCACCTGTCGGACACGCCAAAATCACCTGCCGGCTACGCCACAGCCAGTTGGTGAACACTCCGGAAACACCTGCCGGGCTGGCTGGAACCACCTGCCAGTCACGCCAACATCACCTGCCAGCTACGCCAGAACCACTTGGCGGAGACTCCAGAAACACCTGTTGGGCCAGCCGGAACCACCTCTCAGACGTGCCAGAACCATGTGCCTGAGATGCTGGAACCACACACCGAACAGACCGAAACCACCTGCCAGACGCAACTGAAGCTCCTGCCGAGCACGCAGGAGCCACCTGCTCGCCTCGCCGGAACCACCTGCCGGGCCCAGCAGAAGCACGTGCCAAGCACGCCGGAGCCACCTGCTCGCCTCGCCGGAACCACCTGCCGGGCCAAGCGGAAGCACCTGCCGGGCGCGCCGGAGCCACCTGCTCGCCTCGGCGGAACCACGTGCCGGGCCCTAACCCTAAACCTAACCCTTACCCTATCCCCAAACCCTAACCCTAACCCTAACCCCTAACCCTAAGCCTAACCCTAAACCCTAACCCAACCGTAACCCTAACCCTAACCCTACCCCTAACCCTAACCCCTAACCCCAAACCCTAAACCCTAACCCTAACCGTAACCCTAACCCTATCCCTAACCCTAACCTGACGGACAGGCTGGAACCAGCTGCTCAACTCGCCGGAACCACCTGCCAGACATGCCAGAACCACCTGCCGAGCACGCCGGAGCCACCTGCTGGACTCACCAGAACCACCTGCCTGACAGGCCAAAATCAACAGCTGGCTATGAGAGAACCACCTGGCAGACAATCCGCAATAACCTGCCAGGCATGCAGGAACCACCTCTCAGACGTAAGAGAACCACGTGCCGGACACGCTGGAACCACGTCCTGGACAGACTGGAACCACCTGCCGGACATGCCTGGACCACCTGCCGAGCACGCCGGAACCACCTGCTCGACTCGCAGGACCCATGTGCCAGACACGCCAAAATGAACTGCCGGCTACACCAGAACCACTTACCGGACACTCCGGAATAACCTGCCCGGCATGCCAGAACCACCTCTCACAAGTGCCAGAAGCACGTGCTGGACATGCCGGAACAACCTATCGGACAGAACGGAACAACCTGCCGGACACACCAAAATCACCTGCGGGCTACGCCAGAACCACTTGGAGGACTCTCCGGGAAAACCTGCCGGGCATGCTGGAACCACCTCTCAGACGTGCCTGAACCACGTGGCGGACACTCCGGAAACGCATGTCGGGCCGGCCGGAACCACCTCTCAGACGTGCCAGAACCTCATGCCGGACACCCCAGAACCACCTGCTGGACAGACCGGAAACACCTGCCGGACACGCCGGAACCACATGTTCGACTCGCTGGAACCACATTCTGGACATGGCAAAATCACCTGCCGCCTATGCCAGAACCGCTTGGCGAACACTCCGGAATCACCTGTCAGGCATGCCGGAACCAGCTCTCAGACATGCCAGAACCACATGCCAATGACACCGGAAGCACCTGCCGAGCATGCCGGAAGCACCTGCTCGACTCGCCAGAACCACCTGTCGGACACGCCAAAATCACCTGCCGGCTACGCCACAGCCAGTTGGTGAACACTCCGGAAACACCTGCCGGGCTGGCTGGAACCACCTGCCAGTCACGCCAACATCACCTGCCAGCTACGCCAGAACCACTTGGCGGAGACTCCAGAAACACCTGTTGGGCCAGCCGGAACCACCTCTCAGACGTGCCAGAACCATGTGCCTGAGATGCTGGAACCACACACCGAACAGACCGAAACCACCTGCCAGACGCAACTGAAGCTCCTGCCGAGCACGCAGGAGCCACCTGCTCGCCTCGCCGGAACCACCTGCCGGGCCCAGCAGAAGCACGTGCCAAGCACGCCGGAGCCACCTGCTCGCCTCGCCGGAACCACCTGCCGGGCCAAGCGGAAGCACCTGCCGGGCGCGCCGGAGCCACCTGCTCGCCTCGGCGGAACCACGTGCCGGGCCCTAACCCTAAACCTAACCCTTACCCTATCCCCAAACCCTAACCCTAACCCTAACCCCTAACCCTAAGCCTAACCCTAAACCCTAACCCAACCGTAACCCTAACCCTAACCCTACCCCTAACCCTAACCCCTAACCCCAAACCCTAAACCCTAACCCTAACCGTAACCCTAACCCTATCCCTAACCCTAACCTGACGGACAGGCTGGAACCAGCTGCTCAACTCGCCGGAACCACCTGCCAGACATGCCAGAACCACCTGCCGAGCACGCCGGAGCCACCTGCTGGACTCACCAGAACCACCTGCCTGACAGGCCAAAATCAACAGCTGGCTATGAGAGAACCACCTGGCAGACAATCCGCAATAACCTGCCAGGCATGCAGGAACCACCTCTCAGACGTAAGAGAACCACGTGCCGGACACGCTGGAACCACGTCCTGGACAGACTGGAACCACCTGCCGGACATGCCTGGACCACCTGCCGAGCACGCCGGAACCACCTGCTCGACTCGCAGGACCCATGTGCCAGACACGCCAAAATGAACTGCCGGCTACACCAGAACCACTTACCGGACACTCCGGAATAACCTGCCCGGCATGCCAGAACCACCTCTCACAAGTGCCAGAAGCACGTGCTGGACATGCCGGAACAACCTATCGGACAGAACGGAACAACCTGCCGGACACACCAAAATCACCTGCGGGCTACGCCAGAACCACTTGGAGGACTCTCCGGGAAAACCTGCCGGGCATGCTGGAACCACCTCTCAGACGTGCCTGAACCACGTGGCGGACACTCCGGAAACGCATGTCGGGCCGGCCGGAACCACCTCTCAGACGTGCCAGAACCTCATGCCGGACACCCCAGAACCACCTGCTGGACAGACCGGAAACATCTGCCGGACACGCCGGAACCACATGTTCGACTCGCTGGAACCACATTCTGGACATGGCAAAATCACCTGCCGCCTATGCCAGAACCGCTTGGCGAACACTCCGGAATCACCTGTCAGGCATGCCGGAACCACCTCTCAGACCTGCCAGAACCACATGCCAATGACACCGGAAGCACCTGCCGAGCATGCCGGAAGCACCTGCTCGACTCGCCAGAACCACCTGTCGGACACGCCAAAATCACCTGCCGGCTACGCCACAGCCAGTTGGTGAACACTCCGGAAACACCTGCCGGGCTGGCTGGAACCACCTGCCAGTCACGCCAACATCACCTGCCAGCTACGCCAGAACCACTTGGCGGAGACTCCAGAAACACCTGTTGGGCCAGCCGGAACCACCTCTCAGACGTGCCAGAACCATGTGCCTGAGATGCTGGAACCACACCCCGAACAGACCGAAACCACCTGCCAGACCCAACGGAACCACCTGCCGAGCACGCAGGAACAACCTGCTCGCCTCGCCGGAACCACCTGCCGGGCGCAGCGGAAGCACCTGCCGAGCGCGCCGGAGCCACCTGCTCGCCTCGCCGGAAACACCAGCCGGGCCCAGCGGAAGCACCTGCCGAGCGCGCCGGAGCCACCTGCTCGCCTCGCCGGAACCACCTGCCCGGCGCGCCGGAGCCACCTGCTCGCCTCGCCGGAACCACGTGCCGGGCCCTAACCCTAACCCTAACCCTAACCCTATCCCCAAACCCTAACCCTAACCCTAACCCCTAACCCTAAGCCTAACCCTAAACCCTAACCCAACCGTAACCCTAAACCTAACCCTACCCCTAACCCTAACCCCTAACCCCAAACCCTAAACCCTAACCCTAACCGTAACCCTAACCCTATCCCTAACCCTAACCTGACGGACAGGCTGGAACCAGCTGCTCAACTCGCCGGAACCACCTGCCAGACATGCCAGAACCACCTGCCGAGCACGCCGGAGCCACCTGCTGGACTCACCAGAACCACCTGCCTGACAGGCCAAAATCAACAGCTGGCTATGAGAGAACCACCTGGCAGACAATCCGCAATAACCTGCCAGGCATGCAGGAACCACCTCTCAGACGTAAGAGAACCACGTGCCGGACACGCTGGAACCACGTCCTGGACAGACTGGAACCACCTGCCGGACATGCCTGGACCACCTGCCGAGCACGCCGGAACCACCTGCTCGACTCGCAGGACCCATGTGCCAGACACGCCAAAATGAACTGCCGGCTACACCAGAACCACTTACCGGACACTCCGGAATAACCTGCCCGGCATGCCAGAACCACCTCTCAGAAGTGCCAGAAGCACGTGCTGGACATGCCGGAACAACCTATCGGACAGAACGGAACAACCTGCCGGACACACCAAAATCACCTGCGGGCTACGCCAGAACCACTTGGAGGACTCTCCGGGAAAACCTGCCGGGCATGCTGGAACCACCTCTCAGACGTGCCTGAACCACGTGGCGGACACTCCGGAAACGCATGTCGGGCCGGCCGGAACCACCTCTCAGACGTGCCAGAACCTCATGCCGGACACCCCAGAACCACCTGCTGGACAGACCGGAAACACCTGCCGGACACGCCGGAACCACATGTTCGACTCGCTGGAACCACATTCTGGACATGGCAAAATCACCTGCCGCCTATGCCAGAACCGCTTGGCGAACACTCCGGAATCACCTGTCAGGCATGCCGGAACCAGCTCTCAGACATGCCAGAACCACATGCCAATGACACCGGAAGCACCTGCCGAGCATGCCGGAAGCACCTGCTCGACTCGCCAGAACCACCTGTCGGACACGCCAAAATCAGCTGCCGGCTACGCCACAGCCAGTTGGTGAACACTCCGGAAACACCTGCCGGGCTGGCTGGAACCACCTGCCAGTCACGCCAACATCACCTGCCAGCTACGCCAGAACCACTTGGCGGAGACTCCAGAAACACCTGTTGGGCCAGCCGGAACCACCTCTCAGACGTGCCAGAACCATGTGCCTGAGATGCTGGAACCACACCCCGAACAGACCGAAACCACCTGCCAGACGCAACTGAAGCTCCTGCCGAGCACGCAGGAACAACCTGCTCGCCTCGCCGGAACCACCTGCCGGGCGCAGCGGAAGCACCTGCCGAGCGTGCCGGAGCCAGCTGCTCGCCTCGCCGGAACCACCTGCCGGGTGCAGCGGAAGCACCTGCCGAGCGCGCCGGAGCCACCTGCTCGCCTCGCCGAAACCACCTGCCGGGCCCAGCAGAAGCACGTGCCAAGCACGCCGGAGCCACCTGCTCGCCTCGCCGGAACCACCTGCCGGGCAAAGCGGAAGCACCTGCCGGGCGCGCCGGAGACACCTGCTCGCCTCGGCGGAACCACGTGCCGGGCCCTAACCCTAAACCTAACCCTTACCCTATCCCCAAACCCTAACCCTAACCCTAACCCCTAACCCTAAGCCTAACCCTAAACCCTAACCCAACCGTAACCCTAACCCTAACCCTACCCCTAACCCTAACCCCTAACCCCAAACCCTAAACCCTAACCCTAACCGTAACCCTAACCCTATCCCTAACCCTAACCTGACGGACAGGCTGGAACCAGCTGCTCAACTCGCCGGAACCACCTGCCAGACATGCCAGAACCACCTGCCGAGCACGCCGGAGCCACCTGCTGGACTCACCAGAACCACCTGCCTGACAGGCCAAAATCAACAGCTGGCTATGAGAGAACCACCTGGCAGACAATCCGCAATAACCTGCCAGGCATGCAGGAACCACCTCTCAGACGTAAGAGAACCACGTGCCGGACACGCTGGAACCACGTCCTGGACAGACTGGAACCACCTGCCGGACATGCCTGGACCACCTGCCGAGCACGCCGGAACCACCTGCTCGACTCGCAGGACCCATGTTTCAGACACGCCAAAATGAACTGCCGGCTACACCAGAACCACTTACCGGACACTCCGGAATAACCTGCCCGGCATGCCAGAACCACCTCTCAGAAGTGCCAGAAGCACGTGCTGGACATGCCGGAACAACATATCGGACAGAACGGAACAACCTGCCGGACACACCAAAATCACCTGCGGGCTACGCCAGAACCACTTGGAGGACTCTCCGGGAAAACCTGCCGGGCATGCTGGAACCACCTCTCAGACGTGCCTGAACCACGTGGCGGACACTCCGGAAACGCATGTCGGGCCGGCCGGAACCACCTCTCAGACGTGCCAGAACCTCATGCCGGACACCCCAGAACCACCTGCTGGACAGACCGGAAACACCTGCCGGACACGCCGGAACCACATGTTCGACTCGCTGGAACCACATTCTGGACATGGCAAAATCACCTGCCGCCTATGCCAGAACCGCTTGGCGAACACTCCGGAATCACATGTCAGGCATGCCGGAACCACCTCTCAGACCTGCCAGAACCACATGCCAATGACACCGGAAGCACCTGCCGAGCATGCCGGAAGCACCTGCTCGACTCGCCAGAACCACCTGTCGGACACGCCAAAATCACCTGCCGGCTACGCCACAGCCAGTTGGTGAACACTCCGGAAACACCTGCCGGGCTGGCTGGAACCACCTGCTAGTCACGCCAACATCACCTGCCAGCTACGCCAGAACCACTTGGCGGAGACTCCAGAAACACCTGTTGGGCCAGCCGGAACCACCTCTCAGACGTGCCAGAACCATGTGCCTGAGATGCTGGAACCACACCCCGAACAGACCGAAACCACCTGCCAGACCCAACTGAACCACCTGCCGAGCGCGCCGGAGCCACCTGCTCGCCTCGCCGGATCCACCTGCCGGGCGCAGCGGAAGCCCCTGCCGGGCGCGCCGGATCCACCTGCTCGGCTCGCCGGAACCACCTGCCGGGCCCTAACCCTAACCCTAACCCTAACCCTATCCCCAAACCCTAACCCTAACCGTAACCCCTAACCCTAAGCCTAACCCTAAACCATAACCCAACCGTAACCCTAACCCTAACCCTACCCCTAACCCTAACCCCTAACCCCAAGCCCTAAACCCTAACCCTAACCGTAACCCCTATACCTAACCCTAACCTGACGGACAGGCTGGAACCAGCTGATCAACTCGCCGGAACCACCTGCCGGGCGCGCCGGAGCCACCTGCTCGCCTCGCCGGAACCACCTGCCAGGCCCAGCAGAAGCACCTGCCGGGCGCGCCGGAGCCACCTGCTCGCCTCGCCGGAACCACCTGCCGGGTGCAGCGGAAGCACCTGCCGAGCGCGCCGGAGCCACCTGCTCGCCTCGCCGAAACCACCTGCCGGGCCCAGCGGAAGCACGTGCCAAGCACGCAGGAGCCACCTGCTCGCCTCGCCGGAACCACCTGCCGGGCCCAGCGGAATCACCTGCCGAGCGCGCCGGAGCCACCTGCTCGCCTCGCCGGAACCACGTGACGGGCCCTAACCCTAACCCTAACCCTAACCCTATCCCCAAACCCTAACCCTAACCCTAACCCCTAACCCTAAGCCTAACCCTAAACCCTAACCCAACCGTAACCCTAAACCTAACCCTACCCCTAACCCTAACCCCTAACCCCAAACCCTAAACCCTAACCCTAACCGTAACCCTAACCCTATCCCTAACCCTAACCTGACGGACAGGCTGGAACCAGCTGCTCAACTCGCCGGAACCACCTGCCAGACATGCCAGAACCACCTGCCGAGCACGCCGGAGCCACCTGCTGGACTCACCAGAACCACCTGCCTGACAGGCCAAAATCAACAGCTGGCTATGAGAGAACCACCTGGCAGACAATCCGCAATAACCTGCCAGGCATGCAGGAACCACCTCTCAGACGTAAGAGAACCACGTGCCGGACACGCTGGAACCACGTCCTGGACAGACTGGAACCACCTGCCGGACATGCCTGGACCACCTGTCGAGCACGCCGGAACCACCTGCTCGACTCGCAGGACCCATGTGCCAGACACGCCAAAATGAACTGCCGGCTACACCAGAACCACTTACCGGACACTCCGGAATAACCTGCCCGGCATGCCAGAACCACCTCTCAGAAGTGCCAGAAGCACGTGCTGGACATGCCGGAACAACCTATCGGACAGAACGGAACAACCTGCCGGACACACCAAAATCACCTGCGGGCTATGCCAGAACCACTTGGAGGACTCTCCGGGAAAACCTGCCGGGCATGCTGGAACCACCTCTCAGACGTGCCTGAACCACGTGGCGGACACTCCGGAAACGCATGTCGGGCCGGCCGGAACCACCTCTCAGACGTGCCAGAACCTCATGCCGGACACCCCAGAACCACCTGCTGGACAGACCGGAAACACCTGCCAGACACGCCGGAACCACATGTTCGACTCGCTGGAACCACATTCTGGACATGGCAAAATCACCTGCCGCCTATGCCAGAACCGCTTGGCGAACACTCCGGAATCACCTGTCAGGCATGCCGGAACCAGCTCTCAGACATGCCAGAACCACATGCCAATGACACCGGAAGCACCTGCCGAGCATGCCGGAAGCACCTGCTCGACTCGCCAGAACCACCTGTCGGACACGCCAAAATCACCTGCCGGCTACGCCACAGCCAGTTGGTGAACACTCCGGAAACACCTGCCGGGCTGGCTGGAACCACCTGCCAGTCACGCCAACATCACCTGCCAGCTACGCCAGAACCACTTGGCGGAGACTCCAGAAACACCTGTTGGGCCAGCCGGAACCACCTCTCAGACGTGCCAGAACCATGTGCCTGAGATGCTGGAACCACACCCCAAACAGACCGAAACCACCTGCCAGACCCAACTGAACCACATGCTAAGCACGCAGGAACAACCTGCTCGCCTCGCCGGAACCACATGCCGGGCGCAGCGGAAGCACCTGCCGAGCGCGCCGGAGCCACCTGCTCGCCTCGCCGGAACCACCTGCCCGGCGCGCCGGAGCCACCTGCTCGCCTCGCCGGAACCACCTGCCGGGCCCAGCGGAAGCACGTGCCAAGCACGCCGGAGCCACCTGCTCGCCTCGCCGGAACCACCTGCCGGGCCCAGCGGAAGCACCTGCCGAGCGCGCCGGAGCCACCTGCTCGCCTCGCCGGAACCACGCGCCGGGCCCTAACCCTAACCCTAACCCTAACCCTATCCCCAAACCCTAACCCTAACCCTAACCCCTAACCCTAAGCCTAACCCTAAACCCTAACCCAACCGTAACCCTAACCCTAACCCTACCCCTAACCCTAACCCCTAACCCCAAACCCTAAACCCTAACCCTAACCGTAACCCTAACCCTATCCCTAACCCTAACCTGACGGACAGGCTGGAACCAGCTGCTCAACTCGCCGGAACCACCTGCCAGACATGCCAGAACCACCTGCCGAGCACGCCGGAGCCACCTGCTGGACTCACCAGAACCACCTGCCTGACAGGCCAAAATCAACAGCTGGCTATGAGAGAACCACCTGGCAGACAATCCGCAATAACCTGCCAGGCATGCAGGAACCACCTCTCAGACGTAAGAGAACCACGTGCCGGACACGCTGGAACCACGTCCTGGACAGACTGGAACCACCTGCCGGACATGCCTGGACCACCTGCCGAGCACGCCGGAACCACCTGCTCGACTCGCAGGACCCATGTGCCAGACACGCCAAAATGAACTGCCGGCTACACCAGAACCACTTACCGGACACTCCGGAATAACCTGCCCGGCATGCCAGAACCACCTCTCAGAAGTGCCAGAAGCACGTGCTGGACATGCCGGAACAACCTATCGGACAGAACGGAACAACCTGCCGGACACACCAAAATCACCTGCGGGCTACGCCAGAACCACTTGGAGGACTCTCCGGGAAAACCTGCCGGGCATGCTGGAACCACCTCTCAGACGTGCCTGAACCACGTGGCGGACACTCCGGAAACGCATGTCGGGCCGGCCGGAACCACCTCTCAGACGTGCCAGAACCTCATGCCGGACACCCCAGAACCACCTGCTGGACAGACCGGAAACACCTGCCGGACACGCCGGAACCACATGTTCGACTCGCTGGAACCACATTCTGGACATGGCAAAATCACCTGCCGCCTATGCCAGAACCGCTTGGCGAACACTCCGGAATCACATGTCAGGCATGCCGGAACCACATGCCAATGACACCGGAAGCACCTGCCGAGCATGCCGGAAGCACCTGCTCGACTCGCCAGAACCACCTGTCGGACACGCCAAAATCACCTGCCGGCTACGCCACAGCCAGTTGGTGAACACTCCGGAAACACCTGCCGGGCTGGCTGGAACCACCTGCCAGTCACGCCAACATCACCTGCCAGCTACGCCAGAACCACTTGGCGGAGACTCCAGAAACACCTGTTGGGCCAGCCGGAACCACCTCTCAGACGTGCCAGAACCATGTGCCTGAGATGCTGGAACCACACCCCAAACAGACCGAAACCACCTGCCAGACCCAACTGAACCACATGCTAAGCACGCAGGAACAACCTGCTCGCCTCGCCGGAACCACATGCCGGGCGCAGCGGAAGCACCTGCCGAGCGCGCCGGAGCCACCTGCTCGCCTCGCCGGAACCACGCGCCGGGCCCTAACCCTAACCCTAACCCTAACCCTATCCCCAAACCCTAACCCTAACCCTAACCCCTAACCCTAAGCCTAACCCTAAACCCTAACCCAACCGTAACCCTAACCCTAACCCTACCCCTAACCCTAACCCCTAACCCCAAACCCTAAACCCTAACCCTAACCGTAACCCTAACCCTATCCCTAACCCTAACCTGACGGACAGGCTGGAACCAGCTGCTCAACTCGCCGGAACCACCTGCCAGACATGCCAGAACCACCTGCCGAGCACGCCGGAGCCACCTGCTGGACTCACCAGAACCACCTGCCTGACAGGCCAAAATCAACAGCTGGCTATGAGAGAACCACCTGGCAGACAATCCGCAATAACCTGCCAGGCATGCAGGAACCACCTCTCAGACGTAAGAGAACCACGTGCCGGACACGCTGGAACCACGTCCTGGACAGACTGGAACCACCTGCCGGACATGCCTGGACCACCTGCCGAGCACGCCGGAACCACCTGCTCGACTCGCAGGACCCATGTGCCAGACACGCCAAAATGAACTGCCGGCTACACCAGAACCACTTACCGGACACTCCGGAATAACCTGCCCGGCATGCCAGAACCACCTCTCAGAAGTGCCAGAAGCACGTGCTGGACATGCCGGAACAACCTATCGGACAGAACGGAACAACCTGCCGGACACACCAAAATCACCTGCGGGCTACGCCAGAACCACTTGGAGGACTCTCCGGGAAAACCTGCCGGGCATGCTGGAACCACCTCTCAGACGTGCCTGAACCACGTGGCGGACACTCCGGAAACGCATGTCGGGCCGGCCGGAACCACCTCTCAGACGTGCCAGAACCTCATGCCGGACACCCCAGAACCACCTGCTGGACAGACCGGAAACACCTGCCGGACACGCCGGAACCACATGTTCGACTCGCTGGAACCACATTCTGGACATGGCAAAATCACCTGCCGCCTATGCCAGAACCGCTTGGCGAACACTCCGGAATCACATGTCAGGCATGCCGGAACCACATGCCAATGACACCGGAAGCACCTGCCGAGCATGCCGGAAGCACCTGCTCGACTCGCCAGAACCACCTGTCGGACACGCCAAAATCACCTGCCGGCTACGCCACAGCCAGTTGGTGAACACTCCGGAAACACCTGCCGGGCTGGCTGGAACCACCTGCCAGTCACGCCAACATCACCTGCCAGCTACGCCAGAACCACTTGGCGGAGACTCCAGAAACACCTGTTGGGCCAGCCGGAACCACCTCTCAGACGTGCCAGAACCATGTGCCTGAGATGCTGGAACCACACCCCAAACAGACCGAAACCACCTGCCAGACCCAACTGAACCACATGCTAAGCACGCAGGAACAACCTGCTCGCCTCGCCGGAACCACATGCCGGGCGCAGCGGAAGCACCTGCCGAGCGCGCCGGAGCCACCTGCTCGCCTCGCCGGAACCACCTGCCCGGCGCGCCGGAGCCACCTGCTCGCCTCGCCGGAACCACCTGCCAGGCCCAGCAGAAGCACCTGCCGGGCGCGCCGGAGCCACCTGCTCGCCTCGCCGGAACCACCTGCCGGGCCCAGCGGAAGCACGTGCCAAGCACGCCGGAGCCACCTGCTCGCCTCGCCGGAACCACCTGCCGGGCCCAGCGGAAGCACCTGCCGAGCGCGCCGGAGCCACCTGCTCGCCTCGCCGGAACCACGCGCCGGGCCCTAACCCTAACCCTAACCCTAACCCTATCCCCAAACCCTAACCCTAACCCTAACCCCTAACCCTAAGCCTAACCCTAAACCCTAACCCAACCGTAACCCTAACCCTAACCCTACCCCTAACCCTAACCCCTAACCCCAAACCCTAAACCCTAACCCTAACCGTAACCCTAACCCTATCCCTAACCCTAACCTGACGGACAGGCTGGAACCAGCTGCTCAACTCGCCGGAACCACCTGCCAGACATGCCAGAACCACCTGCCGAGCACGCCGGAGCCACCTGCTGGACTCACCAGAACCACCTGCCTGACAGGCCAAAATCAACAGCTGGCTATGAGAGAACCACCTGGCAGACAATCCGCAATAACCTGCCAGGCATGCAGGAACCACCTCTCAGACGTAAGAGAACCACGTGCCGGACACGCTGGAACCACGTCCTGGACAGACTGGAACCACCTGCCGGACATGCCTGGACCACCTGCCGAGCACGCCGGAACCACCTGCTCGACTCGCAGGACCCATGTGCCAGACACGCCAAAATGAACTGCCGGCTACACCAGAACCACTTACCGGACACTCCGGAATAACCTGCCCGGCATGCCAGAACCACCTCTCAGAAGTGCCAGAAGCACGTGCTGGACATGCCGGAACAACCTATCGGACAGAACGGAACAACCTGCCGGACACACCAAAATCACCTGCGAGCTACGCCAGAACCACTTGGAGGACTCTCCGGGAAAACCTGCCAGGCATGCTGGAACCACCTCTAAAGACGTGCCTGAACCACGTGGCGGACACTCCGGAAACGCACGTCGGGCCGGCCGGAACCACCTCTCAGACGTGCCAGAACCTCATGCCGGACACCCCAGAACCACCTGCTGGACAGACCGGAAACACCTGCCGGACACGCCGGAACCACATGTTCGACTTGCTGGAACCACATTCTGGACATGGCAAAATCACCTGCCGCCTATGCCAGAACCGCTTGGCGAACACTCCGGAATCACCTGTCAGGCATGCCGGAACCACCTCTCAGACATGGCAGAACCACATGCCAATGACACCGGAAGCACCTGCCGAGCATGCCGGAAGCACCTGTTCGACTCGCCAGAACCACCTGTAGGACACGCCAAAATCACCTGCCGGCTACGCCACAGCCAGTTGGTGAACACTCCGGAAACACCTGCCGGGCTGGCTGGAACCACCTGCCAGTCACGCCAACATCACCTGCCAGCTACGCCAGAACCACTTGGCGGAGACTCCAGAAACACCTGTTGGGCCAGCCGGAACCACCTCTCAGACGTGCCAGAACCATGTGCCTGAGATGCTGGAACCACACCCCGAACAAACCGAAACCACCTGCCAGACCCAACTGAACCACCTGCCGAGCACGCAGGAACAACCTGCTCGCCTCGCCGGAACCACCTGCCGGGCGCAGCGGAAGCACCTGCCGAGCGCGCCGGAGCCACCTGCTCGCCTCGCCGGAACCACGTGCCGTGCCCTAACCCTAACCCTAACCCTAACCCTAACCCCAAACCCTAACCCTAACCCTAACCCCTAACCCTAAGCCTAACCCTAAACCCTAACCCAACCGTAACCCTAACCCTAACCCTACCCCTAACCCTAACCCCTAACCCCAAACCCTAAACCCTAACCCTAACCGTAACCCTAACCCTATCCCTAACCCTAACCTGACGGACAGGCTGGAACCAGCTGCTCAACTCGCCGGAACCACCTGCCAGACATGCCAGAACCACCTGCCGAGCACGCCGGAGCCACCTGCTGGACTCACCAGAACCACCTGCCTGACAGGCCAAAATCAACAGCTGGCTATGAGAGAACCACCTGGCAGACAATCCGCAATAACCTGCCAGGCATGCAGGAACCACCTCTCAGACGTAAGAGAACCACGTGCCGGACACGCTGGAACCACGTCCTGGACAGACTGGAACCACCTGCCGGACATGCCTGGACCACCTGCCGAGCACGCCGGAACCACCTGCTCGACTCGCAGGACCCATGTGCCAGACACGCCAAAATGAACTGCCGGCTACACCAGAACCACTTACCGGACACTCCGGAATAACCTGCCCGGCATGCCAGAACCACCTCTCAGAAGTGCCAGAAGCACGTGCTGGACATGCCGGAACAACCTATCGGACAGAACGGAACAACCTGCCGGACACACCAAAATCACCTGCGGGCTACGCCAGAACCACTTGGAGGACTCTCCGGGAAAACCTGCCGGGCATGCTGGAACCACCTCTCAGACGTGCCTGAACCACGTGGCGGACACTCCGGAAACGCATGTCGGGCCGGCCGGAACCACCTCTCAGACGTGCCAGAACCTCATGCCGGACACCCCAGAACCACCTGCTGGACAGACCGGAAACACCTGCCGGACACGCCGGAACCACATGTTCTACTCGCTGGAACCACATTCTGGACATGGCAAAATCACCTGCCGCCTATGCCAGAACCGCTTGGCAAACACTCCGGAATCACATGTCAGGCATGCCGGAACCACATGCCAATGACACCGGAAGCACCTGCCGAGCATGCCGGAAGCACCTGCTCGACTCGCCAGAACCACCTGTCGGACACGCCAAAATCACCTGCCGGCTACGCCACAGCCAGTTGGTGAACACTCCGGAAACACCTGCCGGGCTGGCTGGAACCACCTGCCAGTCACGCCAACATCACCTGCCAGCTACGCCAGAACCACTTGGCGGAGACTCCAGAAACACCTGTTGGGCCAGCCGGAACCACCTCTCAGACGTGCCAGAACCATGTGCCTGAGATGCTGGAACCACACCCCAAACAGACCGAAACCACCTGCCAGACCCAACTGAACCACATGCTAAGCACGCAGGAACAACCTGCTCGCCTCGCCGGAACCACATGCCGGGCGCAGCGGAAGCACCTGCCGAGCGCGCCGGAGCCACCTGCTCGCCTCGCCGGAACCACCTGCCCGGCGCGCCGGAGCCACCTGCTCGCCTCGCCGGAACCACCTGCCAGGCCCAGCAGAAGCACCTGCCGGGCGCGCCGGAGCCACCTGCTCGCCTCGCCGGAACCACCTGCCGGGCCCAGCGGAAGCACGTGCCAAGCACGCCGGAGCCACCTGCTCGCCTCGCCGGAACCACCTGCCGGGCCCAGCGGAAGCACCTGCCGAGCGCGCCGGAGCCACCTGCTCGCCTCGCCGGAACCACGCGCCGGGCCCTAACCCTAACCCTAACCCTAACCCTATCCCCAAACCCTAACCCTAACCCTAACCCCTAACCCTAAGCCTAACCCTAAACCCTAACCCAACCGTAACCCTAACCCTAACCCTACCCCTAACCCTAACCCCTAACCCCAAACCCTAAACCCTAACCCTAACCGTAACCCTAACCCTATCCCTAACCCTAACCTGACGGACAGGCTGGAACCAGCTGCTCAACTCGCCGGAACCACCTGCCAGACATGCCAGAACCACCTGCCGAGCACGCCGGAGCCACCTGCTGGACTCACCAGAACCACCTGCCTGACAGGCCAAAATCAACAGCTGGCTATGAGAGAACCACCTGGCAGACAATCCGCAATAACCTGCCAGGCATGCAGGAACCACCTCTCAGACGTAAGAGAACCACGTGCCGGACACGCTGGAACCACGTCCTGGACAGACTGGAACCACCTGCCGGACATGCCTGGCCCACCTGCCGAGCACACCGGAACCACCTGCTCGACTCGCAGGACCCATGTGCCAGACACGCCAAAATGAACTGCCGGCTACACCAGAACCACTTACCGGACACTCCGGAATAACCTGCCCGGCATGCCAGAACCACCTCTCAGAAGTGCCAGAAGCACGTGCTGGACATGCCGGAACAACCTATCGGACAGAACGGAACAACCTGCCGGACACACCAAAATCACCTGCGGGCTACGCCAGAACCACTTGGAGGACTCTCCGGGAAAACCTGCCGGGCATGCTGGAACCACCTCTCAGACGTGCCTGAACCACGTGGCGGACACTCCGGAAACGCATGTCGGGCCGGCCGGAACCACCTCTCAGACGTGCCAGAACCTCATGCCGGACACCCCAGAACCACCTGCTGGACAGACCGGAAACACCTGCCGGACACGCCGGAACCACATGTTCGACTCGCTGGAACCACATTCTGGACATGGCAAAATCACCTGCCGCCTATGCCAGAACCGCTTGGCAAACACTCCGGAATCACATGTCAGGCATGCCGGAACCACATGCCAATGACACCGGAAGCACCTGCCGAGCATGCCGGAAGCACCTGCTCGACTCGCCAGAACCACCTGTCGGACACGCCAAAATCAGCTGCCGGCTACGCCACAGCCAGTTGGTGAACACTCCGGAAACACCTGCCGGGCTGGCTGGAACCACCTGCCAGTCACGCCAACATCACCTGCCAGCTACGCCAGAACCACTTGGCGGAGACTCCAGAAACACCTGTTGGGCCAGCCGGAACCACCTCTCAGACGTGCCAGAACCATGTGCCTGAGATGCTGGAACCACACCCCAAACAGACCGAAACCACCTGCCAGACCCAACTGAACCACATGCTAAGCACGCAGGAACAACCTGCTCGCCTCGCCGGAACCACATGCCGGGCGCAGCGGAAGCACCTGCCGAGCGCGCCGGAGCCACCTGCTCGCCTCGCAGGAACCACCTGCCCGGCGCGCCGGAGCCACCTGCTCGCCTCGCCGGAACCACCTGCCAGGCCCAGCAGAAGCACCTGCCGGGCGCGCCGGAGCCACCTGCTCGCCTCGCCGGAACCACCTGCCGGGCCCAGCGGAAGCACGTGCCAAGCACGCCGGAGCCACCTGCTCGCCTCGCCGGAACCACCTGCCGGGCCCAGCGGAAGCACCTGCCGAGCGCGCCGGAGCCACCTGCTCGCCTCGCCGGAACCACGCGCCGGGCCCTAACCCTAACCCTAACCCTAACCCTATCCCCAAACCCTAACCCTAACCCTAACCCCTAACCCTAAGCCTAACCCTAAACCCTAACCCAACCGTAACCCTAACCCTAACCCTACCCCTAACCCTAACCCCTAACCCCAAACCCTAAACCCTAACCCTAACCGTAACCCTAACCCTATCCCTAACCCTAACCTGACGGACAGGCTGGAACCAGCTGCTCAACTCGCCGGAACCACCTGCCAGACATGCCAGAACCACCTGCCGAGCACGCCGGAGCCACCTGCTGGACTCACCAGAACCACCTGCCTGACAGGCCAAAATCAACAGCTGGCTATGAGAGAACCACCTGGCAGACAATCCGCAATAACCTGCCAGGCATGCAGGAACCACCTCTCAGACGTAAGAGAACCACGTGCCGGACACGCTGGAACCACGTCCTGGACAGACTGGAACCACCTGCCGGACATGCCTGGACCACCTGCCGAGCACGCCGGAACCACCTGCTCGACTCGCAGGACCCATGTGCCAGACACGCCAAAATGAACTGCCGGCTACACCAGAACCACTTACCGGACACTCCGGAATAACCTGCCCGGCATGCCAGAACCACCTCTCAGAAGTGCCAGAAGCACGTGCTGGACATGCCGGAACAACCTATCGGACAGAACGGAACAACCTGCCGGACACACCAAAATCACCTGCGGGCTACGCCAGAACCACTTGGAGGACTCTCCGGGAAAACCTGCCGGGCATGCTGGAACCACCTCTCAGACGTGCCTGAACCACGTGGCGGACACTCCGGAAACGCATGTCGCGCCGGCCGGAACCACCTCTCAGACGTGCCAGAACCTCATGCCGGACACCCCAGAACCACCTGCTGGACAGACCGGAAACACCTGCCGGACACGCCGGAACCACATGTTCGACTCGCTGGAACCACATTCTGGACATGGCAAAATCACCTGCCGCCTATGCCAGAACCGCTTGGCAAACACTCCGGAATCACATGTCAGGCATGCCGGAACCACATGCCAATGACACCGGAAGCACCTGCCGAGCATGCCGGAAGCACCTGCTCGACTCGCCAGAACCACCTGTCAGACACGCCAAAATCACCTGCCGGCTACGCCACAGCCAGTTGGTGAACACTCCGGAAACACCTGCCGGGCTGGCTGGAACCACCTGCCAGTCACGCCAACATCACCTGCCAGCTACGCCAGAACCACTTGGCGGAGACTCCAGAAACACCTGTTGGGCCAGCCGGAACCACCTCTCAGACGTGCCAGAACCATGTGCCTGAGATGCTGGAACCACACCCCAAACAGACCGAAACCACCTGCCAGACCCAACTGAACCACATGCTAAGCACGCAGGAACAACCTGCTCGCCTCGCCGGAACCACATGCCGGGCGCAGTGGAAGCACCTGCCGAGCGCGCCGGAGCCACCTGCTCGCCTCGCCGGAACCACCTGCCCGGCGCGCCGGAGCCACCTGCTCGCCTCGCCGGAACCACCTGCCAGGCCCAGCAGAAGCACCTGCCGGGCGCGCCGGAGCCACCTGCTCGCCTCGCCGGAACCACCTGCCGGGCCCAGCGGAAGCACGTGCCAAGCACGCCGGAGCCACCTGCTCGCCTCGCCGGAACCACCTGCCGGGCCCAGCGGAAGCACCTGCCGAGCGCGCCGGAGCCACCTGCTCGCCTCGCCGGAACCACGCGCCGGGCCCTAACCCTAACCCTAACCCTAACCCTATCCCCAAACCCTAACCCTAACCCTAACCCCTAACCCTAAGCCTAACCCTAAACCCTAACCCAACCGTAACCCTAACCCTAACCCTACCCCTAACCCTAACCCCTAACCCCAAACCCTAAACCCTAACCCTAACCGTAACCCTAACCCTATCCCTAACCCTAACCTGACGGACAGGCTGGAACCAGCTGCTCAACTCGCCGGAACCACCTGCCAGACATGCCAGAACCACCTGCCGAGCACGCCGGAGCCACCTGCTGGACTCACCAGAACCACCTGCCTGACAGGCCAAAATCAACAGCTGGCTATGAGAGAACCACCTGGCAGACAATCCGCAATAACCTGCCAGGCATGCAGGAACCACCTCTCAGACGTAAGAGAACCACGTGCCGGACACGCTGGAACCACGTCCTGGACAGACTGGAACCACCTGCCGGACATGCCTGGACCACCTGCCGAGCACGCCGGAACCACCTGCTCGACTCGCAGGACCCATGTGCCAGACACGCCAAAATGAACTGCCGGCTACACCAGAACCACTTACCGGACACTCCGGAATAACCTGCCCGGCATGCCAGAACCACCTCTCAGAAGTGCCAGAAGCACGTGCTGGACATGCCGGAACAACCTATCGGACAGAACGGAACAACCTGCCGGACACACCAAAATCACCTGCGGGCTACGCCAGAACCACTTGGAGGACTCTCCGGGAAAACCTGCCGGGCATGCTGGAACCACCTCTCAGACGTGCCTGAACCACGTGGCGGACACTCCGGAAACGCACGTCGGGCCGGCCGGAACCACCTCTCAGACGTGCCAGAACCTCATGCCGGACACCCCAGAACCACCTGCTGGACAGACCGGAAACACCTGCCGGACACGCCGGAACCACATGTTCGACTCGCTGGAACCACATTCTGGACATGGCAAAATCACCTGCCGCCTATGCCAGAACCGCTTGGCGAACACTCCGGAATCACCTGTCAGGCATGCCGGAACCACCTCTCAGACATGGCAGAACCACATGCCAATGACACCGGAAGCACCTGCCGAGCATGCCGGAAGCACCTGTTCGACTCGCCAGAACCACCTGTAGGACACGCCAAAATCACCTGCCGGCTACGCCACAGCCAGTTGGTGAACACTCCGGAAACACCTGCCGGGCTGGCTGGAACCACCTGCCAGTCACGCCAACATCACCTGCCAGCTACGCCAGAACCACTTGGCGGAGACTCCAGAAACACCTGTTGGGCCAGCCGGAACCACCTCTCAGACGTGCCAGAACCATGTGCCTGAGATGCTGGAACCACACCCCGAACAAACCGAAACCACCTGCCAGACCCAACTGAACCACCTGCCGAGCACGCAGGAACAACCTGCTCGCCTCGCCGGAACCACCTGCCGGGCGCAGCGGAAGCACCTGCCGAGCGCGCCGGAGCCACCTGCTCGCCTCGCCGGAACCACGCGCCGTGCCCTAACCCTAACCCTAACCCTAACCCTAACCCCAAACCCTAACCCTAACCCTAACCCCTAACCCTAAGCCTAACCCTAAACCCTAACCCAACCGTAACCCTAACCCTAACCCTACCCCTAACCCTAACCCCTAACCCCAAACCCTAAACCCTAACCCTAACCGTAACCCTAACCCTATCCCTAACCCTAACCTGACGGACAGGCTGGAACCAGCTGCTCAACTCGCCGGAACCACCTGCCAGACATGCCAGAACCACCTGCCGAGCACGCCGGAGCCACCTGCTGGACTCACCAGAACCACCTGCCTGACAGGCCAAAATCAACAGCTGGCTATGAGAGAACCACCTGGCAGACAATCCGCAATAACCTGCCAGGCATGCAGGAACCACCTCTCAGACGTAAGAGAACCACGTGCCGGACACGCTGGAACCACGTCCTGGACAGACTGGAACCACCTGCCGGACATGCCTGGACCACCTGCCGAGCACGCCGGAACCACCTGCTCGACTCGCAGGACCCATGTGCCAGACACGCCAAAATGAACTGCCGGCTACACCAGAACCACTTACCGGACACTCCGGAATAACCTGCCCGGCATGCCAGAACCACCTCTCAGAAGTGCCAGAAGCACGTGCTGGACATGCCGGAACAACCTATCGGACAGAACGGAACAACCTGCCGGACACACCAAAATCACCTGCGGGCTACGCCAGAACCACTTGGAGGACTCTCCGGGAAAACCTGCCGGGCATGCTGGAACCACCTCTCAGACGTGCCTGAACCACGTGGCGGACACTCCGGAAACGCACGTCGGGCCGGCCGGAACCACCTCTCAGACGTGCCAGAACCTCATGCCGGACACCCCAGAACCACCTGCTGGACAGACCGGAAACACCTGCCGGACACGCCGGAACCACATGTTCGACTCGCTGGAACCACATTCTGGACATGGCAAAATCACCTGCCGCCTATGCCAGAACCGCTTGGCGAACACTCCGGAATCACCTGTCAGGCATGCCGGAACCACCTCTCAGACCTGCCAGAACCACATGCCAATGACACCGGAAGCACCTGCCGAGCATGCCGGAAGCACCTGCTCGACTCGCCAGAACCACCTGTCGGACACGCCAAAATCACCTGCCGGCTACGCCACAGCCAGTTGGTGAACACTCCGGAAACACCTGCCGGGCTGGCTGGAACCACCTGCCAGTCACGCCAACATCACCTGCCAGCTACGCCAGAACCACTTGGCGGAGACTCCAGAAACACCTGTTGGGCCAGCCGGAACCACCTCTCAGACGTGCCAGAACCATGTGCCTGAGATGCTGGAACCACACCCCGAACAGACCGAAACCACCTGCCAGACGCAACTGAAGCACCTGCCGAGCACGCAGAAACAACCTGCTCGCCTCGCCAGAACCACCTGCCGGGCCCAGCGGAAGCACCTGCCGAGCGCGCCGGAGCCACCTGCTCGCCTCGCCGGAACCACCTGCCGGGCCCAGCGGAAGCACGTGCCAAGCACGCCGGAGCCACCTGCTCGCCTCGCCGGAACCACCTGCCGGGCGCGCCGGAGCCACCTGCTCGCCTCGGCGGAACCACGTGCCGGGCCCTAACCATAAGACTAACCCTTACCCTATCCCCAAACCCTAACCCTAACCCTAACCCCTAACCCTAAGCCTAACCCTATACCCTAACCCAACCGTAACCCTAACCCTAACCCTACCCCTAACCCTAACCCCTAACCCCAAACCCTAAACCCTAACCCTAACCGTAACCCTAACCCTATCCCTAACCCTAACCTGACGGACAGGCTGGAACCAGCTGCTCAACTCGCCGGAACCACCTGCCAGACATGCCAGAACCACCTGCCGAGCACGCCGGAGCCACCTGCTGGACTCACCAGAACCACCTGCCTGACAGGCCAAAATCAACAGCTGGCTATGAGAGAACCACCTGGCAGACAATCCGCAATAACCTGCCAGGCATGCAGGAACCACCTCTCAGACGTAAGAGAACCACGTGCCGGACACGCTGGAACCACGTCCTGGACAGACTGGAACCACCTGCCGGACATGCCTGGACCACCTGCCGAGCACGCCGGAACCACCTGCTCGACTCGCAGGACCCATGTGCCAGACACGCCAAAATGAACTGCCGGCTACACCAGAACCACTTACCGGACACTCCGGAATAACCTGCCCGGCATGCCAGAACCACCTCTCAGAAGTGCCAGAAGCACGTGCTGGACATGCCGGAACAACCTATCGGACAGAACGGAACAACCTGCCGGACACACCAAAATCACCTGCGGGCTACGCCAGAACCACTTGGAGGACTCTCCGGGAAAACCTGCCGGGCATGCTGGAACCACCTCTCAGACGTGCCTGAACCACGTGGCGGACACTCCGGAAACGCATGTCGGGCCGGCCGGAACCACCTCTCAGACGTGCCAGAACCTCATGCCGGACACCCCAGAACCACCTGCTGGACAGACCGGAAACACCTGCCGGACACGCCGGAACCACATGTTCGACTCGCTGGAACCACATTCTGGACATGGCAAAATCACCTGCCGCCTATGCCAGAACCGCTTGGCGAACACTCCGGAATCACCTGTCAGGCATGCCGGAACCACCTCTCAGACCTGCCAGAACCACATGCCAATGACACCGGAAGAACCTGCCGAGGATGCCGGAAGCACCTGCTCGACTCGCCAGAACCACCTGTCGGACACGCCAAAATCACCTGCCGGCTACGCCACAGCCAGTTGGTGAACACTCCGGAAACACCTGCCGGGCTGGCTGGAACCACCTGCCAGTCACGCCAACATCACCTGCCAGCTACGCCAGAACCACTTGGCGGAGACTCCAGAAACACCTGTTGGGCCAGCCGGAACCACCTCTCAGACGTGCCAGAACCATGTGCCTGAGATGCTGGAACCACACCCCGAACAGACCGAAACCACCTGCCAGACCCAACTGAACCACCTGCCTAGCACGCAGGAACAACCTGCTCGCCTCGCTGGAACCACCTGCCGGGCGCAGCGGAAGCACCTGCCGAGCGCGCCGGAGCCACCTGCTCGCCTCGCCGGAACCACCTGCCGGGCCCAGCGGAAGCACCTGCCGGGCGCGCCGTAGCCACCTCCTCGGCTCGCCGGAACCACCTGCCGGGCCCTAACCCTAACCCTAACCCTAACCCTATCCCCAAACCCTAACCCTAACCCTAACCCCTAACCCTAAGCCTAACCCTAAACCCTAACCCAACCGTAACCCTAACCCTAACCCTACCCCTAACCCTAACCCCTAACCCCAAACCCTAAACCCTAACCCTAACCGTAACCCTAACCCTATCCCTAACCCTAACCTGACGGACAGGCTGGAACCAGCTGCTCAACTCGCCGGAACCACCTGCCAGACATGCCAGAACCACCTGCCGAGCACGCCGGAGCCACCTGCTGGACTCACCAGAACCACCTGCCTGACAGGCCAAAATCAACAGCTGGCTATGAGAGAACCACCTGGCAGACAATCCGCAATAACCTGCCAGGCATGCAGGAACCACCTCTCAGACGTAAGAGAACCACGTGCCGGACACGCTGGAACCACGTCCTGGACAGACTGGAACCACCTGCCGGACATGCCTGGACCACCTGCCGAGCACGCCGGAACCACCTGCTCGACTCGCAGGACCCATGTTTCAGACACGCCAAAATGAACTGCCGGCTACACCAGAACCACTTACCGGACACTCCGGAATAACCTGCCCGGCATGCCAGAACCACCTCTCAGAAGTGCCAGAAGCACGTGCTGGACATGCCGGAACAACCTATCGGACAGAACGGAACAACCTGCCGGACACACCAAAATCACCTGCGGGCTACGCCAGAACCACTTGGAGGACTCTCCGGGAAAACCTGCCGGGCATGCTGGAACCACCTCTCAGACGTGCCTGAACCACGTGGCGGACACTCCGGAAACGCATGTCGGGCCGGCCGGAACCACCTCTCAGACGTGCCAGAACCTCATGCCGGACACCCCAGAACCACCTGCTGGACAGACCGGAAACACCTGCCGGACACGCCGGAACCACATGTTCGACTCGCTGGAACCACATTCTGGACATGGCAAAATCACCTGCCGCCTATGCCAGAACCGCTTGGCGAACACTCCGGAATCACCTGTCAGGCATGCCGGAACCACCTCTCAGACCTGCCAGAACCACATGCCAATGACACCGGAAGAACCTGCCGAGGATGCCGGAAGCACCTGCTCGACTCGCCAGAACCACCTGTCGGACACGCCAAAATCAGCTGCCGGCTACGCCACAGCCAGTTGGTGAACACTCCGGAAACACCTGCCGGGCTGGCTGGAACCACCTGCCAGTCACGCCAACATCACCTGCCAGCTACGCCAGAACCACTTGGCGGAGACTCCAGAAACACCTGTTGGGCCAGCCGGAACCACCTCTCAGACGTGCCAGAACCATGTGCCTGAGATGCTGGAACCACACCCCGAACAGACCGAAACCACCTGCCAGACCCAACTGAACCACCTGCCTAGCACGCAGGAACAACCTGCTCGCCTCGCTGGAACCACCTGCCGGGCGCAGCGGAAGCACCTGCCGAGCGCGCCGGAGCCACCTGCTCGCCTCGCCGGAACCACCTGCCGGGCCCAGCGGAAGCACCTGCCGGGCGCGCCGGAGCCACCTCCTCGGCTCGCCGGAACCACCTGCCGGGCCCTAACCCTAACCCTAACCCTAACCCTATCCCCAAACCCTAACCCTAACCCTAACCCCTAACCCTAAGCCTAACCCTAAACCCTAACCCAACCGTAACCCTAACCCTAACCCTACCCCTAACCCTAACCCCTAACCCCAAACCCTAAACCCTAACCCTAACCGTAACCCTAACCCTATCCCTAACCCTAACCTGACGGACAGGCTGGAACCAGCTGCTCAACTCGCCGGAACCACCTGCCAGACATGCCAGAACCACCTGCCGAGCACGCCGGAGCCACCTGCTGGACTCACCAGAACCACCTGCCTGACAGGCCAAAATCAACAGCTGGCTATGAGAGAACCACCTGGCAGACAATCCGCAATAACCTGCCAGGCATGCAGGAACCACCTCTCAGACGTAAGAGAACCACGTGCCGGACACGCTGGAACCACGTCTTGGACAGACTGGAACCACCTGCCGGACATGCCTGGACCACCTGCCGAGCACGCCGGAACAACCTGCTCGACTCGCAGGACCCATGTTTCAGACACGCCAAAATGAACTGCCGGCTACACCAGAACCACTTACCGGACACTCCGGAATAACCTGCCCGGCATGCCAGAACCACCTCTCAGAAGTGCCAGAAGCACGTGCTGGACATGCCGGAACAACCTATCGGACAGAACGGAACAACCTGCCGGACACACCAAAATCACCTGCGGGCTACGCCAGAACCACTTGGAGGACTCTCCGGGAAAACCTGCCGGGCATGCTGGAACCACCTCTCAGACGTGCCTGAACCACGTGGCGGACACTCCGGAAACGCATGTCGGGCCGGCCGGAACCACCTCTCAGACGTGCCAGAACCTCATGCCGGACACCCCAGAACCACCTGCTGGACAGACCGGAAACACCTGCCGGACACGCCGGAACCACATGTTCGACTCGCTGGAACCACATTCTGGACATGGCAAAATCACCTGCCGCCTATGCCAGAACCGCTTGGCGAACACTCCGGAATCACCTGTCAGGCATGCCGGAACCACCTCTCAGACCTGCCAGAACCACATGCCAATGACACCGGAAGCACCTGCCGAGCATGCCGGAAGCACCTGCTCGACTCGCCAGAACCACCTGTCGGACACGCCAAAATCACCTGCCGGCTACGCCACAGCCAGTTGGTGAACACTCCGGAAACACCTGCCGGGCTGGCTGGAACCACCTGCCAGTCACGCCAACATCACCTGCCAGCTACGCCAGAACCACTTGGCGGAGACTCCAGAAACACCTGTTGGGCCAGCCGGAACCACCTCTCAGACGTGCCAGAACCATGTGCCTGAGATGCTGGAACCACACCCCGAACAGACCGAAACCACCTGCCAGACCCAACTGAACCACCTGCCTAGCACGCAGGAACAACCTGCTCGCCTCGCTGGAACCACCTGCCGGGCGCAGCGGAAGCACCTGCCGAGCGCGCTGGAGCCACCTGCTCGCCTCGCCGGAACCACCTGCCGGGCCCAGCGGAAGCACCTGCCGGGCGCGCCGGAGCCACCTCCTCGGCTCGCCGGAACCACCTGCCAGGCCCTAACCCTAACCCTAACCCTAACCCTATCCCCAAACCCTAACCCTAACCCTAACCCCTAACCCTAAGCCTAACCCTAAACCCTAACCCAACCGTAACCCTAACCCTAACCCTACCCCTAACCCTAACCCCTAACCCCAAACCCTAAACCCTAACCCTAACCGTAACCCTAACCCTATCCCTAACCCTAACCTGACGGACAGGCTGGAACCAGCTGCTCAACTCGCCGGAACCACCTGCCAGACATGCCAGAACCACCTGCCGAGCACGCCGGAGCCACCTGCTGGACTCACCAGAACCACCTGCCTGACAGGCCAAAATCAACAGCTGGCTATGAGAGAACCACCTGGCAGACAATCCGCAATAACCTGCCAGGCATGCAGGAACCACCTCTCAGACGTAAGAGAACCACGTGCCGGACACGCTGGAACCACGTCTTGGACAGACTGGAACCACCTGCCGGACATGCCTGGACCACCTGCCGAGCACGCCGGAACAACCTGCTCGACTCGCAGGACCCATGTTTCAGACACGCCAAAATGAACTGCCGGCTACACCAGAACCACTTACCGGACACTCCGGAATAACCTGCCCGGCATGCCAGAACCACCTCTCAGAAGTGCCAGAAGCACGTGCTGGACATGCCGGAACAACCTATCGGACAGAACGGAACAACCTGCCGGACACACCAAAATCACCTGCGGGCTACGCCAGAACCACTTGGAGGACTCTCCGGGAAAACCTGCCGGGCATGCTGGAACCACCTCTCAGACGTGCCTGAACCACGTGGCGGACACTCCGGAAACGCATGTCGGGCCGGCCGGAACCACCTCTCAGACGTGCCAGAACCTCATGCCGGACACCCCAGAACCACCTGCTGGACAGACCGGAAACACCTGCCGGACACGCCGGAACCACATGTTCGACTCGCTGGAACCACATTCTGGACATGGCAAAATCACCTGCCGCCTATGCCAGAACCGCTTGGCGAACACTCCGGAATCACCTGTCAGGCATGCCGGAACCACCTCTCAGACCTGCCAGAACCACATGCCAATGACACCGGAAGCACCTGCCGAGCATGCCGGAAGCACCTGCTCGACTCGCCAGAACCACCTGTCGGACACGCCAAAATCACCTGCCGGCTACGCCACAGCCAGTTGGTGAACACTCCGGAAACACCTGCCGGGCTGGCTGGAACCACCTGCCAGTCACGCCAACATCACCTGCCAGCTACGCCAGAACCACTTGGCGGAGACTCCAGAAACACCTGTTGGGCCAGCCGGAACCACCTCTCAGACGTGCCAGAACCATGTGCCTGAGATGCTGGAACCACACCCCGAACAGACCGAAACCACCTGCCAGACCCAACTGAACCACCTGCCGAGCACGCAGGAACAACCTGCTCGCCTCGCCGGAACCACCTGCCGGGCGCAGCGGAAGCACCTGCCGAGCGCGCCGGAGCCACCTGCTCGCCTCGACGGAACCACCTGCCCGGCACGCCGGAGCCCCCTGCTCGCCTCGCCGGAACCACATGCCGGGCGCAGCGGAAGCACCTGCCGAGCGCGCCGGAGCCACCTGCTCGCCTCGCAGGAACCACCTGCCCGGCGCGCCGGAGCCACCTGCTCGCCTCGCCGGAACCACCTGCCAGGCCCAGCAGAAGCACCTGCCGGGCGCGCCGGAGCCACCTGCTCGCCTCGCCGGAACCACCTGCCGGGCCCAGCGGAAGCACGTGCCAAGCACGCCGGAGCCACCTGCTCGCCTCGCCGGAACCACCTGCCGGGCCCAGCGGAAGCACCTGCCGAGCGCGCCGGAGCCACCTGCTCGCCTCGCCGGAACCACGCGCCGGGCCCTAACCCTAACCCTAACCCTAACCCTATCCCCAAACCCTAACCCTAACCCTAACCCCTAACCCTAAGCCTAACCCTAAACCCTAACCCAACCGTAACCCTAACCCTAACCCTACCCCTAACCCTAACCCCTAACCCCAAACCCTAAACCCTAACCCTAACCGTAACCCTAACCCTATCCCTAACCCTAACCTGACGGACAGGCTGGAACCAGCTGCTCAACTCGCCGGAACCACCTGCCAGACATGCCAGAACCACCTGCCGAGCACGCCGGAGCCACCTGCTGGACTCACCAGAACCACCTGCCTGACAGGCCAAAATCAACAGCTGGCTATGAGAGAACCACCTGGCAGACAATCCGCAATAACCTGCCAGGCATGCAGGAACCACCTCTCAGACGTAAGAGAACCACGTGCCGGACACGCTGGAACCACGTCCTGGACAGACTGGAACCACCTGCCGGACATGCCTGGACCACCTGCCGAGCACGCCGGAACCACCTGCTCGACTCGCAGGACCCATGTGCCAGACACGCCAAAATGAACTGCCGGCTACACCAGAACCACTTACCGGACACTCCGGAATAACCTGCCCGGCATGCCAGAACCACCTCTCAGAAGTGCCAGAAGCACGTGCTGGACATGCCGGAACAACCTATCGGACAGAACGGAACAACCTGCCGGACACACCAAAATCACCTGCGGGCTACGCCAGAACCACTTGGAGGACTCTCCGGGAAAACCTGCCGGGCATGCTGGAACCACCTCTCAGACGTGCCTGAACCACGTGGCGGACACTCCGGAAACGCATGTCGCGCCGGCCGGAACCACCTCTCAGACGTGCCAGAACCTCATGCCGGACACCCCAGAACCACCTGCTGGACAGACCGGAAACACCTGCCGGACACGCCGGAACCACATGTTCGACTCGCTGGAACCACATTCTGGACATGGCAAAATCACCTGCCGCCTATGCCAGAACCGCTTGGCAAACACTCCGGAATCACATGTCAGGCATGCCGGAACCACATGCCAATGACACCGGAAGCACCTGCCGAGCATGCCGGAAGCACCTGCTCGACTCGCCAGAACCACCTGTCAGACACGCCAAAATCACCTGCCGGCTACGCCACAGCCAGTTGGTGAACACTCCGGAAACACCTGCCGGGCTGGCTGGAACCACCTGCCAGTCACGCCAACATCACCTGCCAGCTACGCCAGAACCACTTGGCGGAGACTCCAGAAACACCTGTTGGGCCAGCCGGAACCACCTCTCAGACGTGCCAGAACCATGTGCCTGAGATGCTGGAACCACACCCCAAACAGACCGAAACCACCTGCCAGACCCAACTGAACCACATGCTAAGCACGCAGGAACAACCTGCTCGCCTCGCCGGAACCACATGCCGGGCGCAGTGGAAGCACCTGCCGAGCGCGCCGGAGCCACCTGCTCGCCTCGCCGGAACCACCTGCCCGGCGCGCCGGAGCCACCTGCTCGCCTCGCCGGAACCACCTGCCAGGCCCAGCAGAAGCACCTGCCGGGCGCGCCGGAGCCACCTGCTCGCCTCGCCGGAACCACCTGCCGGGCCCAGCGGAAGCACGTGCCAAGCACGCCGGAGCCACCTGCTCGCCTCGCCGGAACCACCTGCCGGGCCCAGCGGAAGCACCTGCCGAGCGCGCCGGAGCCACCTGCTCGCCTCGCCGGAACCACGCGCCGGGCCCTAACCCTAACCCTAACCCTAACCCTATCCCCAAACCCTAACCCTAACCCTAACCCCTAACCCTAAGCCTAACCCTAAACCCTAACCCAACCGTAACCCTAACCCTAACCCTACCCCTAACCCTAACCCCTAACCCCAAACCCTAAACCCTAACCCTAACCGTAACCCTAACCCTATCCCTAACCCTAACCTGACGGACAGGCTGGAACCAGCTGCTCAACTCGCCGGAACCACCTGCCAGACATGCCAGAACCACCTGCCGAGCACGCCGGAGCCACCTGCTGGACTCACCAGAACCACCTGCCTGACAGGCCAAAATCAACAGCTGGCTATGAGAGAACCACCTGGCAGACAATCCGCAATAACCTGCCAGGCATGCAGGAACCACCTCTCAGACGTAAGAGAACCACGTGCCGGACACGCTGGAACCACGTCCTGGACAGACTGGAACCACCTGCCGGACATGCCTGGACCACCTGCCGAGCACGCCGGAACCACCTGCTCGACTCGCAGGACCCATGTGCCAGACACGCCAAAATGAACTGCCGGCTACACCAGAACCACTTACCGGACACTCCGGAATAACCTGCCCGGCATGCCAGAACCACCTCTCAGAAGTGCCAGAAGCACGTGCTGGACATGCCGGAACAACCTATCGGACAGAACGGAACAACCTGCCGGACACACCAAAATCACCTGCGGGCTACGCCAGAACCACTTGGAGGACTCTCCGGGAAAACCTGCCGGGCATGCTGGAACCACCTCTCAGACGTGCCTGAACCACGTGGCGGACACTCCGGAAACGCACGTCGGGCCGGCCGGAACCACCTCTCAGACGTGCCAGAACCTCATGCCGGACACCCCAGAACCACCTGCTGGACAGACCGGAAACACCTGCCGGACACGCCGGAACCACATGTTCGACTCGCTGGAACCACATTCTGGACATGGCAAAATCACCTGCCGCCTATGCCAGAACCGCTTGGCGAACACTCCGGAATCACCTGTCAGGCATGCCGGAACCACCTCTCAGACATGGCAGAACCACATGCCAATGACACCGGAAGCACCTGCCGAGCATGCCGGAAGCACCTGTTCGACTCGCCAGAACCACCTGTAGGACACGCCAAAATCACCTGCCGGCTACGCCACAGCCAGTTGGTGAACACTCCGGAAACACCTGCCGGGCTGGCTGGAACCACCTGCCAGTCACGCCAACATCACCTGCCAGCTACGCCAGAACCACTTGGCGGAGACTCCAGAAACACCTGTTGGGCCAGCCGGAACCACCTCTCAGACGTGCCAGAACCATGTGCCTGAGATGCTGGAACCACACCCCGAACAAACCGAAACCACCTGCCAGACCCAACTGAACCACCTGCCGAGCACGCAGGAACAACCTGCTCGCCTCGCCGGAACCACCTGCCGGGCGCAGCGGAAGCACCTGCCGAGCGCGCCGGAGCCACCTGCTCGCCTCGCCGGAACCACGCGCCGTGCCCTAACCCTAACCCTAACCCTAACCCTAACCCCAAACCCTAACCCTAACCCTAACCCCTAACCCTAAGCCTAACCCTAAACCCTAACCCAACCGTAACCCTAACCCTAACCCTACCCCTAACCCTAACCCCTAACCCCAAACCCTAAACCCTAACCCTAACCGTAACCCTAACCCTATCCCTAACCCTAACCTGACGGACAGGCTGGAACCAGCTGCTCAACTCGCCGGAACCACCTGCCAGACATGCCAGAACCACCTGCCGAGCACGCCGGAGCCACCTGCTGGACTCACCAGAACCACCTGCCTGACAGGCCAAAATCAACAGCTGGCTATGAGAGAACCACCTGGCAGACAATCCGCAATAACCTGCCAGGCATGCAGGAACCACCTCTCAGACGTAAGAGAACCACGTGCCGGACACGCTGGAACCACGTCCTGGACAGACTGGAACCACCTGCCGGACATGCCTGGACCACCTGCCGAGCACGCCGGAACCACCTGCTCGACTCGCAGGACCCATGTGCCAGACACGCCAAAATGAACTGCCGGCTACACCAGAACCACTTACCGGACACTCCGGAATAACCTGCCCGGCATGCCAGAACCACCTCTCAGAAGTGCCAGAAGCACGTGCTGGACATGCCGGAACAACCTATCGGACAGAACGGAACAACCTGCCGGACACACCAAAATCACCTGCGGGCTACGCCAGAACCACTTGGAGGACTCTCCGGGAAAACCTGCCGGGCATGCTGGAACCACCTCTCAGACGTGCCTGAACCACGTGGCGGACACTCCGGAAACGCACGTCGGGCCGGCCGGAACCACCTCTCAGACGTGCCAGAACCTCATGCCGGACACCCCAGAACCACCTGCTGGACAGACCGGAAACACCTGCCGGACACGCCGGAACCACATGTTCGACTCGCTGGAACCACATTCTGGACATGGCAAAATCACCTGCCGCCTATGCCAGAACCGCTTGGCGAACACTCCGGAATCACCTGTCAGGCATGCCGGAACCACCTCTCAGACCTGCCAGAACCACATGCCAATGACACCGGAAGCACCTGCCGAGCATGCCGGAAGCACCTGCTCGACTCGCCAGAACCACCTGTCGGACACGCCAAAATCACCTGCCGGCTACGCCACAGCCAGTTGGTGAACACTCCGGAAACACCTGCCGGGCTGGCTGGAACCACCTGCCAGTCACGCCAACATCACCTGCCAGCTACGCCAGAACCACTTGGCGGAGACTCCAGAAACACCTGTTGGGCCAGCCGGAACCACCTCTCAGACGTGCCAGAACCATGTGCCTGAGATGCTGGAACCACACCCCGAACAGACCGAAACCACCTGCCAGACGCAACTGAAGCACCTGCCGAGCACGCAGAAACAACCTGCTCGCCTCGCCAGAACCACCTGCCGGGCCCAGCGGAAGCACCTGCCGAGCGCGCCGGAGCCACCTGCTCGCCTCGCCGGAACCACCTGCCGGGCCCAGCGGAAGCACGTGCCAAGCACGCCGGAGCCACCTGCTCGCCTCGCCGGAACCACCTGCCGGGCGCGCCGGAGCCACCTGCTCGCCTCGGCGGAACCACGTGCCGGGCCCTAACCATAAGACTAACCCTTACCCTATCCCCAAACCCTAACCCTAACCCTAACCCCTAACCCTAAGCCTAACCCTATACCCTAACCCAACCGTAACCCTAACCCTAACCCTACCCCTAACCCTAACCCCTAACCCCAAACCCTAAACCCTAACCCTAACCGTAACCCTAACCCTATCCCTAACCCTAACCTGACGGACAGGCTGGAACCAGCTGCTCAACTCGCCGGAACCACCTGCCAGACATGCCAGAACCACCTGCCGAGCACGCCGGAGCCACCTGCTGGACTCACCAGAACCACCTGCCTGACAGGCCAAAATCAACAGCTGGCTATGAGAGAACCACCTGGCAGACAATCCGCAATAACCTGCCAGGCATGCAGGAACCACCTCTCAGACGTAAGAGAACCACGTGCCGGACACGCTGGAACCACGTCCTGGACAGACTGGAACCACCTGCCGGACATGCCTGGACCACCTGCCGAGCACGCCGGAACCACCTGCTCGACTCGCAGGACCCATGTTTCAGACACGCCAAAATGAACTGCCGGCTACACCAGAACCACTTACCGGACACTCCGGAATAACCTGCCCGGCATGCCAGAACCACCTCTCAGAAGTGCCAGAAGCACGTGCTGGACATGCCGGAACAACCTATCGGACAGAACGGAACAACCTGCCGGACACACCAAAATCACCTGCGGGCTACGCCAGAACCACTTGGAGGACTCTCCGGGAAAACCTGCCGGGCATGCTGGAACCACCTCTCAGACGTGCCTGAACCACGTGGCGGACACTCCGGAAACGCATGTCGGGCCGGCCGGAACCACCTCTCAGACGTGCCAGAACCTCATGCCGGACACCCCAGAACCACCTGCTGGACAGACCGGAAACACCTGCCGGACACGCCGGAACCACATGTTCGACTCGCTGGAACCACATTCTGGACATGGCAAAATCACCTGCCGCCTATGCCAGAACCGCTTGGCGAACACTCCGGAATCACCTGTCAGGCATGCCGGAACCACCTCTCAGACCTGCCAGAACCACATGCCAATGACACCGGAAGAACCTGCCGAGGATGCCGGAAGCACCTGCTCGACTCGCCAGAACCACCTGTCGGACACGCCAAAATCACCTGCCGGCTACGCCACAGCCAGTTGGTGAACACTCCGGAAACACCTGCCGGGCTGGCTGGAACCACCTGCCAGTCACGCCAACATCACCTGCCAGCTACGCCAGAACCACTTGGCGGAGACTCCAGAAACACCTGTTGGGCCAGCCGGAACCACCTCTCAGACGTGCCAGAACCATGTGCCTGAGATGCTGGAACCACACCCCGAACAGACCGAAACCACCTGCCAGACCCAACTGAACCACCTGCCTAGCACGCAGGAACAACCTGCTCGCCTCGCTGGAACCACCTGCCGGGCGCAGCGGAAGCACCTGCCGAGCGCGCCGGAGCCACCTGCTCGCCTCGCCGGAACCACCTGCCGGGCCCAGCGGAAGCACCTGCCGGGCGCGCCGTAGCCACCTCCTCGGCTCGCCGGAACCACCTGCCGGGCCCTAACCCTAACCCTAACCCTAACCCTATCCCCAAACCCTAACCCTAACCCTAACCCCTAACCCTAAGCCTAACCCTAAACCCTAACCCAACCGTAACCCTAACCCTAACCCTACCCCTAACCCTAACCCCTAACCCCAAACCCTAAACCCTAACCCTAACCGTAACCCTAACCCTATCCCTAACCCTAACCTGACGGACAGGCTGGAACCAGCTGCTCAACTCGCCGGAACCACCTGCCAGACATGCCAGAACCACCTGCCGAGCACGCCGGAGCCACCTGCTGGACTCACCAGAACCACCTGCCTGACAGGCCAAAATCAACAGCTGGCTATGAGAGAACCACCTGGCAGACAATCCGCAATAACCTGCCAGGCATGCAGGAACCACCTCTCAGACGTAAGAGAACCACGTGCCGGACACGCTGGAACCACGTCCTGGACAGACTGGAACCACCTGCCGGACATGCCTGGACCACCTGCCGAGCACGCCGGAACCACCTGCTCGACTCGCAGGACCCATGTTTCAGACACGCCAAAATGAACTGCCGGCTACACCAGAACCACTTACCGGACACTCCGGAATAACCTGCCCGGCATGCCAGAACCACCTCTCAGAAGTGCCAGAAGCACGTGCTGGACATGCCGGAACAACCTATCGGACAGAACGGAACAACCTGCCGGACACACCAAAATCACCTGCGGGCTACGCCAGAACCACTTGGAGGACTCTCCGGGAAAACCTGCCGGGCATGCTGGAACCACCTCTCAGACGTGCCTGAACCACGTGGCGGACACTCCGGAAACGCATGTCGGGCCGGCCGGAACCACCTCTCAGACGTGCCAGAACCTCATGCCGGACACCCCAGAACCACCTGCTGGACAGACCGGAAACACCTGCCGGACACGCCGGAACCACATGTTCGACTCGCTGGAACCACATTCTGGACATGGCAAAATCACCTGCCGCCTATGCCAGAACCGCTTGGCGAACACTCCGGAATCACCTGTCAGGCATGCCGGAACCACCTCTCAGACCTGCCAGAACCACATGCCAATGACACCGGAAGAACCTGCCGAGGATGCCGGAAGCACCTGCTCGACTCGCCAGAACCACCTGTCGGACACGCCAAAATCAGCTGCCGGCTACGCCACAGCCAGTTGGTGAACACTCCGGAAACACCTGCCGGGCTGGCTGGAACCACCTGCCAGTCACGCCAACATCACCTGCCAGCTACGCCAGAACCACTTGGCGGAGACTCCAGAAACACCTGTTGGGCCAGCCGGAACCACCTCTCAGACGTGCCAGAACCATGTGCCTGAGATGCTGGAACCACACCCCGAACAGACCGAAACCACCTGCCAGACCCAACTGAACCACCTGCCTAGCACGCAGGAACAACCTGCTCGCCTCGCTGGAACCACCTGCCGGGCGCAGCGGAAGCACCTGCCGAGCGCGCCGGAGCCACCTGCTCGCCTCGCCGGAACCACCTGCCGGGCCCAGCGGAAGCACCTGCCGGGCGCGCCGGAGCCACCTCCTCGGCTCGCCGGAACCACCTGCCGGGCCCTAACCCTAACCCTAACCCTAACCCTATCCCCAAACCCTAACCCTAACCCTAACCCCTAACCCTAAGCCTAACCCTAAACCCTAACCCAACCGTAACCCTAACCCTAACCCTACCCCTAACCCTAACCCCTAACCCCAAACCCTAAACCCTAACCCTAACCGTAACCCTAACCCTATCCCTAACCCTAACCTGACGGACAGGCTGGAACCAGCTGCTCAACTCGCCGGAACCACCTGCCAGACATGCCAGAACCACCTGCCGAGCACGCCGGAGCCACCTGCTGGACTCACCAGAACCACCTGCCTGACAGGCCAAAATCAACAGCTGGCTATGAGAGAACCACCTGGCAGACAATCCGCAATAACCTGCCAGGCATGCAGGAACCACCTCTCAGACGTAAGAGAACCACGTGCCGGACACGCTGGAACCACGTCTTGGACAGACTGGAACCACCTGCCGGACATGCCTGGACCACCTGCCGAGCACGCCGGAACAACCTGCTCGACTCGCAGGACCCATGTTTCAGACACGCCAAAATGAACTGCCGGCTACACCAGAACCACTTACCGGACACTCCGGAATAACCTGCCCGGCATGCCAGAACCACCTCTCAGAAGTGCCAGAAGCACGTGCTGGACATGCCGGAACAACCTATCGGACAGAACGGAACAACCTGCCGGACACACCAAAATCACCTGCGGGCTACGCCAGAACCACTTGGAGGACTCTCCGGGAAAACCTGCCGGGCATGCTGGAACCACCTCTCAGACGTGCCTGAACCACGTGGCGGACACTCCGGAAACGCATGTCGGGCCGGCCGGAACCACCTCTCAGACGTGCCAGAACCTCATGCCGGACACCCCAGAACCACCTGCTGGACAGACCGGAAACACCTGCCGGACACGCCGGAACCACATGTTCGACTCGCTGGAACCACATTCTGGACATGGCAAAATCACCTGCCGCCTATGCCAGAACCGCTTGGCGAACACTCCGGAATCACCTGTCAGGCATGCCGGAACCACCTCTCAGACCTGCCAGAACCACATGCCAATGACACCGGAAGCACCTGCCGAGCATGCCGGAAGCACCTGCTCGACTCGCCAGAACCACCTGTCGGACACGCCAAAATCACCTGCCGGCTACGCCACAGCCAGTTGGTGAACACTCCGGAAACACCTGCCGGGCTGGCTGGAACCACCTGCCAGTCACGCCAACATCACCTGCCAGCTACGCCAGAACCACTTGGCGGAGACTCCAGAAACACCTGTTGGGCCAGCCGGAACCACCTCTCAGACGTGCCAGAACCATGTGCCTGAGATGCTGGAACCACACCCCGAACAGACCGAAACCACCTGCCAGACCCAACTGAACCACCTGCCTAGCACGCAGGAACAACCTGCTCGCCTCGCTGGAACCACCTGCCGGGCGCAGCGGAAGCACCTGCCGAGCGCGCTGGAGCCACCTGCTCGCCTCGCCGGAACCACCTGCCGGGCCCAGCGGAAGCACCTGCCGGGCGCGCCGGAGCCACCTCCTCGGCTCGCCGGAACCACCTGCCAGGCCCTAACCCTAACCCTAACCCTAACCCTATCCCCAAACCCTAACCCTAACCCTAACCCCTAACCCTAAGCCTAACCCTAAACCCTAACCCAACCGTAACCCTAACCCTAACCCTACCCCTAACCCTAACCCCTAACCCCAAACCCTAAACCCTAACCCTAACCGTAACCCTAACCCTATCCCTAACCCTAACCTGACGGACAGGCTGGAACCAGCTGCTCAACTCGCCGGAACCACCTGCCAGACATGCCAGAACCACCTGCCGAGCACGCCGGAGCCACCTGCTGGACTCACCAGAACCACCTGCCTGACAGGCCAAAATCAACAGCTGGCTATGAGAGAACCACCTGGCAGACAATCCGCAATAACCTGCCAGGCATGCAGGAACCACCTCTCAGACGTAAGAGAACCACGTGCCGGACACGCTGGAACCACGTCTTGGACAGACTGGAACCACCTGCCGGACATGCCTGGACCACCTGCCGAGCACGCCGGAACAACCTGCTCGACTCGCAGGACCCATGTTTCAGACACGCCAAAATGAACTGCCGGCTACACCAGAACCACTTACCGGACACTCCGGAATAACCTGCCCGGCATGCCAGAACCACCTCTCAGAAGTGCCAGAAGCACGTGCTGGACATGCCGGAACAACCTATCGGACAGAACGGAACAACCTGCCGGACACACCAAAATCACCTGCGGGCTACGCCAGAACCACTTGGAGGACTCTCCGGGAAAACCTGCCGGGCATGCTGGAACCACCTCTCAGACGTGCCTGAACCACGTGGCGGACACTCCGGAAACGCATGTCGGGCCGGCCGGAACCACCTCTCAGACGTGCCAGAACCTCATGCCGGACACCCCAGAACCACCTGCTGGACAGACCGGAAACACCTGCCGGACACGCCGGAACCACATGTTCGACTCGCTGGAACCACATTCTGGACATGGCAAAATCACCTGCCGCCTATGCCAGAACCGCTTGGCGAACACTCCGGAATCACCTGTCAGGCATGCCGGAACCACCTCTCAGACCTGCCAGAACCACATGCCAATGACACCGGAAGCACCTGCCGAGCATGCCGGAAGCACCTGCTCGACTCGCCAGAACCACCTGTCGGACACGCCAAAATCACCTGCCGGCTACGCCACAGCCAGTTGGTGAACACTCCGGAAACACCTGCCGGGCTGGCTGGAACCACCTGCCAGTCACGCCAACATCACCTGCCAGCTACGCCAGAACCACTTGGCGGAGACTCCAGAAACACCTGTTGGGCCAGCCGGAACCACCTCTCAGACGTGCCAGAACCATGTGCCTGAGATGCTGGAACCACACCCCGAACAGACCGAAACCACCTGCCAGACCCAACTGAACCACCTGCCGAGCACGCAGGAACAACCTGCTCGCCTCGCCGGAACCACCTGCCGGGCGCAGCGGAAGCACCTGCCGAGCGCGCCGGAGCCACCTGCTCGCCTCGACGGAACCACCTGCCCGGCGCGCCGGAGCCCCCTGCTCGCCTCGCCGGAACCACGTGCCGGGCCCTAACCCTAACCCTAACCCTAACCCTATCCCCAAACCCTAACCCTAACCCTAACCCCTAACCCTAAGCCTAACCCTAAACCCTAACCCAACCGTAACCCTAACCCTAACCCTACCCCTAACCCTAACCCCTAACCCCAAACCCTAAACCCTAACCCTAACCGTAACCCTAACCCTATCCCTAACCCTAACCTGACGGACAGGCTGGAACCAGCTGCTCAACTCGCCGGAACCACCTGCCAGACATGCCAGAACCACCTGCCGAGCACGCCGGAGCCACCTGCTGGACTCACCAGAACCACCTGCCTGACAGGCCAAAATCAACAGCTGGCTATGAGAGAACCACCTGGCAGACAATCCGCAATAACCTGCCAGGCATGCAGGAACCACCTCTCAGACGTAAGAGAACCACGTGCCGGACACGCTGGAACCACGTCCTGGACAGACTGGAACCACCTGCCGGACATGCCTGGACCACCTGCCGAGCACGCCGGAACCACCTGCTCGACTCGCAGGACCCATGTTTCAGACACGCCAAAATGAACTGCCGGCTACACCAGAACCACTTACCGGACACTCCGGAATAACCTGCCCGGCATGCCAGAACCACCTCTCAGAAGTGCCAGAAGCACGTGCTGGACATGCCGGAACAACCTATCGGACAGAACGGAACAACCTGCCGGACACACCAAAATCACCTGCGGGCTACGCCAGAACCACTTGGAGGACTCTCCGGGAAAACCTGCCGGGCATGCTGGAACCACCTCTCAGACGTGCCTGAACCACGTGGCGGACACTCCGGAAACGCATGTCGGGCCGGCCGGAACCACCTCTCAGACGTGCCAGAACCTCATGCCGGACACCCCAGAACCACCTGCTGGACAGACCGGAAACACCTGCCGGACACGCCGGAACCACATGTTCGACTCGCTGGAACCACATTCTGGACATGGCAAAATCACCTGCCGCCTATGCCAGAACCGCTTGGCGAACACTCCGGAATCACCTGTCAGGCATGCCGGAACCACCTCTCAGACCTGCCAGAACCACATGCCAATGACACCGGAAGAACCTGCCGAGGATGCCGGAAGCACCTGCTCGACTCGCCAGAACCACCTGTCGGACACGCCAAAATCAGCTGCCGGCTACGCCACAGCCAGTTGGTGAACACTCCGGAAACACCTGCCGGGCTGGCTGGAACCACCTGCCAGTCACGCCAACATCACCTGCCAGCTACGCCAGAACCACTTGGCGGAGACTCCAGAAACACCTGTTGGGCCAGCCGGAACCACCTCTCAGACGTGCCAGAACCATGTGCCTGAGATGCTGGAACCACACCCCGAACAGACCGAAACCACCTGCCAGACCCAACTGAACCACCTGCCTAGCACGCAGGAACAACCTGCTCGCCTCGCTGGAACCACCTGCCGGGCGCAGCGGAAGCACCTGCCGAGCGCGCTGGAGCCACCTGCTCGCCTCGCCGGAACCACCTGCCGGGCCCAGCGGAAGCACCTGCCGGGCGCGCCGGAGCCACCTCCTCGGCTCGCCGGAACCACCTGCCAGGCCCTAACCCTAACCCTAACCCTAACCCTATCCCCAAACCCTAACCCTAACCCTAACCCCTAACCCTAAGCCTAACCCTAAACCCTAACCCAACCGTAACCCTAACCCTAACCCTACCCCTAACCCTAACCCCTAACCCCAAACCCTAAACCCTAACCCTAACCGTAACCCTAACCCTATCCCTAACCCTAACCTGACGGACAGGCTGGAACCAGCTGCTCAACTCGCCGGAACCACCTGCCAGACATGCCAGAACCACCTGCCGAGCACGCCGGAGCCACCTGCTGGACTCACCAGAACCACCTGCCTGACAGGCCAAAATCAACAGCTGGCTATGAGAGAACCACCTGGCAGACAATCCGCAATAACCTGCCAGGCATGCAGGAACCACCTCTCAGACGTAAGAGAACCACGTGCCGGACACGCTGGAACCACGTCTTGGACAGACTGGAACCACCTGCCGGACATGCCTGGACCACCTGCCGAGCACGCCGGAACAACCTGCTCGACTCGCAGGACCCATGTTTCAGACACGCCAAAATGAACTGCCGGCTACACCAGAACCACTTACCGGACACTCCGGAATAACCTGCCCGGCATGCCAGAACCACCTCTCAGAAGTGCCAGAAGCACGTGCTGGACATGCCGGAACAACCTATCGGACAGAACGGAACAACCTGCCGGACACACCAAAATCACCTGCGGGCTACGCCAGAACCACTTGGAGGACTCTCCGGGAAAACCTGCCGGGCATGCTGGAACCACCTCTCAGACGTGCCTGAACCACGTGGCGGACACTCCGGAAACGCATGTCGGGCCGGCCGGAACCACCTCTCAGACGTGCCAGAACCTCATGCCGGACACCCCAGAACCACCTGCTGGACAGACCGGAAACACCTGCCGGACACGCCGGAACCACATGTTCGACTCGCTGGAACCACATTCTGGACATGGCAAAATCACCTGCCGCCTATGCCAGAACCGCTTGGCGAACACTCCGGAATCACCTGTCAGGCATGCCGGAACCACCTCTCAGACCTGCCAGAACCACATGCCAATGACACCGGAAGCACCTGCCGAGCATGCCGGAAGCACCTGCTCGACTCGCCAGAACCACCTGTCGGACACGCCAAAATCACCTGCCGGCTACGCCACAGCCAGTTGGTGAACACTCCGGAAACACCTGCCGGGCTGGCTGGAACCACCTGCCAGTCACGCCAACATCACCTGCCAGCTACGCCAGAACCACTTGGCGGAGACTCCAGAAACACCTGTTGGGCCAGCCGGAACCACCTCTCAGACGTGCCAGAACCATGTGCCTGAGATGCTGGAACCACACCCCGAACAGACCGAAACCACCTGCCAGACCCAACTGAACCACCTGCCGAGCACGCAGGAACAACCTGCTCGCCTCGCCGGAACCACCTGCCGGGCGCAGCGGAAGCACCTGCCGAGCGCGCCGGAGCCACCTGCTCGCCTCGACGGAACCACCTGCCCGGCGCGCCGGAGCCCCCTGCTCGCCTCGCCGGAACCACGTGCCGGGCCCTAACCCTAACCCTAACCCTAACCCTATCCCCAAACCCTAACCCTAACCCTAACCCCTAACCCTAAGCCTAACCCTAAACCCTAACCCAACCGTAACCCTAACCCTAACCCTACCCCTAACCCTAACCCCTAACCCCAAACCCTAAACCCTAACCCTAACCGTAACCCTAACCCTATCCCTAACCCTAACCTGACGGACAGGCTGGAACCAGCTGCTCAACTCGCCGGAACCACCTGCCAGACATGCCAGAACCACCTGCCGAGCACGCCGGAGCCACCTGCTGGACTCACCAGAACCACCTGCCTGACAGGCCAAAATCAACAGCTGGCTATGAGAGAACCACCTGGCAGACAATCCGCAATAACCTGCCAGGCATGCAGGAACCACCTCTCAGACGTAAGAGAACCACGTGCCGGACACGCTGGAACCACGTCCTGGACAGACTGGAACCACCTGCCGGACATGCCTGGACCACCTGCCGAGCACGCCGGAACCACCTGCTCGACTCGCAGGACCCATGTTTCAGACACGCCAAAATGAACTGCCGGCTACACCAGAACCACTTACCGGACACTCCGGAATAACCTGCCCGGCATGCCAGAACCACCTCTCAGAAGTGCCAGAAGCACGTGCTGGACATGCCGGAACAACCTATCGGACAGAACGGAACAACCTGCCGGACACACCAAAATCACCTGCGGGCTACGCCAGAACCACTTGGAGGACTCTCCGGGAAAACCTGCCGGGCATGCTGGAACCACCTCTCAGACGTGCCTGAACCACGTGGCGGACACTCCGGAAACGCATGTCGGGCCGGCCGGAACCACCTCTCAGACGTGCCAGAACCTCATGCCGGACACCCCAGAACCACCTGCTGGACAGACCGGAAACACCTGCCGGACACGCCGGAACCACATGTTCGACTCGCTGGAACCACATTCTGGACATGGCAAAATCACCTGCCGCCTATGCCAGAACCGCTTGGCGAACACTCCGGAATCACCTGTCAGGCATGCCGGAACCACCTCTCAGACCTGCCAGAACCACATGCCAATGACACCGGAAGAACCTGCCGAGGATGCCGGAAGCACCTGCTCGACTCGCCAGAACCACCTGTCGGACACGCCAAAATCAGCTGCCGGCTACGCCACAGCCAGTTGGTGAACACTCCGGAAACACCTGCCGGGCTGGCTGGAACCACCTGCCAGTCACGCCAACATCACCTGCCAGCTACGCCAGAACCACTTGGCGGAGACTCCAGAAACACCTGTTGGGCCAGCCGGAACCACCTCTCAGACGTGCCAGAACCATGTGCCTGAGATGCTGGAACCACACCCCGAACAGACCGAAACCACCTGCCAGACCCAACTGAACCACCTGCCTAGCACGCAGGAACAACCTGCTCGCCTCGCTGGAACCACCTGCCGAGCGCAGCGGAAGCACCTGCCGAGCGCGCCGGAGCCACCTGCTCGCCTCGCCGGAACCACCTGCCGGGCCCAGCGGAAGCACCTGCCGGGCGCGCCGGAGCCACCTCCTCGGCTCGCCGGAACCACCTGCCGGGCCCTAACCCTAACCCTAACCCTAACCCTATCCCCAAACCCTAACCCTAACCCTAACCCCTAACCCTAAGCCTAACCCTAAACCCTAACCCAACCGTAACCCTAACCCTAACCCTACCCCTAACCCTAACCCCTAACCCCAAACCCTAAACCCTAACCCTAACCGTAACCCTAACCCTATCCCTAACCCTAACCTGACGGACAGGCTGGAACCAGCTGCTCAACTCGCCGGAACCACCTGCCAGACATGCCAGAACCACCTGCCGAGCACGCCGGAGCCACCTGCTGGACTCACCAGAACCACCTGCCTGACAGGCCAAAATCAACAGCTGGCTATGAGAGAACCACCTGGCAGACAATCCGCAATAACCTGCCAGGCATGCAGGAACCACCTCTCAGACGTAAGAGAACCATGTGCCGGACACGCTGGAACCACGTCCTGGACAGACTGGAACCACCTGCCGGACATGCCTGGACCACCTGCCGAGCACGCCGGAACCACCTGCTCGACTCGCAGGACCCATGTGCCAGACACGCCAAAATGAACTGCCGGCTACACCAGAACCACTTACCGGACACTCCGGAATAACCTGCCCGGCATGCCAGAACCACCTCTCAGAAGTGCCAGAAGCACGTGCTGGACATGCCGGAACAACCTATCGGACAGAACGGAACAACCTGCCGGACACACCAAAATCACCTGCGGGCTACGCCAGAACCACTTGGAGGACTCTCCGGGAAAACCTGCCGGGCATGCTGGAGCCACCTCTCAGACGTGCCTGAACCACGTGGCGGACACTCCGGAAACGCATGTCGGGCCGGCCGGAACCACCTCTCAGACGTGCCAGAACCTCATGCCGGACACCCCAGAACCACCTGCTGGACAGACCGGAAACACCTGCCGGACACGCCGGAACCACATGTTCGACTCGCTGGAACCACATTCTGGACATGGCAAAATCACCTGCCGCCTATGCCAGAACCGCTTGGCGAACACTCCGGAATCACCTGTCAGGCATGCCGGAACCACCTCTCAGACCTGCCAGAACCACATGCCAATGACACCGGAAGCACCTGCCGAGCATGCCGGAAGCACCTGCTCGACTCGCCAGAACCACCTGTCGGACACGCCAAAATCACCTGCCGGCTACGCCACAGCCAGTTGGTGAACACTCCGGAAACACCTGCCGGGCTGGCTGGAACCACCTGCCAGTCACGCCAACATCACCTGCCAGCTACGCCAGAACCACTTGGCGGAGACTCCAGAAACACCTGTTGGGCCAGCCGGAACCACCTCTCAGACGTGCCAGAACCATGTGCCTGAGATGCTGGAACCACACCCCGAACAGACCGAAACCACCTGCCAGACCCAACTGAACCACCTGCCTAGCACGCAGGAACAACCTGCTCGCCTCGCTGGAACCACCTGCCGGGCGCAGCGGAAGCACCTGCCGAGCGCGCCGGAGCCACCTGCTCGCCTCGCCGGAACCACCTGCCGGGCCCAGCGGAAGCACCTGCCGGGCGCGCCGGAGCCACCTCCTCGGCTCGCCGGAACCACCTGCCAGGCCCTAACCCTAACCCTAACCCTAACCCTATCCCCAAACCCTAACCCTAACCCTAACCCCTAACCCTAAGCCTAACCCTAAACCCTAACCCAACCGTAACCCTAACCCTAACCCTACCCCTAACCCTAACCCCTAACCCCAAACCCTAAACCCTAACCCTAACCGTAACCCTAACCCTATCCCTAACCCTAACCTGACGGACAGGCTGGAACCAGCTGCTCAACTCGCCGGAACCACCTGCCAGACATGCCAGAACCACCTGCCGAGCACGCCGGAGCCACCTGCTGGACTCACCAGAACCACCTGCCTGACAGGCCAAAATCAACAGCTGGCTATGAGAGAACCACCTGGCAGACAATCCGCAATAACCTGCCAGGCATGCAGGAACCACCTCTCAGACGTAAGAGAACCACGTGCCGGACACGCTGGAACCACGTCCTGGACAGACTGGAACCACCTGCCGGACATGCCTGGACCACCTGCCGAGCACGCCGGAACCACCTGCTCGACTCGCAGGACCCATGTGCCAGACACGCCAAAATGAACTGCCGGCTACACCAGAACCACTTACCGGACACTCCGGAATAACCTGCCCGGCATGCCAGAACCACCTCTCAGAAGTGCCAGAAGCACGTGCTGGACATGCCGGAACAACCTATCGGACAGAACGGAACAACCTGCCGGACACACCAAAATCACCTGCGGGCTACGCCAGAACCACTTGGAGGACTCTCCGGGAAAACCTGCCGGGCATGCTGGAACCACCTCTCAGACGTGCCTGAACCACGTGGCGGACACTCCGGAAACGCATGTCGGGCCGGCCGGAACCACCTCTCAGACGTGCCAGAACCTCATGCCGGACACCCCAGAACCACCTGCTGGACAGACCGGAAACACCTGCCGGACACGCCGGAACAACATGTTCGACTCGCTGGAACCACATTCTGGACATGGCAAAATCACCTGCCGCCTATGCCAGAACCGCTTGGCGAACACTCCGGAATCACCTGTCAGGCATGCCGGAACCACCTCTCAGACCTGCCAGAACCACATGCCAATGACACCGGAAGAACCTGCCGAGGATGCCGGAAGCACCTGCTCGACTCGCCAGAACCACCTGTCGGACACGCCAAAATCACCTGCCGGCTACGCCACAGCCAGTTGGTGAACACTCCGGAAACACCTGCCGGGCTGGCTGGAACCACCTGCCAGTCACGCCAACATCACCTGCCAGCTACGCCAGAACCACTTGGCGGAGACTCCAGAAACACCTGTTGGGCCAGCCGGAACCACCTCTCAGACGTGCCAGAACCATGTGCCTTAGATGCTGGAACCACACCCCGAACAGACCGAAACCACCTGCCAGACCCAACTGAACCACCTGCCTAGCACGCAGGAACAACCTGCTCGCCTCGCTGGAACCACCTGCCGGGCGCAGCGGAAGCACCTGCCGAGCGCGCCGGAGCCACCTGCTCGCCTCGCCGGAACCACCTGCCGGGCCCAGCGGAAGCACCTGCCGGGCGCGCCGGAGCCACCTCCTCGGCTCGCCGGAACCACCTGCCGGGCCCTAACCCTAACCCTAACCCTAACCCTATCCCCAAACCCTAACCCTAACCCTAACCCCTAACCCTAAGCCTAACCCTAAACCCTAACCCAACCGTAACCCTAACCCTAACCCTACCCCTAACCCTAACCCCTAACCCCAAACCCTAAACCCTAACCCTAACCGTAACCCTAACCCTATCCCTAACCCTAACCTGACGGACAGGCTGGAACCAGCTGCTCAACTCGCCGGAACCACCTGCCAGACATGCCAGAACCACCTGCCGAGCACGCCGGAGCCACCTGCTGGACTCACCAGAACCACCTGCCTGACAGGCCAAAATCAACAGCTGGCTATGAGAGAACCACCTGGCAGACAATCCGCAATAACCTGCCAGGCATGCAGGAACCACCTCTCAGACGTAAGAGAACCACGTGCCGGACACGCTGGAACCACGTCCTGGACAGACTGGAACCACCTGCCGGACATGCCTGGACCACCTGCCGAGCACGCCGGAACCACCTGCTCGACTCGCAGGACCCATGTGCCAGACACGCCAAAATGAACTGCCGGCTACACCAGAACCACTTACCGGACACTCCGGAATAACCTGCCCGGCATGCCAGAACCACCTCTCAGAAGTGCCAGAAGCACGTGCTGGACATGCCGGAACAACCTATCGGACAGAACGGAACAACCTGCCGGACACACCAAAATCACCTGCGGGCTACGCCAGAACCACTTGGAGGACTCTCCGGGAAAACCTGCCGGGCATGCTGGAGCCACCTCTCAGACGTGCCTGAACCACGTGGCGGACACTCCGGAAACGCATGTCGGGCCGGCCGGAACCACCTCTCAGACGTGCCAGAACCTCATGCCGGACACCCCAGAACCACCTGCTGGACAGACCGGAAACACCTGCCGGACACGCCGGAACCACATGTTCGACTCGCTGGAACCACATTCTGGACATGGCAAAATCACCTGCCGCCTATGCCAGAACCGCTTGGCGAACACTCCGGAATCACCTGTCAGGCATGCCGGAACCACCTCTCAGACCTGCCAGAACCACATGCCAATGACACCGGAAGCACCTGCCGAGCATGCCGGAAGCACCTGCTCGACTCGCCAGAACCACCTGTCGGACACGCCAAAATCACCTGCCGGCTACGCCACAGCCAGTTGGTGAACACTCCGGAAACACCTGCCGGGCTGGCTGGAACCACCTGCCAGTCACGCCAACATCACCTGCCAGCTACGCCAGAACCACTTGGCGGAGACTCCAGAAACACCTGTTGGGCCAGCCGGAACCACCTCTCAGACGTGCCAGAACCATGTGCCTGAGATGCTGGAACCACACCCCGAACAGACCGAAACCACCTGCCAGACCCAACTGAACCACCTGCCTAGCACGCAGGAACAACCTGCTCGCCTCGCTGGAACCACCTGCCGGGCGCAGCGGAAGCACCTGCCGAGCGCGCCGGAGCCACCTGCTCGCCTCGCCGGAACCACCTGCCGGGCCCAGCGGAAGCACCTGCCGGGCGCGCCGGAGCCACCTCCTCGGCTCGCCGGAACCACCTGCCAGGCCCTAACCCTAACCCTAACCCTAACCCTATCCCCAAACCCTAACCCTAACCCTAACCCCTAACCCTAAGCCTAACCCTAAACCCTAACCCAACCGTAACCCTAACCCTAACCCTACCCCTAACCCTAACCCCTAACCCCAAACCCTAAACCCTAACCCTAACCGTAACCCTAACCCTATCCCTAACCCTAACCTGACGGACAGGCTGGAACCAGCTGCTCAACTCGCCGGAACCACCTGCCAGACATGCCAGAACCACCTGCCGAGCACGCCGGAGCCACCTGCTGGACTCACCAGAACCACCTGCCTGACAGGCCAAAATCAACAGCTGGCTATGAGAGAACCACCTGGCAGACAATCCGCAATAACCTGCCAGGCATGCAGGAACCACCTCTCAGACGTAAGAGAACCACGTGCCGGACACGCTGGAACCACGTCCTGGACAGACTGGAACCACCTGCCGGACATGCCTGGACCACCTGCCGAGCACGCCGGAACCACCTGCTCGACTCGCAGGACCCATGTGCCAGACACGCCAAAATGAACTGCCGGCTACACCAGAACCACTTACCGGACACTCCGGAATAACCTGCCCGGCATGCCAGAACCACCTCTCAGAAGTGCCAGAAGCACGTGCTGGACATGCCGGAACAACCTATCGGACAGAACGGAACAACCTGCCGGACACACCAAAATCACCTGCGGGCTACGCCAGAACCACTTGGAGGACTCTCCGGGAAAACCTGCCGGGCATGCTGGAGCCACCTCTCAGACGTGCCTGAACCACGTGGCGGACACTCCGGAAACGCATGTCGGGCCGGCCGGAACCACCTCTCAGACGTGCCAGAACCTCATGCCGGACACCCCAGAACCACCTGCTGGACAGACCGGAAACACCTGCCGGACACGCCGGAACCACATGTTCGACTCGCTGGAACCACATTCTGGACATGGCAAAATCACCTGCCGCCTATGCCAGAACCGCTTGGCGAACACTCCGGAATCACCTGTCAGGCATGCCGGAACCACCTCTCAGACCTGCCAGAACCACATGCCAATGACACCGGAAGCACCTGCCGAGCATGCCGGAAGCACCTGCTCGACTCGCCAGAACCACCTGTCGGACACGCCAAAATCACCTGCCGGCTACGCCACAGCCAGTTGGTGAACACTCCGGAAACACCTGCCGGGCTGGCTGGAACCACCTGCCAGTCACGCCAACATCACCTGCCAGCTACGCCAGAACCACTTGGCGGAGACTCCAGAAACACCTGTTGGGCCAGCCGGAACCACCTCTCAGACGTGCCAGAACCATGTGCCTGAGATGCTGGAACCACACCCCGAACAGACCGAAACCACCTGCCAGACCCAACTGAACCACCTGCCTAGCACGCAGGAACAACCTGCTCGCCTCGCTGGAACCACCTGCCGGGCGCAGCGGAAGCACCTGCCGAGCGCGCCGGAGCCACCTGCTCGCCTCGCCGGAACCACCTGCCGGGCCCAGCGGAAGCACCTGCCGGGCGCGCCGGAGCCACCTCCTCGGCTCGCCGGAACCACCTGCCAGGCCCTAACCCTAACCCTAACCCTAACCCTATCCCCAAACCCTAACCCTAACCCTAACCCCTAACCCTAAGCCTAACCCTAAACCCTAACCCAACCGTAACCCTAACCCTAACCCTACCCCTAACCCTAACCCCTAACCCCAAACCCTAAACCCTAACCCTAACCGTAACCCTAACCCTATCCCTAACCCTAACCTGACGGACAGGCTGGAACCAGCTGCTCAACTCGCCGGAACCACCTGCCAGACATGCCAGAACCACCTGCCGAGCACGCCGGAGCCACCTGCTGGACTCACCAGAACCACCTGCCTGACAGGCCAAAATCAACAGCTGGCTATGAGAGAACCACCTGGCAGACAATCCGCAATAACCTGCCAGGCATGCAGGAACCACCTCTCAGACGTAAGAGAACCACGTGCCGGACACGCTGGAACCACGTCCTGGACAGACTGGAACCACCTGCCGGACATGCCTGGACCACCTGCCGAGCACGCCGGAACCACCTGCTCGACTCGCAGGACCCATGTGCCAGACACGCCAAAATGAACTGCCGGCTACACCAGAACCACTTACCGGACACTCCGGAATAACCTGCCCGGCATGCCAGAACCACCTCTCAGAAGTGCCAGAAGCACGTGCTGGACATGCCGGAACAACCTATCGGACAGAACGGAACAACCTGCCGGACACACCAAAATCACCTGCGGGCTACGCCAGAACCACTTGGAGGACTCTCCGGGAAAACCTGCCGGGCATGCTGGAACCACCTCTCAGACGTGCCTGAACCACGTGGCAGACACTCCGGAAACGCATGTAGGGCCGGCCGGAACCACCTCTCAGACGTGCCAGAACCTCATGCCGGACACCCCAGAACCACCTGCTGGACAGACCGGAAACACCTGCCGGACACGCCGGAACCACATGTTCGACTCGCTGGAACCACATTCTGGACATGGCAAAATCACCTGCCGCCTATGCCAGAACCGCTTGGCGAACACTCCGGAATCACCTGTCAGGCATGCCGGAACCACCTCTCAGACATGGCAGAACCACATGCCAATGACACAGGAAGCACCTGCCGAGCATGCCGGAAGCACCTGCTCGACTCGCCAGAACCACCTGTCGGACACGCCAAAATCACCTGCCGGCTACGCCACAGCCAGTTGGTGAACACTCCGGAAACACCTGCCGGGCTGGCTGGAACCACCTGCCAGTCACGCCAACATCACCTGCCAGCTACGCCAGAACCACTTGGCGGAGACTCCAGAAACACCTGTTGGGCCAGCCGGAACCACCTCTCAGACGTGCCAGAACCATGTGCCTGAGATGCTGGAACCACAGCCCGAACAGACCGAAACCACCTGCCAGACCCAACTGAACCACCTGCCGAGCACGCAGGAACAACCTGCTCGCCTCGCCGGAACCACGTGCCGGGCCCTAACCCTAACCCTAACCCTAACCCTATCCCCAAACCCTAACCCTAACCCTAACCCCTAACCCTAAGCCTAACCCTAAACCCTAACCCAACCGTAACCCTAACCCTAACCCTACCCCTAACCCTAACCCCTAACCCCAAACCCTAAACCCTAACCCTAACCGTAACCCTAACCCTATCCCTAACCCTAACCTGACGGACAGGCTGGAACCAGCTGCTCAACTCGCCGGAACCACCTGCCAGACATGCCAGAACCACCTGCCGAGCACGCCGGAGCCACCTGCTGGACTCACCAGAACCACCTGCCTGACAGGCCAAAATCAACAGCTGGCTATGAGAGAACCACCTGGCAGACAATCCGCAATAACCTGCCAGGCATGCAGGAACCACCTCTCAGACGTAAGAGAACCACGTGCCGGACACGCTGGAACCACGTCCTGGACAGACTGGAACCACCTGCCGGACATGCCTGGACCACCTGCCGAGCACGCCGGAACCACCTGCTCGACTCGCAGGACCCATGTTTCAGACACGCCAAAATGAACTGCCGGCTACACCAGAACCACTTACCGGACACTCCGGAATAACCTGCCCGGCATGCCAGAACCACCTCTCAGAAGTGCCAGAAGCACGTGCTGGACATGCCGGAACAACCTATCGGACAGAACGGAACAACCTGCCGGACACACCAAAATCACCTGCGGGCTACGCCAGAACCACTTGGAGGACTCTCCGGGAAAACCTGCCGGGCATGCTGGAACCACCTCTCAGACGTGCCTGAACCACGTGGCGGACACTCCGGAAACGCATGTCGGGCCGGCCGGAACCACCTCTCAGACGTGCCAGAACCTCATGCCGGACACCCCAGAACCACCTGCTGGACAGACCGGAAACACCTGCCGGACACGCCGGAACCACATGTTCGACTCGCTGGAACCACATTCTGGACATGGCAAAATCACCTGCCGCCTATGCCAGAACCGCTTGGCGAACACTCCGGAATCACCTGTCAGGCATGCCGGAACCACCTCTCAGACCTGCCAGAACCACATGCCAATGACACCGGAAGAACCTGCCGAGGATGCCGGAAGCACCTGCTCGACTCGCCAGAACCACCTGTCGGACACGCCAAAATCACCTGCCGGCTACGCCACAGCCAGTTGGTGAACACTCCGGAAACACCTGCCGGGCTGGCTGGAACCACCTGCCAGTCACGCCAACATCACCTGCCAGCTACGCCAGAACCACTTGGCGGAGACTCCAGAAACACCTGTTGGGCCAGCCGGAACCACCTCTCAGACGTGCCAGAACCATGTGCCTGAGATGCTGGAACCACACCCCGAACAGACCGAAACCACCTGCCAGACCCAACTGAACCACCTGCCTAGCACGCAGGAACAACCTGCTCGCCTCGCTGGAACCACCTGCCGGGCGCAGCGGAAGCACCTGCCGAGCGCGCCGGAGCCACCTGCTCGCCTCGCCGGACCACCTGCCGGGCCCAGCGGAAGCACCTGCCGGGCGCGCCGGAGCCACCTCCTCGGCTCGCCGGAACCACCTGCCGGGCCCTAACCCTAACCCTAACCCTAACCCTATCCCCAAACCCTAACCCTAACCCTAACCCCTAACCCTAAGCCTAACCCTAAACCCTAACCCAACCGTAACCCTAACCCTAACCCTACCCCTAACCCTAACCCCTAACCCCAAACCCTAAACCCTAACCCTAACCGTAACCCTAACCCTATCCCTAACCCTAACCTGACGGACAGGCTGGAACCAGCTGCTCAACTCGCCGGAACCACCTGCCAGACATGCCAGAACCACCTGCCGAGCACGCCGGAGCCACCTGCTGGACTCACCAGAACCACCTGCCTGACAGGCCAAAATCAACAGCTGGCTATGAGAGAACCACCTGGCAGACAATCCGCAATAACCTGCCAGGCATGCAGGAACCACCTCTCAGACGTAAGAGAACCACGTGCCGGACACGCTGGAACCACGTCCTGGACAGACTGGAACCACCTGCCGGACATGCCTGGACCACCTGCCGAGCACGCCGGAACCACCTGCTCGACTCGCAGGACCCATGTGCCAGACACGCCAAAATGAACTGCCGGCTACACCAGAACCACTTACCGGACACTCCGGAATAACCTGCCCGGCATGCCAGAACCACCTCTCAGAAGTGCCAGAAGCACGTGCTGGACATGCCGGAACAACCTATCGGACAGAACGGAACAACCTGCCGGACACACCAAAATCACCTGCGGGCTACGCCAGAACCACTTGGAGGACTCTCCGGGAAAACCTGCCGGGCATGCTGGAACCACCTCTCAGACGTGCCTGAACCACGTGGCGGACACTCCGGAAACGCATGTCGGGCCGGCCGGAACCACCTCTCAGACGTGCCAGAACCTCATGCCGGACACCCCAGAACCACCTGCTGGACAGACCGGAAACACCTGCCGGACACGCCGGAACCACATGTTCGACTCGCTGGAACCACATTCTGGACATGGCAAAATCACCTGCCGCCTATGCCAGAACCGCTTGGCGAACACTCCGGAATCACCTGTCAGGCATGCCGGAACCACCTCTCAGACCTGCCAGAACCACATGCCAATGACACCGGAAGCACCTGCCGAGCATGCCGGAAGCACCTGCTCGACTCGCCAGAACCACCTGTAGGACACGCCAAAATCACCTGCCGGCTACGCCACAGCCAGTTGGTGAACACTCCGGAAACACCTGCCGGGCTGGCTGGAACCACCTGCCAGTCACGCCAACATCACCTGCCAGCTACGCCAGAACCACTTGGCGGAGACTCCAGAAACACCTGTTGGGCCAGCCGGAACCACCTCTCAGACGTGCCAGAACCATGTGCCTGAGATGCTGGAACCACACCCCGAACAGACCGAAACCACCTGCCAGACCCAACTGAACCACCTGCCGAGCACGCAGGAACAACCTGCTCGCCCCGCCGGAACCACCTGCCGGGCGCAGCGGAAGCACCTGCCGAGCGCGCCGGAGCCACCTGCTCGCCTCGACGGAACCACCTGCCCGGCGCGCCGGAGCCCCCTGCTCGCCTCGCCGGAACCACGTGCCGGGCCCTAACCCTAACCCTAACCCTAACCCTATCCCCAAACCCTAACCCTAACCCTAACCCCTAACCCTAAGCCTAACCCTAAACCCTAACCCAACCGTAACCCTAACCCTAACCCTACCCCTAACCCTAACCCCTAACCCCAAACCCTAAACCCTAACCCTAACCGTAACCCTAACCCTATCCCTAACCCTAACCTGACGGACAGGCTGGAACCAGCTGCTCAACTCGCCGGAACCACCTGCCAGACATGCCAGAACCACCTGCCGAGCACGCCGGAGCCACCTGCTGGACTCACCAGAACCACCTGCCTGACAGGCCAAAATCAACAGCTGGCTATGAGAGAACCACCTGGCAGACAATCCGCAATAACCTGCCAGGCATGCAGGAACCACCTCTCAGACGTAAGAGAACCACGTGCCGGACACGCTGGAACCACGTCCTGGACAGACTGGAACCACCTGCCGGACATGCCTGGACCACCTGCCGAGCACGCCGGAACCACCTGCTCGACTCGCAGGACCCATGTGCCAGACACGCCAAAATGAACTGCCGGCTACACCAGAACCACTTACCGGACACTCCGGAATAACCTGCCCGGCATGCCAGAACCACCTCTCAGAAGTGCCAGAAGCACGTGCTGGACATGCCGGAACAACCTATCGGACAGAACGGAACAACCTGCCGGACACACCAAAATCACCTGCGGGCTACGCCAGAACCACTTGGAGGACTCTCCGGGAAAACCTGCCGGGCATGCTGGAACCACCTCTCAGACGTGCCTGAACCACGTGGCGGACACTCCGGAAACGCACGTCGGGCCGGCCGGAACCACCTCTCAGACGTGCCAGAACCTCATGCCGGACACCCCAGAACCACCTGCTGGACAGACCGGAAACACCTGCCGGACACGCCGGAACCACATGTTCGACTCGCTGGAACCACATTCTGGACATGGCAAAATCACCTGCCGCCTATGCCAGAACCGCTTGGCGAACACTCCGGAATCACCTGTCAGGCATGCCGGAACCACCTCTCAGACATGGCAGAACCGCATGCCAATGACACCGGAAGCACCTGCCGAGCATGCCGGAAGCACCTGCTCGACTCGCCAGAACCACCTGTCGGACACGCCAAAATCACCTGCCGGCTACGCCACAGCCAGTTGGTGAACACTCCGGAAACACCTGCCGGGCTGGCTGGAACCACCTGCCAGTCACGCCAACATCACCTGCCAGCTACGCCAGAACCACTTGGCGGAGACTCCAGAAACACCTGTTGGGCCAGCCGGAACCACCTCTCAGACATGCCAGAACCATGTGCCTGAGATGCTGGAACCACACCCCAAACAGACCGAAACCACCTGCCAGACCCAACTGAACCACCTGCCAAGCACGCAGGAACAACCTGCTCGCCTCGCCGGAACCACCTGCCGGGCGCAGCGGAAGCACCTGCCGAGCGCGCCGGAGCCACCTGCTCGCCTCGACGGAACCACCTGCCCGGCGCGCCGGAGCCACCTGCTCGCCTCGCCGGAACCACGCGCCGGGCCCTAACCCTAACCCTAACCCTAACCCTATCCCCAAACCCTAACCCTAACCCTAACCCCTAACCCTAAGCCTAACCCTAAACCCTAACCCAACCGTAACCCTAACCCTAACCCTACCCCTAACCCTAACCCCTAACCCCAAACCCTAAACCCTAACCCTAACCGTAACCCTAACCCTATCCCTAACCCTAACCTGACGGACAGGCTGGAACCAGCTGCTCAACTCGCCGGAACCACCTGCCAGACATGCCAGAACCACCTGCCGAGCACGCCGGAGCCACCTGCTGGACTCACCAGAACCACCTGCCTGACAGGCCAAAATCAACAGCTGGCTATGAGAGAACCACCTGGCAGACAATCCGCAATAACCTGCCAGGCATGCAGGAACCACCTCTCAGACGTAAGAGAACCACGTGCCGGACACGCTGGAACCACGTCCTGGACAGACTGGAACCACCTGCCGGACATGCCTGGACCACCTGCCGAGCACGCCGGAACCACCTGCTCGACTCGCAGGACCCATGTGCCAGACACGCCAAAATGAACTGCCGGCTACACCAGAACCACTTACCTGACACTCCGGAATAACCTGCCCGGCATGCCAGAACCACCTCTCAGAAGTGCCAGAAGCACGTGCTGGACATGCCGGAACAACCTATCGGACAGAACGGAACAACCTGCCGGACACACCAAAATCACCTGCGGGCTACGCCAGAACCACTTGGAGGACTCTCCGGGAAAACCTGCCGGGCATGCTGGAACCACCTCTCAGACGTGCCTGAACCACGTGGCGGACACTCCGGAAACGCATGTCGGGCCGGCCGGAACCACCTCTCAGACGTGCCAGAACCTCATGCCGGACACCCCAGAACCACCTGCTGGACAGACCGGAAACACCTGCCGGACACGCCGGAACCACATGTTCGACTCGCTGGAACCACATTCTGGACATGGCAAAATCACCTGCCGCTTATGCCAGAACCGCTTGGCGAACACTCCGGAATCACCTGTCAGGCATGCCGGAACCACCTCTCAGACATGGCAGAACCACATGCCAATGACACCGGAAGCACCTGCCGAGCATGCCGGAAGCACCTGCTCGACTCGCCAGAACCACCTGTCGGACACGCCAAAATCACCTGCCGGCTACGCCACAGCCAGTTGGTGAACACTCCGGAAACACCTGCCGGGCTGGCTGGAACCACCTGCCAGTCACGCCAACATCACCTGCCAGCTACGCCAGAACCACTTGGCGGAGACTCCAGAAACACCTGTTGGGCCAGCCGGAACCACCTCTCAGACGTGCCAGAACCATGTGCCTGAGATGCTGGAACCACACCCAGAACAGACCGAAACCACCTGCCAGACCCAACTGAACCACCTGCCGAGCACGCAGGAACAACCTGCTCGCCTCGCCGGAACCACCTGCCTGGCGCAGCGGAAGCACCTGCCGAGCGCGCCGGAGCCACCTGCTCGCCTCGACGGAACCACCTGCCCGGCGCGCCGGAGCCACCTGCTCGCCTCGCCGGAACCACGTGCCGGGCCCTAACCCTAACCCTAACCCTAACCCTATCCCCAAACCCTAACCCTAACCCTAACCCCTAACCCTAAGCCTAACCCTAAACCCTAACCCAACCGTAACCCTAACCCTAACCCTACCCCTAACCCTAACCCCTAACCCCAAACCCTAAACCCTAACCCTAACCGTAACCCTAACCCTATCCCTAACCCTAACCTGACGGACAGGCTGGAACCAGCTGCTCAACTCGCCGGAACCACCTGCCAGACATGCCAGAACCACCTGCCGAGCACGCCGGAGCCACCTGCTGGACTCACCAGAACCACCTGCCTGACAGGCCAAAATCAACAGCTGGCTATGAGAGAACCACCTGGCAGACAATCCGCAATAACCTGCCAGGCATGCAGGAACCACCTCTCAGACGTAAGAGAACCACGTGCCGGACACGCTGGAACCACGTCCTGGACAGACTGGAACCACCTGCCGGACATGCCTGGACCACCTGCCGAGCACGCCGGAACCACCTGCTCGACTCGCAGGACCCATGTTTCAGACACGCCAAAATGAACTGCCGGCTACACCAGAACCACTTACCGGACACTCCGGAATAACCTGCCCGGCATGCCAGAACCACCTCTCAGAAGTGCCAGAAGCACGTGCTGGACATGCCGGAACAACCTATCGGACAGAACGGAACAACCTGCCGGACACACCAAAATCACCTGCGGGCTACGCCAGAACCACTTGGAGGACTCTCCGGGAAAACCTGCCGGGCATGCTGGAACCACCTCTCAGACGTGCCTGAACCACGTGGCGGACACTCCGGAAACGCATGTCGGGCCGGCCGGAACCACCTCTCAGACGTGCCAGAACCTCATGCCGGACACCCCAGAACCACCTGCTGGACAGACCGGAAACACCTGCCGGACACGCCGGAACCACATGTTCGACTCGCTGGAACCACATTCTGGACATGGCAAAATCACCTGCCGCCTATGCCAGAACCGCTTGGCGAACACTCCGGAATCACCTGTCAGGCATGCCGGAACCACCTCTCAGACCTGCCAGAACCACATGCCAATGACACCGGAAGAACCTGCCGAGGATGCCGGAAGCACCTGCTCGACTCGCCAGAACCACCTGTCGGACACGCCAAAATCACCTGCCGGCTACGCCACAGCCAGTTGGTGAACACTCCGGAAACACCTGCCGGGCTGGCTGGAACCACCTGCCAGTCACGCCAACATCACCTGCCAGCTACGCCAGAACCACTTGGCGGAGACTCCAGAAACACCTGTTGGGCCAGCCGGAACCACCTCTCAGACGTGCCAGAACCATGTGCCTGAGATGCTGGAACCACACCCCGAACAGACCGAAACCACCTGCCAGACCCAACTGAACCACCTGCCTAGCACGCAGAAACAACCTGCTCGCCTCGCTGGAACCACCTGCCGGGCGCAGCGGAAGCACCTGCCGATCGCGCGGGAGCCACCAGCTCGCCTCGCCGGAACCACCTGCCGGGCCCAGCGGAAGCACCTGCCGGGCGCGCCGGAGCCACCTCCTCGGCTCGCCGGAACCACCTGCCGGGCCCAGCGGAAGCACCTGCCGGGCGCGCCGGAGCCACCTGCTCGGTTCGCCAGAACCACCTGCCGGGCCCTAACCCTAACCCTAACCCTAACCCTATCCCCAAACCCTAACCCTAACCCTAACCCCTAACCCTAAGCCTAACCCTAAACCCTAACCCAACCGTAACCCTAACCCTAACCCTACCCCTAACCCTAACCCCTAACCCCAAACCCTAAACCCTAACCCTAACCGTAACCCTAACCCTATCCCTAACCCTAACCTGACGGACAGGCTGGAACCAGCTGCTCAACTCGCCGGAACCACCTGCCAGACATGCCAGAACCACCTGCCGAGCACGCCGGAGCCACCTGCTGGACTCACCAGAACCACCTGCCTGACAGGCCAAAATCAACAGCTGGCTATGAGAGAACCACCTGGCAGACAATCCGCAATAACCTGCCAGGCATGCAGGAACCACCTCTCAGACGTAAGAGAACCACGTGCCGGACACGCTGGAACCACGTCCTGGACAGACTGGAACCACCTGCCGGACATGCCTGGACCACCTGCCGAGCACGCCGGAACCACCTGCTCGACTCGCAGGACCCATGTGCCAGACACGCCAAAATGAACTGCCGGCTACACCAGAACCACTTACCGGACACTCCGGAATAACCTGCCCGGCATGCCAGAACCACCTCTCAGAAGTGCCAGAAGCACGTGCTGGACATGCCGGAACAACCTATCGGACAGAACGGAACAACCTGCCGGACACACTAAAATCACCTGCGGGCTACGCCAGAACCACTTGGAGGACTCTCCGGGAAAACCTGCCGGGCATGCTGGAACCACCTCTCAGACGTGCCTGAACCACGTGGCAGACACTACGGAAACGCACGTCGGGCCGGCCGGAACCACCTCTCACACGTGCCAGAACCTCATGCCGGACACCCCAGAACCACCTGCTGGACAGACCAGAAACACCTGCCGGACACGCCGGAACCACATGTTCGACTCGCTGGAACCACATGCTGGACATGGCAAAATCACCTGCCGCCTATGCCAGAACCGCTTGGCGAACACTCCGGAATCACCTGTCAGGCATGCCGGAACCACCTCTCAGACCTGCCAGAACCACATGCCAATGACACCGGAAGCACCTGCCGAGCATGCCGGAAGCACCTGCTCGACTCGCCAGAACCACCTGTCGGACACGCCAAAATCACCTGCCGGCTACGCCACAGCCAGTTGGTGAACACTCCGGAAACACCTGCCGGGCTGGCTGGAACCACCTGCCAGTCACGCCAACATCACCTGCCAGCTACGCCAGAACCACTTGGCGGAGACTCCAGAAACACCTGTTGGGCCAGCCGGAACCACCTCTCAGACGTGCCAGAACCATGTGCCTGAGATGCTGGAACCACACCCCGAACAGACCGAAACCACCTGCCAGACCCAACTGAACCACCTGCATAGCACGCAGGAACAACCTGCTCGCCTCGCTGGAACCACCTGCCGGGCGCAGCGGAAGCACCTGCCGAGCGCGCCGGAGCCACCTGCTCGCCTCGCCGGAACCACCTGCCGGGCCCAGCGGAAGCACCTGCCGGGCGCGCCGGAGCCACCTCCTCGGCTCGCCGGAACCACCTGCCGGGCCCTAACCCTAACCCTAACCCTAACCCTATCCCCAAACCCTTACCCTAACCCTAACCCCTAACCCTAAGCCTAACCCTAAACCCTAACCCAACCGTAACCCTAACCCTAACCCTACCCCTAACCCTAACCCCTAACCCCAAACCCTAAACCCTAACCCTAACCGTAACCCTAACCCTATCCCTAACCCTAACCTGACGGACAGGCTGGAACCAGCTGCTCAACTCGCCGGAACCACCTGCCAGACATGCCAGAACCACCTGCCGAGCACGCCGGAGCCACCTGCTGGACTCACCAGAACCACCTGCCTGACAGGCCAAAATCAACAGCTGGCTATGAGAGAACCACCTGGCAGACAATCCGCAATAACCTGCCAGGCATGCAGGAACCACCTCTCAGACGTAAGAGAACCACGTGCCGGACACGCTGGAACCACGTCCTGGACAGACTGGAACCACCTGCCGGACATGCCTGGACCACCTGCCGAGCACGCCGGAACCACCTGCTCGACTCGCAGGACCCATGTGCCAGACACGCCAAAATGAACTGCCGGCTACACCAGAACCACTTACCGGACACTCCGGAATAACCTGCCCGGCATGCCAGAACCACCTCTCAGAAGTGCCAGAAGCATGTGCTGGACATGCCGGAACAACCTATCGGACAGAACGGAACAACCTGCCGGACACACCAAAATCACCTGCGGGCTACGCCAGAACCACTTGGAGGACTCTCCGGGAAAACCTGCCGGGCATGCTGGAACCACCTCTCAGACGTGCCTGAACCACGTGGCGGACACTCCGGAAACGCATGTCGGGCCGGCCGGAACCACCTCTCAGACGTGCCAGAACCTCATGCCGGACACCCCAGAACCACCTGCTGGACAGACCGGAAACACCTGCCGGACACGCCGGAACCACATGTTCGACTCGCTGGAACCACATTCTGGACATGGCAAAATCACCTGCCGCCTATGCCAGAACCGCTTGGCGAACACTCCGGAATCACCTGTCAGGCATGCCGGAACCACCTCTCAGACCTGCCAGAACCACATGCCAATGACACCGGAAGCACCTGCCGAGCATGCCGGAAGCACCTGCTCGACTCGCCAGAACCACCTGTCGGACACGCCAAAATCACCTGCCGGCTACGCCACAGCCAGTTGGTGAACACTCCGGAAACACCTGCCGGGCTGGCTGGAACCACCTGCCAGTCACGCCAACATCACCTGCCAGCTACGCCAGAACCACTTGGCGGAGACTCCAGAAACACCTGTTGGGCCAGCCGGAACCACCTCTCAGACGTGCCAGAACCATGTGCCTGAGATGCTGGAACCACACCCCGAACAGACCGAAACCACCTGCCAGACCCAACTGAACCACCTGCCGAGCACGCAGGAACAACCTGCTCGCCTCGCCGGAACCACCTGCCTGGCGCAGCGGAAGCACCTGCCGAGCGCGCCGGAGCCACCTGCTCGCCTCGCCGGAACCATCTCCCGGGCCCAGCGGAAGCACCTGCCGGGCGCACCGGAGCCACGTGCTCGGCTCGCCGGAACCACCTGACGGGCCCTAACCCTAACCCTATCCCCAAACCCTAACCCTAACCCTAACCCCTAACCCTAAGCCTAACCCTAAACCCTAACCCAACCGTAACCCTAACCCTAACCCTACCCCTAACCCTAACCCCTAACCCCAAACCCTAAACCCTAACCCTAACCGTAACCCTAACCCTATCCCTAACCCTAACCTGACGGACAGGCTGGAACCAGCTGCTCAACTCGCCGGAACCACCTGCCAGACATGCCAGAACCACCTGCCGAGCACGCCGGAGCCACCTGCTGGACTCACCAGAACCACCTGCCTGACAGGCCAAAATCAACAGCTGGCTATGAGAGAACCACCTGGCAGACAATCCGCAATAACCTGCCAGGCATGCAGGAACCACCTCTCAGACGTAAGAGAACCACGTGCCGGACACGCTGGAACCACGTCCTGGACAGACTGGAACCACCTGCCGGACATGCCTGGACCACCTGCCGAGCACGCCGGAACCACCTGCTCGACTCGCAGGACCCATGTGCCAGACACGCCAAAATGAACTGCCGGCTACACCAGAACCACTTACCGGACACTCCGGAATAACCTGCCCGGCATGCCAGAACCACCTCTCAGAAGTGCCAGAAGCACGTGCTGGACATGCCGGAACAACCTATCGGACAGAACGGAACAACCTGCCGGACACACCAAAATCACCTGCGGGCTACGCCAGAACCACTTGGAGGACTCTCCGGGAAAACCTGCCGGGCATGCTGGAACCACCTCTCAGACGTGCCTGAACCACGTGGCGGACACTCCGGAAACGCATGTCGGGCCGGCCGGAACCACCTCTCAGACGTGCCAGAACCTCATGCCGGACACCCCAGAACCACCTGCTGGACAGACCGGAAACACCTGCCGGACACGCCGGAACCACATGTTCGACTCGCTGGAACCACATTCTGGACATGGCAAAATCACCTGCCGCCTATGCCAGAACCGCTTGGCGAACACTCCGGAATCACCTGTCAGGCATGCCGGAACCAGCTCTCAGACATGCCAGAACCACATGTCAATGACACCGGAAGCACCTGCCGAGCATGCCGGAAGCACCTGCTCGACTCGCCAGAACCACCTGTCGGACACGCCAAAATCACCTGCCGGCTACGCCACAGCCAGTTGGTGAACACTCCGGAAACACCTGCCGGGCTGGCTGGAACCACCTGCCAGTCACGCCAACATCACCTGCCAGCTACGCCAGAACCACTTGGCGGAGACTCCAGAAACACCTGTTGGGCCAGCCGGAACCACCTCTCAGACGTGCCAGAACCATGTGCCTGAGATGCTGGAACCACACCCCAAACAGACCGAAACCACCTGCCAGACCCAACTGAACCACCTGCCAAGCACGCAGGAACAACCTGCTCGCCTCACCGGAACCACATGCCGGGCGCAGCGGAAGCACCTGCCGTGCGCGCCGGAGCCACCTGCTCGCCTCGCCGGAACCACCTGCCCGGCGCGCCGGAGCCACCTGCTCGCCTCGCCGGAACCACCTGCCAGGCCCAGCAGAAGCACCTGCCGGGCGCGCCGGAGCCACCTGCTCGCCTCGCCGGAACCACGTGCCGGGCCCTAACCCTAACCCTAACCCTAACCCTATCCCCAAACCCTAACCCTAACCCTAACCCCTAACCCTAAGCCTAACCCTAAACCCTAACCCAACCGTAACCCTAACCCTAACCCTACCCCTAACCCTAACCCCTAACCCCAAACCCTAAACCCTAACCCTAACCGTAACCCTAACCCTATCCCTAACCCTAACCTGACGGACAGGCTGGAACCAGCTGCTCAACTCGCCGGAACCACCTGCCAGACATGCCAGAACCACCTGCCGAGCACGCCGGAGCCACCTGCTGGACTCACCAGAACCACCTGCCTGACAGGCCAAAATCAACAGCTGGCTATGAGAGAACCACCTGGCAGACAATCCGCAATAACCTGCCAGGCATGCAGGAACCACCTCTCAGACGTAAGAGAACCACGTGCCGGACACGCTGGAACCACGTCCTGGACAGACTGGAACCACCTGCCGGACATGCCTGGACCACCTGCCGAGCACGCCGGAACCACCTGCTCGACTCGCAGGACCCATGTGCCAGACACGCCAAAATGAACTGCCGGCTACACCAGAACCACTTACCGGACACTCCGGAATAACCTGCCCGGCATGCCAGAACCACCTCTCAGAAGTGCCAGAAGCACGTGCTGGACATGCCGGAACAACCTATCGGACAGAACGGAACAACCTGCCGGACACACCAAAATCACCTGCGGGCTACGCCAGAACCACTTGGAGGACTCTCCGGGAAAACCTGCCGGGCATGCTGGAACCACCTCTCAGACGTGCCTGAACCACGTGGTGGACACTCCGGAAACGCATGTCGGGCCGGCCGGAACCACCTCTCAGACGTGCCAGAACCTCATGCCGGACACCCCAGAACCACCTGCTGGACAGACCGGAAACACCTGCCGGACACGCCGGAACCACATGTTCGACTCGCTGGAACCACATTCTGGACATGGCAAAATCACCTGCCGCCTATGCCAGAACCGCTTGGCGAACACTCCGGAATCACCTGTCAGGCATGCCGGAACCATCTCTCAGACATGCCAGAACCACATGCCAATGACACCGGAAGCACCTGCCGAGCATGCCGGAAGCACCTGCTCGACTCGCCAGAACCACCTGTCGGACACGCCAAAATCACCTGCCGGCTACGCCACAGCCAGTTGGTGAACACTCCGGAAACACCTGCCGGGCTGGCTGGAACCACCTGCCAGTCACGCCAACATCACCTGCCAGCTACGCCAGAACCACTTGGCGGAGACTCCAGAAACACCTGTTGGGCCAGCCGGAACCACCTCTCAGACGTGCCAGAACCATGTGCCTGAGATGCTGGAACCACACCCCGAACAGACCGAAACCACCTGCCAGACCCAACTGAACCACCTGCCGAGCACGCAGGAACAACCTGCTCGCCTCGCCGGAACCACCTGCCTGGCGCAGCGGAAGCACCTGCCGAGCGCGCCGGAGCCACCTGCTCGCCTCGCCGGAACCATCTGCCGGGCCCAGCGGAAGCACCTGCCGGGCGCACCGGAGCCACGTGCTCGGCTCGCCGGAACCACCTGCCGGGCCCTAACCCTAACCCTAACCCTAACCCTATCCCCAAACCCTAACCCTAACCCTAACCCCTAACCCTAAGCCTAACCCTAAACCCTAACCCAACCGTAACCCTAACCCTAACCCTACCCCTAACCCTAACCCCTAACCCCAAACCCTAAACCCTAACCCTAACCGTAACCCTAACCCTATCCCTAACCCTAACCTGACGGACAGGCTGGAACCAGCTGCTCAACTCGCCGGAACCACCTGCCAGACATGCCAGAACCACCTGCCGAGC